>NC_133657.1:65769279-66137260 GCF_009905375.1 Apium graveolens
CTCCGTCAAGAACCTTCCAACCACACAAAGCATATACTTGCTGATTTGATCCTCCTCTTCTCCTTAAATAACAAAGTCCGCATTCTCCTCTTCTTCTATCTCCAGATTTGATAATTCCTCACTAATATCATTATAACGAGACATGATCACAATAACTCACACAATTCAGATTCAAAAAAAAATGAAAATGAATGGAGAGACACAAAAGCTCTCACATGAGATGGAGAGAATGAAAAAAAAGCGTTTTAAGACTCAATTCAAAAACATTTAAGACTTAACTCAAAAACATTTTTTGGGCTAAAAATACCCGGTCAAAGTTCTCGAGCTACGGGGAGCGTAATCTGCACCCCGTTCCAAAAACCCCCGCCCGTACTAACTTCTGGCCCTCCAAATCCGATCTTCACCGTTTAGAATTTAGATACCTGAATTAGGAAGACGCTGTCCAAAATTCAGGGCTATCCTACCGTTGGAATTTTGAGAAACTAAAAAATAAAACATCTAGATCAACTAGAAAAATTCCTACAAAATTTTCACATTAGCATCATAAACTAACTCAACCTTCAACCTCACAATTCTCCACCTCATACATCATTTGATAACCCTCAAATTATGAACGAATACCAAAAAAACTATGAACACTTCGATATGTGAATCCCAACCAGCTGCACCATTGTTACCATGCCTACGTACCCTTAATCGGGATCAGGCCACCGTAGTTCTTATCATGGGGTGAAATATCCACCTCACCCCAACACCGCCCCGATGGGCAATCAACACATGTTGATACTGAGAAAGTCCAAACAATGTTGAAAATTTCTCCCCGAATTCAATGAGATTAAATCCCAGGTTTGCTTCCTTTGTTAAGATTCCATCTCTTTTTCCATCGCTGCCAAACAACTCTCACTATTACTACTTCGAATAGCTTCCTTGAAGGAGATAGGATTATCCTCCTCCACCGAGAGTGTATACTCTACTGGATTAACCTGCCCGTAGTATTTCAAAGGCTAATCTGACCATGCTTTTGAACCTAATTATATGCCTGTTTTGGCCTAGCCGAAGCCAAACATCATCATATCACCATGATCTTCCTGCTGACCACCACTATAACTTGTAACATTTATATTTTATCTCAACTACCTGAGACTTAGAAGTCTCAATGTCATTACCACCAGTCACTTTAGCTTTTCGGAGAGCTACCGTAGTATCCTCATCGAACGTAACATCCATGCTGATTACAAACTTAAAATCACTAATAGACCAAAGACGATAACCTTTTACACCTGTTGCATATCCCAAGAATATAGCCTTCTTTTCCATCGCATCAAGTTTTCCCTCGTTAACATGGTAGTAAGCCGTGCATCCGAGAATTCTAAGTCTCCCATAATCTGCATATTTTCCTGACCATACCTTGTACGGTACATCTCCATCTACAGATGCAATAGGTGACTTGTTGAGAATATGGCGAGCTGTATTAGTTGACTCCGCCCACCAGTCTTTAGCAAAACCGGCATAGGATCGCATACATATTAATTTTTCCCTCAATGTGTAATTAAGCTTTTCCGCAACCCCATTATGATATGGAATTTTCGTCACTGTCCAGTGTTTAACAATGCCTTCCTGATCACAAAACTCCTTCAAAGCACCATCTGTATACTATGTACCGTTATTAGATATCAGTGTATTTAACTCCTTACCAGTTTTGTTCTCAACCATTATTTTCCACTTCTTGAATATGTTGAATACATCATTCTTATATTTCATGAAATACACCCAAACATACCTACAATAATCATCAACAAAAGTGAAAAAAATACCTCGTGCCTCCCTTGAAAGTAGTCAACATGACTTAAAAATAACTAAAACTTATAAATCCCCCAGTTATTCTAGTATACAGAATGTGTTACATACTTATTCATATAAGCTACGCTTTCAACTGATAAATAATGTGATCATCCGTTGAAAGCTACAAAATATTTAACTAATCTACTTAGAGTGCTTTGGTAATTTATCATCAAACCTACAACATATTCCTCACAATCTCCCCAATTTATGTCTAAAAAAATTATAAGCATAAATTCAGGTTGACTTGATGATAACAAAATACCCTATTAAAAAATTAATACAGTAAACAGTAGATAAATTGCAAAATGCTTCAATTAAAAATTTAACCAAGAAAGTAAAGAATATTTACATGTCATTTTCAAGGTACTCCTCTAGAATGAGCTAATTATTTTCTTTTCCTTGAATCCCTTGTCCTCTTTCGTAGCTTCTCATTATTCTCCTCAATCTGGTTTTGGAGTTGTCTGTAGAATTCAGCTTCATTTTCATTGTTGATATCCAGCATCTCCTGCATTTCCTTGAGTGTATCATTACTTAATATTTGCAGCTGGTCTTCAAGTCTGAAAAATCTTCTGACAAAATTTTCATCTCTAAACTCCATCATCCAGTAGAGTCTCAAATGCACTCTATCACCAGTGTATGTGATAGTCAAAACTCTAGGTACTGTATTTGGATCACTCCAGCTTTGTCTGATTTGACTGATTTTGCTGAGTACTTCTGGTTTGGCCACCTTAGTGAATCCAAAATATTTCTTCATTATAGAGAACACCTTCACTAGGATATTGTAGCCTTTATTGAGAATTCTGTAAAGAGGCCATGTAATATCCTTTCCACCCTTGTATCTAAACATCAATCTTTCTGGAAGCTTGTATGAAGAATCAATCCCCCTTATTTCTTCTAGCTCATCCAGATAAAGATTGATGTCTGAGGATTCTTTGATGTCACATATAAAGAGTTGGTCCTCCTTGTTGACTGTAGGCTTAGGCTTGGAGATGGATTTAAATTGAGGTGGGTTAGACTTGATTACAATGTGTTTCCTTTTTGGAGTTTTCTTTTTGACTGGTAGTGGTAGATTTAGCTCAAGTACAGGTAAACTGTCCAAATCTATGGGTTCATCCTTAGGTATAATTGGTTCACCATGGAAATTGACACCTGAATGAACCTTAAATTTAGTTGGCTCCACAGTGGGCACAGTTGGTTGACTTGAGGTTGTAGATTGTGTTGGCTCAGATTTCATTTCTTCATCTTTATTAATTTTCCTCTTGGCTCTAACCTTCCAGTACCCTTTTCCTGACTTTTTTGGTACTTGCTTTTCTTTAGATAAAGATTTCTCAGTTCCGGCTGAAGTTGCACGCATATCCAATTTTCTTTCAACTCCTTAATGGCCTGCTTCTTCCTTCTTTTCTGAGCTCCTAGCCTTTAATTTTCCCTACCTTTAGCTTTCTCAAACCGAGGGTGCCCAGTCATGACACATAGCATCTTTTCATATCTGTAAATTCTTGTTATTCTTGACCTTAAGATAGCATTCTTGGTTATTTTGAAACTAGAAATTGATGTACCCATCATCTTTTCTTCATCGGGTCTCGGAGGAGAGTAATCAACCAACATTGGGTGCTTTGTTGAAATTGTGACACTTGATTCTTTAGGATTTAGCACCACAAAGTTCTTGAATTCATTCTGCATTGAACGTTCACCCTTTTCACCTTTTCCTCAGCTTCATCTCTTTCAAAGTAATTGGCTTCAACTGTGTAGAATGCTTTCCAGATTTTTCTTGAATACCAGTTGAACCAAATACCTTTGCAATCTTATCATCAATCTGTTTTTGCTTTTCTTTTAACTTGAGCTGAGCTACCACAAGATTTATAAGATCAATATTGTCCAAGGCTGAAGGCTTCGAGATAGTAATAGCTAGAACTATTACTTTACTGACTTGTATGTGCACATCCTTCTCCCCCTTTTGTTAGCATCATGTAGAGCAAGGTTTAAAGTTTGAGCATTCACCAACTATTGAAGGAGTTGAGTTTGTTTTTCTTGACCTTCCATTATCTTGGCAACAGAGTTTTCAACTTTAGATAGTTTGTCAGTGAGGGCCTTAACCTTTCTTGAAAAATCACTCTCTTTCCAGAGCTTGAGCTGCAGTTTTCTCATGGTCGATTCTCGAAGTTTCTGTTCAATTTTCTCATTTAACTCTTTCTTAACTGCCTCAACTGCATTCTTCATGTTATCCACATTTTGAGTCTGTTTGAGATGTTGAATCTTGTGCAGTTGGAGAGACTCAAGATAGGCTTCTAGTGAGCTTTAGTGCTGGAAATTAAAGTAGCTTGAATGGCTAATTGAGTTTGGTTGATTAATTTGAATACTTTTGAAGTGAAGTGATGATAGCTACATTCCTTATTGAGCATCCATTCTGGAGTTTGTGTAGAAGAACTAGGGCATTCATCTCCCCCTAAGTTGGTGCCAGCTTCATCATCAAAATCATCTTTAAACTCAGAATCAACATGAGCTCCAAATTTGAGTCCACATCATCAGCTGTAGGAGGTAGACAGGACAAAGCATCTTTAGCCCTTTGCGCTGATGTTGTTGTGTGTACTTGATTTAGTGTCCTTTCTGCCTCCTCATTGCCCTGAACAACCAATATTTGATAGGTTGTGACAAGGTGAGTAAATGTCTTAGCATCTAGGGAATAAAATCTATAATGGCTCTGTATTCTTGCTGATATAGTCTTTTCCTTTCAGCCTCATTAACATTCATTGATTCACTTGCAATGGCTACCATCCTTATCTCTCATGTACCTGCTTTACTCTTATTATCTCTCTGTTCTTGTATCAGGGCTCCCCTTGGCTTACCCCCTCACACCCTCACCTTCACCATCTAAGGTTGGTGTAACAACCCCAAATTTTTTGTAATCTTGATGAATAGTAACTTTTGAATTCGAGCACTTTGGTTTTTCTCGAAAAAATCCACCAGATACCGAAAGAATTAAGTATAAGGTAACATGATTAAGAGAAATTCAATTCAAGGATCATAACAGAGGGTCTATAGGAATATAAGGTATTAAGAAATGTTCAAGGAAGCCCAAGTAATAAGATCATGGATATGATACCTCGAATGATTAACGAGAGCAAGAGTTAAATGAACCATAAAATGAATAAGTGACAAGCTTGTACAAGAAGCAGGGGGTCAAACAAGTGGACTAGAAACCAGCTGATATTATTAAACCATAAGATAATGACATGTGGCATGGAAATGAGATCATCAAGATGATGTAAGCGAGTTAAGTAGATATTTTGGCAAGAATGATTCTTAGCCATGTATTTTAACCTTGATTAAACCAAGGTTAAGGCTAACCAAGGCCTAAAACACCACACAATTTTCTAGGCAAAAAAGCAAGAAGCGCTTTCTTCTCCCCCACCATTGTTGCTTCGACTTCTTCAAGAAAATCTAGTAAGAAATTTTCAAAACCCTAGCTCCACTCCATCAAAAATTAAGAGGTTTGTTTCTTTAGCTTCTATAATTCATAACTTAGATATGCTATGAGTTTGAAGCCAAAATTCCAAGATTTACTAAGCTATCAATTCATCAAAGTTCTTGATGAATAATATTTTCAAGAAACTAACTTTGTGTTTTCTTAACTGTTTGTAAGATCCTAGCTTATATAAGGATATATCAAGGTTTTTAAGGCTCCATGGAAACTTTCCACTCACAAAGCAAGGTATAGAACTTCAAAACCCTTTAGTACTAAGTTTGTTTGCTTGATTTTTGTGATGGTTTGGATGGATGAGTAGTAATATGAATGATAAGCATGAATTAGAGTTTTGATTGTTAAGTAGTTTAGTTATTTATGGAGATGGTATAATGTTGGATTGAATTGAGGTTCTTGAGCTTAAGTTGACTTAAATCAGTAGCCTAGGTGGAACCTGAGTTTTTGGATTGGTAATTGGTTTGATGTGAATTGGTATGGTAAAGTTTGGAAATCACATAAACATAACCGTCGTAATGCCTGTTTTCTTATAGACTATTTTTGTTCTTATCTTTCGGAACAAAACACCCAATGTTATGAACTCACCATTTTCATTATTAGATAGTTTATGTTCTGAGCTTCGTTTTGATATGTGGTTCTCTTAGATCCAATTTACGGTTTGGGAGAAACGACCGTTTTAAGTAACGACGTTTCGCGAATAAACCCTTACCCCTCGAGTAACTTTGAGACCATGTTTAAGGCCCTTAAAAGACTAATCGGATCACGAAACAATTATGTAGAGTGGATTAGACAGTTTGTAAATTCCTCGTGAAAGGGTTTCCTTAAAACGTTTAATAGATAATTTTGTAAAAATGGTGGAGCCGAGGGTACGCGAGGGACTTATATAAATCCTTAAGCGTAGAAGCGAGCATTGGGGTATGAATGAGTAAAGCTTAGTTTCTTAAGCGACCGAGGATTAATTCTGGCTTATGTGTTGTTTATAGATTACCGTACTCATCCCAGACCCGATTCCACCCCAGATCGCTCAGGCAAGTTTTCCACCCGTATAAATGTTGTTGTGATGTTATATATATATATGTATTATCTTGAGATAAGTGCATGATTGTTCTTAGCAAATAGTGTGATACATTGTTGCATGTATATTTTGGGAAGCATGTCGATATGATATATATATATATATATATATATATATATATATATATATATGCATGTCTGTTTTGAAATCTTGATATTTCATTGTCAATACAATTGCTTATAAACTGCATAATATGCCTATACTAGAGATAAGCAGTAATTGTGTATACCCTTAATATAGGCGACCCAAAGTTAAATCTTTTCCTAAACTGGGAGGCGATGTCCCCAGGTATTTATTATATATATATAGTTTTCTATAACTATTAATTTAACTAAGGTTTATTCGATAGTTTTGAATAATAATCAAACATTATTTTCAATTATTCAAATAAAGATTTACTTTCGTATAAGTATATATTTTGTTAATTATTACTCATTTCAAGTATTAGTTTAAAAAATTTTACATTATTTATTTTTATAAAAGCTATTCTTATTGGAATATTATTTAAAGAATAATATTCAGATATTTTCTAATATTTTAGAACTGATATTTTTATTAAATCATCCTTACTTCAAACATTTCAAAAATGTTTTTGAGTCTTCAAAATGATTTTAAAAGTTAGAACGGATCCAAAAAATATGTTTTTAAATTTAAGATCTTCCTTTTGAAGGAGACTTAAATACTTGCTCAAAAATCTGATGGACCCAGCTCCTTGATATATTTTTATATTTAAAACAGGGTTGCTGATTTGATAATAGAGTCTTTGATTACTTGCCCAACGTTTGGGAAGCAAGCCCAATCAAAATGCGCCAGCATAAGTGAAATTGGCTCAGGGGCAATCCATCAAGGTGTAAATGGCTGAGTGGCAGTCCATCAATACGTAACAGGTCGGGTGACGGTCCAACATTAGGTCTTAATGCGGCCAGGGTGATGACCAGTAAGGAATTCATCCATTTACTAATAGAGAAGTAACATGACTGATATCTTTTCCTGATCAGCAATGTAACGTGATTTTTGCCAAGGTTTTCCTCCTCCCAAAATTATTGGGTGATACAACTTTTTCATATTTTTCATAACAGAGGTTTTCAAGGAGTGTATGATATATATATATGTGTGTGTGTGTTATATATATATATGGACTTGATGAAGTATCTCGTAACTTTATTTCTTTTAAATGATATTTCAAAGATTGATATTATACAAGTTCTATCTTGTAGCGTCATATATGTGATGAACTTTTGAAACTAATTATACTTGGAACAATGGTAGTTCAAGTAGTTTTTTGAAAAGATATAGGTATATTGGAGTATTTGTAACTTCATATTTTAAACTTATATCTAGTAAATGATTATCTTATGCATAAAAAGATTTTCAAAAAGTTATCAATAAAGATACTTTGCACTAGCGAACAAACTATATATATATTTTGGAAAGTATATATATTGAGTATTTTGCGACTTCGCACGCATTAAGATATCAACTTGTTCATTTTTTATTGATCAAGACTTTCATAATTACTATGAGAATGCTCATAAATTGTTAATTAATATACCTGTTATTTTGGTGAGTTGTTTTACTCACCTTGCTTCATTTCTTCATCACACAACAGCTAGACAAGTTGGACATGACCAAGCTCCCAATTCACGAACGAATAGGAAAAGTTCCGCAGCTTCCTGTAGGCGTTGATGCCGCTATGGCTGAGGTAGGAGCTACCAATAGGATAGGATTTCAACTTTTGATGTACCACACTTATGTATATCTATGAATTTTTATAATGGTAAGAAACATGTAAATTTATTCAGAAACCCTTTTGAGGTATAATAACTTATAATTTGTGAATAATATGATTTGTACTATTTTTGGATTTCATCTCTGATACTATATTGTGTTGTGGTCATGGTATGTAGTTGTTTATTTAACTAAAGTAAAGTGTTATGAATGGAAATAAAGACCGTGACAACTTGGATCCCCGACCCCGAATTTGGGGGTGTTAGAGAAATGGTTTCAGATCCAAGAATTATAAACCTCAGAGATGATGTGTCGTTAAAATAATAAGTTCGCTAAGAACTCTTGCCAAGTTCATAGTCGGACTACCAAACGTAGTACTGACAGTTAAAACCCTTACGGGAACCCTTATAAGTATCATGATAGTAACATAGTTTGTTATCGTATAGGGTAGCGGGGCACCGAACCCTGAGGTTGAGGCGCAACAACACGATTATGTTTTACTGCATATTGGAGATCACATTATGAATCTGATGCAGTACCCTAACAAGGGACCGGATGAGATTCATATTGATGATATAGCGATCGAGGATGTTTTCCCAGAAGGGATTGTTGTTGAGGAGGATCCCATGGAGGATCCTGACGAGAATAAAGAGAGGACCGCTGAGGAATTGACGACCATAGTCAGGGCAACTACCAGAGCTAGGATGGGAGCAAGGGAGGTACTAGAGGATGGAGAGTTACCAAGGGAACAGTGGATAGTGAGGGAAGATGGAGTGGGGCCTCCCATGACACCAGTTATATCAGTATCAGACCCTTTCCAGGAGGTTCATGTAGACATCCATGAGGTTCCATCAGTTTATGTTCCCTCCCCTATACAGACCTCATCACCTACTGATGATATGCCTCCTTTATCTCCTACACCGTTGTCACCTGATATTGTGCTCGCTTACCCGATTGAATCACCCAGGTCTGCACCACCTGCACCCCATGGACTGCTAGATGCAACCGTCCAGGCTTCTCTTATCGTCGATTATCATATGCCTTTATGCGCCCTGTCTGAGGCCTATAATGTTAGAAGTGAGGTGTTGGATCTACTTATTGCACCAAGGAGCGAGTGCGAGGTACTTCCGGAAGGCTTAGTTTGTAGCATGGATATGATTGAGGCTACTACCCGAATTACAGCTAGAGGCCATCTTGAGGGTCAGATTGATCCAGCTCTACTTTTGACTATCTTAGATCTTAATACCTCTTTGATGGAGCAGGTTAGGGATGCCGTTCGTGCCCACATTCATTGATCCAGAGTAGTGGCAGAATCAAAGCGATCAGACAAGGATTTTCATTCAGTACCACTTTTGGAGGATTAGGCTAGTTATGAATGGTTAGTCTAGATTGACTAGTTGATTATCTGTAGTAGTACTTCTGGAATAAATCAGGTCTGATGATGTAATTATCTTCCCTGAATTTAGTTGTTGTAATCTCGAATGAATGGTTATGTATATATTCATTTATTTCAGCTCATATCAGTTCTTTTGTAATAAGATCACAATTTTATTCAAATTTTTAATTACACACTTAACACTTGAGGGTGTCGTGAAGTGTATAGAACTGGGGAATTCATATTTTCCGACCATGTAAAGACTGTACGAGAGAAAGACTTAAGCAAAGCAAGTAAAACCAATATAAAGAGATTCTCAAAATTTTCCAAGCATTATGCCCCCACAAGGAATAAGATTAGGGCGAATCCTGAGTTTGATAACCAGGGAGGTCACAATCAAGATAAAGAACCTAGAACATTATGAGGGGAAAATGAGGATTCAAAACATACAGGATGACCCCGATTATGGGGAGAAGCATGAAACGTTTCATACTGAGAAAACAGAAGTCGATTAAGGAAATGAGACCAGGACGGTTTTCCTATGGGGCAATTCATGGACCTTCCTAAAACAGAACTTAGACTATTATTCCCAACCCCCACCCTGAGGAAACAATTTGGTAGGAAATTCTTTCAGAACCTTTTAGTCGCTCAAGATCTCATAGTTCCACAGAACAACTGACCCAGCCAAGGCAAGAACCTGGCTAAAGGAAATAGAGGAATAATTTTAGATTCTACGTGATTGATAAACGCGAAAGACTATTTTTCCACTTACCTTCCAAAAGGGAGAGGCCAACCGCTGGTGGGAGGCCAAGAAAGGTATAGAAAAAGATGTTTTAATAAACTGGTTAAGGTCCAGTCAATTATTTTGGGGAAAGTACTTCCCAAGGTATAAGAGAAAAATGTGAGAATAACTTCTAAGAACTGAAGAAAAGATTGGCGATGGCCCATGTATTGGCATTGCCAGATGAAAAATGAGGCTTTGTGATTTATAGTGACACCTCGCACAAGGGATTAGGGTGTGTGCTTATGCAGCACGATAAGGTAATCATGTACGTGTCCAGACAATTAAAGGAATATGAAATTCGATATCCTACCCATGATCTTGAGCTTGCGGCAATAGTTTTTGCCTTAAGGATTTGGAGGCACTACTTGTATGGAGATAAGTGCGAGAATTATGCCGACCATAAGAGCCTCAAGTACGTTTCACGCAGAAGGAGCTTAACATATGCCAGAGGAGATGGTTAGAGCTAATCTAGGATTATGATTGTGAGATTCTTTATCATCCAGGGAAGGCCAATGTGGTGGCTGATACCCTTAGTAGGAAATAGACGCTCAAGATGATAATAACTTCGGAAGAGTTGATAAGAGATTTTTAGAAGATAGAAAAGTGTGTCATCATCAGGGTGATGGTGACTAATCATGAGATAAAATCGAGGTTTGAAGGCATAAGCGATACATAAAATTAATCCCCTTTTAGTTGGGAGCATTCGATGAAACTTCGAGATAGATCAATGGATTAATAAAGAAACATGAATAGACTAAAGATTCAGGAAAACAAGAAATTAGGAAATTGGATGAAGGAAGTGACCTTCAAGAATGTAAAGTGTATGTAACACCTGTGACTTGATACCCAAAAAGGAGACTCCGGGTATAAAAGATATCCCAACATTGAGATGACTGTTGAGATAAATAGCAGAGGTAAATGAGTAACTAGAACTAAAAAGTTCATGTTGGACAAGACCAATATCTTCCAGAACATCCCTGTTATCATTACCAAATCAGGCAAGAAAAGCGGATAATCGTTGTTATCTTTTGGAGGCCATATGGATTGACCTCAGTTTGAATAAGGATGCTATTGTGAAACTAGGTATAGACTATCAAGGTGAGAATGACTGAACAAAATACCCTTATCAGGGATATATGACTTGATTTATCCATGGAAGGATGCAAGTACCTTTTTAAAGGTGGAATTAAGGATTAAATCTCGATAACTTGAGATGAACCCTAGGGGAATGCATAAAGGTTGGCATTTTACCCTTAATAGGGACATTATGAGTTTTGATAGTATGAAGTGGAAGGATTAAGGTAATGACAACCTTTAAAGATTTGTGGGAAGGTTTTCAAAACTATATAGACAATGGTTCTAGTATTAGTAAATGGTATCTTGATATGCCCTGTACCTAGGAAATACAAGAGGAATGATTTTAGGATAACCCTCAAGATTTTACAAGAATAGAGGTAATATTTAAGTTTTCCTAATAGAAATCTTGGTAAAGGAAATAGAACCTAATAATAATGATACCAAGTGAGGCACATGTTAAACCATAAGAAGGTAAAGATCGAACCAATGAAGGACGAAATTGTATAAAGTAAGGAGGATCTGAGGTAAGAGGCATCCTAAGTATGATCGAGAGTCAGCCGTGACAATGTTCACATCTAAAGAATGAGGCAATAACTTATGGAAAAATGGTGATATTTTGTTTCTCACCAGAGCTTAAGGAAGAGCAATTTCACAAAAGCAGTGATTGGAATTGAGGTAGAAAATTTAGTTGAAGATGGTTCAAAAGATATTGATTGTAAGGAACTATTACTATCAGGAAAGGCCGATGAGGTGGCCGACACTTTAAGTGTAAGAGAACAATTATAGGCGCTCGTGCCAAAGGAATACAGTAATGCTGGTTAAAGCTGTAAAGGTTGTATTATGGTGTGAAAGATTGACATTCCTTTTGATGATTATGCGATACTCAACCGTAATAATAGTTTGGTAAAGATATAATTCATGTTATCGCTGTGAGCGGGCTACCTATCTTAGAAGGTCTTATCTTGAGATAAGCCAATACCATGTTACGAAAGGACTAAATGAACCTTTGAGCTTCATTTCTCCTAATAAAGACATGTGATTAATAATTGATTAACCTGTTATCGTTGTTTTAATTGAAACTCTTCTGCAATTTCATCTGCTTTATGTCATATATACATCAAGTTCAGGAGATGTCCTTAATAGATCACGAATGGTGATTATGTTACCTCTTTAGAATATTTTGATACGACGGGTATGGACTCTGTATGATTAGCTATTAAGATTCTGAGGAAAATGAATGACTACAGTAGGTCAGTGGTGGACCATGGTAATGCAGCAATGATTCTTTGAATAATAAGACGAAAATAATCGTGAGAGTTGTATTGTAATGGGTGTTGAGATTGAGTGCCATTAATCGGGTCATGGTGATGTATATTTATCATTGATAGACTAACTAAGTTGATTATTTATGTAATATCCGGGATATCACGTATAATTATTTTTATCAATAAATGATTATTATATGATTAGTATGTGAATTATCTGTTGATTGATATTGATAAATAGATGTATATATGTGATAAAATGTGAGTATGTTAATTTTATTATGTCCAGAATAAAATATAAATGACTGTGATATTTTTCTGGTAATTTTTGGATCGTTATTTGATTTTATAATGATTTACAGATGTAATAATTATTTTCTGTATAATTACAAAACTATTTTATAAAACTGGGAATCGTCCGACTTCAACCGTTTTTACATTTTTACAACCTAAAACTCTTCGAAAACTCCTTCCTAACCTAATCTGGATATTCTGAATATTTTCCGTGTTTTAACTTTTTCAATTCGGATTACGGTTTGACCCGTACGCGTCCCGGCGCACAATTTTTGATACGATAATCATTTCGATATATCAAAAAAAACCGGTATTCTCGAAAGACGGGATATTATTACGTTATTTTCGTATAAAGTGTTTTATAAAAAGCCCAGTTTGGATAATTATCCAATACGGGTATCAAAACGGATCGTTTTTGGAGTTACCTAGCAGCTAAGTAACTAATTTATCGATCCAAAACGATCCAACGTTATCCAATATTCTATAAATATAAATAGCCCTTTTATTATTTCATTTTATTCGTATAATCATAAACAACCAGTTAAAACTATTAATTTACTGAGAAAAACCCTAAAAACGCTACGTTCTTCATAATCAAACCCATGAATGAAGACGTTATCGAACTCCGATTCAAGTGTGCTATATATCAAATCGAAGCTCTCGAAAAACTCTTTCTGAATCAACCATGCGTTTTTGTGCAGAAATTAAGGTATTTTTCTTATTTAATTTTTTTTAATTAATTAAATGTTAAATTATGAAATTTGTTCCTGATGTTGCTGATATTATTTGAAGTTAGAATCATGTAGATCTTTTCTTCTTGCTCATTTTGGTATATTATATGAATGATTTGGAGTTCAATAACATATAAAAATTGATGTTTGATTCTGGAAAATTGAAATTAGGGTTTATGTTCTTGAATAATTTCAATCGAAATTTGGGATTTTTAATTCTATTGATTCTGGGGTAAAACGACTGGTACCAGCTTATAGATCGTTTCAAAATAAGTCAATCCATGTGTTTTTTTGTGGTATTGGATGGCAGAATTAAGTCGCCAAAAAAAGCTTGAGCCCGGTCGGCTTTAATGGCGACTGTCACCGGCCAGGCCCTTCACGAAGTCTATTCCAACTGTTACAGGGCTCATCAGACTTCTGAATAAATCTGGAATCGATTGGTATCATAAACAGAAGAGATTCAGGTCGTTATGGGGGTCAATCGTGGTTCGCCGGAATCTAGAAGACTTGCCGGATTCTACGAATTTTCGGCTTATTCTTCGGGTTCATGGCGACCCGATTTCAGACCCGATGGGTCTAATTCCTTACTCGGCTTCGATCTATTTTACCCTGAAGTTAATTCTGAAAATCTGTTACCTGATTTTTCTTTTTCTAAAATTATTTAAAATCCATTTTTAAATTCCAAAAATCAATATTTTTAATTTTGAATTTTTTTTAATTCCAAAATAAATCTAAATTATTTATTAATTAATTTTAGTTGATAATTAATTAATTAATTAATTAATTAATTTTAAATATTAATTGATTAATTGATTTAATTAGTTAATAATTAATTTTAATTGGTTATTTAATTAGATTTAATTATTTCTTTTGATTTAAAAATTCTGAAAAATAGTTTTGAGCTTTAAAATATTATTTTAAATTATTTTTAAGGCTCGATAATTATTATAAAATTATTTTAAAGTCAAATTCGGGTGTTCGAACCCTATTATTTAATTATAAAATAATTCGGAGACCCGTTTTAACTCCGAAAAATGTTCAAAAATTCGTATTAAATACCTGGAAAATTATTTTGACCGCAAATCTTCTTTGAAAAATTATTTTAATTGAATATCTTACGTGCTACTTGTTATATGTGATCTGATTGATACATAATATGACTATACGTGCATTGTTTGATTGTTTCTGTTATAACTTTCAATCCGTACGTCAGATTTGGGTGAAACGAAGGGTAGATGAAAGCTTATGACGTCTATGCGATAATTAGAATGATATAAGATTGAGTATTGATAGATATTTGTGATACCTAGCAGAGTAAGCGAGGCATATTAAAGAAAACCAGTGATCAGTATATAGAACTAAAGCGTAGAAAAAGAAAGCAAGTGATCGATGAATAGAAGCAATGCATAGAAATAGAAGCAAAGTGGTTGATAAGTAGAATTGTTAGATGAGTACAAGTAAGGTTGGAAATCATCTTTGATAAGGCAAGTACTTCTGAACCTTTCTTCGAGATATATTGCAAACATTTATGAACTTTCTTATAACATGTTGCAAGTATTCAAAATAAATCTTGTTTTATATTGCAAGCGCTTT
This sequence comes from Apium graveolens, assembly GCF_009905375.1. Lineage (NCBI taxonomy): Eukaryota > Viridiplantae > Streptophyta > Magnoliopsida > Apiales > Apiaceae > Apium > Apium graveolens. Next base: position 65,784,522 of record NC_133657.1, read on the forward strand.
AAACTATTCAACCTTGAATCCTGACCTTATCATCGAACTTGAGCCGTAAGCTTTATTCTTGTAAACCACCAATGGTTGATTTCCAAGATATTAAACCATACAAATACAAAAGTACTCTACAAATACATACACCTCATAAACCATGTATTTTAACTGAATTTCTTGAGCATACAGAAACTTATACATCTTGGAATACCCTATCACATTAAAGATCTATACCCTGTATTATCATTGAACAATTGCTCACCAGATACTTGATTCCTTATCAGACTTGAAGCCATTTTTCATATTTACATCTTGATATATCCTGGTGATACTTGTGAAATGTTTTATACTCTGAGATAAATGCTTTATCAATATTAATCATGATTTTGTTTTTATTGAACTGCAATGGTTATTTTATTAAATTGTTTTGGAATTGGATAGTTTTATAAATATGGACCAGATTCGTGGTCGGACCAGATTCGTGGTCATGATAGACCAATGTGTGCCTTGGATCCAGTATAGAGAGCAGAGCTGTGTGCCTTGCTCGGGGTTAGTGCGTGACTGATAAGCAACCTAACCTTGGTTTTTAAAATAAAAAGTGAATATCCAATTCTAATCATTGCTTATCCAGAAATTTGATTCTTCTAAATCATTTTAATTGTTCATTGTTTAACCTCAGTTATTACTATTATGACTTGCTGAGCTGGTTAGCTCACTCTTGCAAACCTTTTTATGTTTTCAACAGCTAAAAAGGAAATTGTTGGTAACAAGGATTCCCAGTCCAGTGTAGGAGCTAGGATTCCAAGTTAAGTTGGATCGAGCTAGCAGGAGCTTATTATTGTAAATGAGTTATGCAGGATTGTAAGAAGAACATCATTATCAGTTGTAAATTAAAATATATGAGATTTGGTACGATGTAATAAAAGTTAAGGTTGTGGCTTATTTTCATACTTTAATCTGTTGTGATCCGTGGTTGCGTAAAGAAGGGTCAATGCATATAATATTTTATATACAGGTTTATATATTGTATATGTATTCTGAACCCCAAACTTCTGACCCGGGTTTCGAGGGCGTCACAATTTACCTATTGAATAATTATTCCTTCTTATCGATAAAGAGTAGTATTACTATACGAAGAAGGTTGTAGTGTAACGATGGATTCTAGTAACGATGACGTCGAGTGTGAAATCCCAGATTCAATTTTGATGTTGAGGGAGGTTTCAAGGACAATTGTTAATAAGATTAAGCAAGAGCGTGGGTCCATAGAGTGATGGACGGAGTAGCAACAATATCCAGGCACGTGAAAATATGATATAGTAATCCTTAATATTGATATATATATGTGATAGTTCATTTTCTTTTGGTAAACCTCTATAGTTTGAAGGTAGATTTTGTAATATTTCAGGTTTTCAAATTAGTGGGAGTCCCTAAATCTTATGATTGATATTAATTGAATATATGTGAATATTTGGTATATGTTTGATATGTGGAGTAATATGGATTAAACTAATGTTGCACCCGCGCTGGTGAAGCGCGGCCGCGCCAGGTCTTGTTTCAAGAATCCTGATTCTACTCCAATTTTGATATGTTGGACTTCTAATCTGCATGGGTTTCTATATAAACATAACTTATGATCGTTTTTCATAACAAGACATACGAGAGCTTAAGGAGAAGGCGTAAGAAGACCGTATAGCATAATTCAACCAAGGCGAAGAGGATGTAGTTTATTCTTATGATTCTTTATTTTAAGTTGTAACTTTGGATGCTAGTTTTCTTATTTGTGAACCTATACTCTTGTTTCATACTTGGTTTATTATTTATTCAGTATAAAGACTGCGTGTAATATACCATTCTTTCATCGGAACCCACGTTGATGATGAGTCCGATTATAGGCTAATCGTTGTCGTGGGGTTCTAGCGAATTTACTTATGGAGTTCTTTAGTTAATTTGTTTTGATACCTTAGTGTGTGGTGATTGTATGATAACCTAGTATTGGTTGTGCTTATTTATCTTATGAGCATCGTGAACTTATAAGATAACGTGTTAATCTCTAATGAAGCGAAAGTCAATTTAGGGGTTTAGAACTTGCCTTGCTAGCATAGGTTCATGTATTTGATATACATGATTTGTAGGTAATTTTAACCATCTTACTTGCCCTATGTAATCATGATAGATAACTTGTGCATTAAACCTTTATATTGTCAAATTCTATAGACATATAGGGTCTCAATATAATTGGTGTCTATTCAGCTTCTATCTCTTTTGTGGATGTCTGGTAGTAGGGTAATCATGCATCAAAAGTTGGCATTTACTAGTTTTGTGTTATCTGATTAGTGTCATCACCATTGCATGCTAAGGTTAAAGAACAAAAAGGTTATTGATTGAAGTAGTATTGAAGTTAGAATCCCATGTTTGTGTCATATAGTAATCAATCCTTCTTAATCTTTTAGTTAATGTTCTTTAGTATAATCTCTTAGTTTAATCTTAGTTATAAACATCTCAACTTGTTATTGTCTTAGCATTGAATAATAACCATACCATTGTTGCATAAGTGCATTAAGTGAAATTAACCTAAACCAGTCTCTGTGGGAATGAACTAGAAATCATTCTATATTACTTGCGATCGGGTATACTTGCGTGAATATTAGCGCGTGTTTTCATTATAACAAGTTTTTGGCGCCGCTACCGGGGACTAGGGTTCAATTTTTATTTTATGTGTATGTCATCAATGGTCATTAAAGTTCATTGATTCAGACATTGTTACTCATTGATCATCCGTTGTAATTAGAAATGCACTTACTCAATTTGCTCAGCAATCTGGAGAATCTTTATGTGAGGCTTGGGATCGCTACAAAGAGATGCTTAAAAAGTGTCCTCACCATGGGATTCCTGACTGGATGATCATTAACTGCTTTTATAATGGATTGGGTGCTACTTCTAGACCCATGCTTGATGCAGCATCAGGAGGAGCCTTGTGGGCTAAAAGCTATGATGAAACTTATGAATTGATTGAACTGATGGCTGCTAATGAATACCAGAATCCTACTTAGAGACTACCTCAGGGCAAGGTAGCAGAAATTTTGGAGTTAGATACAGCTACTGCTATAGCTGCTCAGCTTAAGGCTTTGACGATGAAGGTGGATTCTTTGGCTAATTATGTAGTTAATCAAATCACCAGTGTCTGTGAGCTTTATGTTGGTGCCCATGAGATGGAGCAATGTGTTATTTCTAGTGAATCAACTCAGTTCGTGAGCAACTTTTAGAGGTTACAGCAGCCAGTTCCAGCCACCTATCATCCCAACAACCACAATCATCCTAACTTCAGTTGGAGTAATACTCAGAATGCGGTTCAACAACCTTATCAGTAGTAAGCAGCAAAGCAATACAACCCTCCTGGTTTTCAGCAACCACAATATGCACCAAGATAACAACTCCAGCTAAAACAATCTAATAAAAATCTGAATTGGAAGAGTTGAGGCTCATGTGCAAGAGACAAGCGGTTTCCATCAAGACCTTGGAAAATCAAATTGGGAAAATTGCCAATGCCTTGCTAAATCGTCAACCTCGTACACTCTCTAGTGACACTGAAGTACCAGGAAAGAGGGAAGCTAAGGAGCAGGTAAAGGCAATTATATTGAGGTCTGGGAAAGTTGCAAATCCTGAACACTCTCAAGTTTCGGAAGAAGAAGTTGTGACTGAAGAAGAAGTGTAGAAGGAAGCAGAAGTGGAAGCAAGGAAGACTACTATTGGACACACTCTCCCTGAGGGTAATACAGGGGAGAAACAGATCTATCATCCACCTCCTTTTCCTAAGAGGATGCAGAAGAAAAAGCTGGATAAGCAGTTTGAGAAGTTTCTGGAGGTGTTCAAGAAACTTCATATCAACATACCTTTCGCTGATGCTCTTGAACATATGCCTAGTTATGCGAAGTTTATGAAAGGTATTCTCTCTCAGAAAGTGAAGCTTGATGACTTAGAGACAGTTTCTCTCATGGAGGAATGCAGTGTTGTGCTGCAACAGAAGTTGCCTCCGAAGCTTAAGATCCTGGAAGCTTCACTATTCCTTGTACCATTGGAAAAGTGTCATTTGACAAATGCTTATGTGACTTGGGAGCTAGCATCAATTTGATGCCCTTTTCAATCTTCAAGAAGTTGGACTTACCTGATTCAAAGCCTACTTATATGACCTTGCAATTAGCCGATCGTTCTATTACATATCCACAAGGCATTTTAGAGGATGTCTTGGTCAAGGTTGATAAACTCATCTTTCCTGCTGATTTTGTAAGTCTTGATTTCGAGGAGGATAAGAAGATTATCATAATCTTGGGAAGACTGTTCTTGGCTACTGGCCGAACCTTGATTGATGTGCAGAAGGGTGAGCTTACTATGCGAGTGCTGGATCAGGATGTGCCTTTAATATTTTTAATGCCATGAAATTCTCAACTGAAAACAAGGAGTGCTTTAACGTGGAGTTGGTCGATTTTGTGGTTACTTCAGAACTTGATCAAATGCTAAGGTCTAATGCCTTAGAGAAGGCCTTGTTGGGAAATTCAGATAGTGAAGATGACGAAGGTGATGAGCAGTTGCAGTATTTGAATGCTTCTCCTTGGAAGTGAAGGCTGGATATGTCGTTTAAATATCTTGGATTGGAGGAGTTGAACAAATCTCCAAAGCGCCTCAAGCCATCTATTGAGGAAGCTCCTACACTTGAGCTTAAACCATTGCCTGAACACTTAAGGTATACTTTTTTAGGTGATGCATCTACTTTTCCTGTTATTATTATATCTGACCTTTCAGGTAGTGATGAGGAAAATCTCTTAAGAATTCTAAGAGTTCAAATCGGCAATTGGATGGACTATAGCAGATATCAAAGGAATCGGCCCTTCTTATTACATGCATAAAATTCTGCTAGAGGAAGATAACAAGTCTACTATTGAGCAACAAAGAAGGCTTAATCCAATCATGAAAGAAGTTATGAAGAAAGAAATCCTCAAATGGCTAGATGCAGGGATCATCTATCTCATTTCCGATAGTTCTTGGGTGAGTCCGGTGTAAGCCAAGGAAATGAGGTATCACAGTTGTTGCTAATGAGAAGAATGAGCTCATTCCTACTCGAACAGTCACAGGGTGGAAAGTTTGCATGGATTACAGGAAGCTGAACAAGGCCACAAGGAATGATCACTTCCCTCTTCCGTTCATTGATCATATGCTTGATAGGTTGGTTGGGCATGCATACTATTGTCTTTTGGATGGCTATTCGGGTTATAATCAGATTTGCATTGCTCCAGAAGATCAGGAAAAGACTACCTTCACGTGTTTATTTGGTACTTTTGCCTTCAGAAGAGTTTCTTTTGTGTTGTGTGGTGCACCTGCCACATTTCAGAGATGCATAATGGCTATCTTCTCTGACATGATTGGTCAGAATGTGGAGGTGTTCATGGATGATTTCTTTGTGTTTGGTGATTCTTTTGATGAATGCTTGCAAAATCTTGGCACCGTTCTTAAAAGGTGTGTTGAGACCAATCTGGTTCTCAACTGGTAAAAATGTCATTTTATGGTGTGACATGGCATTATTCTTGGGTACAAGATCTATAGTAAAGTTCTTGAGGTGGATAAAGCCAAGGTGGGGGTTATCGAAAACCTTCCTCCACCAATTTCTGTTAAGGGAGTCCGCAACTTTCTTGGACATGCGGGTTTCTATAGGCATTTCATCAAGGACTTCTCAAAAATCTCTAAACCTTTGTGTAATATTCTAGAGAAATATGTCCCATTCAAGGTTGATGATGAGTGCCTTGCTGCTTTTGAGATCTTAAAGAACAATTTGATCACGGAACCTATCATAACTACACATAATTGGGATGAGCCTTTTGAGATGATGTGCGATGCAAGTGACTATGCAGTTGGAGCAGATCTTGGGTAGAGAAAGAACAACATATTTCATGTGGTATACTATGCTAGTAAGACCCTCAATGGTGCTCAACTAAATTATACTACTACTGAGAAAGAACTCTTAGCCATTGTCTACGGTTTTGAGAAGTTTGGATCTTATTTTCTTGGGACGAAGGTGACAGTTTTTACTGATCACGCTGCTATTCGATATCTCTTCTCGAAGAAGGACTCGAAGCCTAGACTTATTCGATGGGTTCTTTTACTTCAGGAATTTGAGTTAGAGATCAAGGACAGAAAAAAGATATTGAGAATCAAGTCGCTGATCATCTCTCTCGTTTGGAAGATCCAAGTGCAACTTCACAGGATAAAACATTGATAAATGAGTCTTTTCCCGATGAGCAACTATTTGGGGTGCAAGAAGAAGAACCGTGGTTCACAGACATTTTGAACTACATTGTGAGCAATATCATGCATCTAGACTTGTCTTACGCTCAAAGGAAGAAGTTTCTTCATGAGGTGAAGTGGTACACGTAGGATGAGCCGCTTTTGTTTAGGAAAGGAGCTGACCAAATCATCAGGGGATGTATTTCATACAGCGAAACGGGGGGGGGGGATCTTGCGAGATTGCCATTCAACTGCCTATGGAGGCCACTATGGTGGAGAAAAGACAACAGCTCATATCCTTCAAGCGGGATTCTTTTGGCCAACGTTGTTTAAGGATGCGCATCAGTTTGTTTTGAAGTGTGATCGATGCTATCTTGTTGGTAATATGTCCAAGAGGGATGAGATGCCTCTTAATGTGTTTTTCGAGGTTGAAGTCTTTGATGTTTGGGGAATTGACTTCATGGGGCCATTTGTCTCATCTTGCAATAATCAGTATATCTTGTTGGCAGTTGATTATATCTCGAAATGGGTTGAAGTCAAGGCTTTGCCGAAAAATGATGCAAAGGTAGTGCTAAATTTTCTTCATAAGCAGATATTCACACGATTTGGGACTTCAAGAGTCATAATCAGTGACGAGGGATCGCATTTCTGCAATCGCATGTTAACTGCCATGATGCAAAGGTATAATGTGAATCATCGTATTTCTACATCCTACCATCCTCAGACTAATGGTCAAGCCGAGGTATCTAACAGAGAGATCAAGCGTATTCTAGAGAAAGTTGTGTGTACATCAAGGAAGGATTGGTATTTGAAGCTTGATGAAGCTATTTAGGCCTATAGAATAGCATACAAGACTCCGCTTGGTATATCACCGTTTCAAGTGGTTTATGGTAAGGGGTGTCATTTGCCTGTGGAGCTCAAGCATAAAGCGTATTGGGCTTTGAAGAAGTTAAACCTTGATATGGATGTAGCTGGTAAGAAAATAATGTTTCAATTAAATGAATTCGATGAGTTTCAGCTTCAAGCGTATAAAAATAACAAAATGTATAAGAAGAAAGTCAAGAGGTGGCATGATAGGGGTCTAGTGCTCAAATCATTTGTGCCGGGACAACAAGTTCTTTTGTTCAACTCTCGTCTCCGTCTTTTTCCTGGAAAGTTGAAGTCGAGGTAGTCAGGGCCGTTTATTATCAAAACTGTGTTTCCACATGGAGCGGTGTAGATTTTTGAGAATGATCCAGGCCAAGCGTTCAAGATGAATGGACAGAGGTTGAAGCATTATTATGGGGATACGGCAAACCGTGAGGTGGTTAGTGCCGTTTTATTGTCTACTTGATCTCGAGTTTCTACGTCAAGCTGACAACATAAACCAAGCGCTTCTTGGGAGGCAACCCAAGTTTGTTGTACATTAGTAGATAGAGGAAGAAGAAAACAAGGTGAAAAACACAAAAAAATCAGAAAAAAAATATTCAGTGCCAACTACAGAAGCACTGCGCGCCCGCGCTAAGAAGCGGGGTGGCCGCGCTGAAACTCCAGTAGCACGGCGCACCCGCGCTGGTATGCGGGGCGGCCACACTGGTATTCCAGTATCATGGCGCGCCCACACTGCCAGGCGGAGCAGCCGCGCTGGCCCCCTTTAGTCGAAAAAAAAGAGAAAAAAAAGGACAGAAAATCGGGGAGTGCAACAAAAAATCAATTCCTACCCAAATTTCACTCTCCCACTTCCATATTTTCCCTCTCCAAATCAATTTCAATCAACCCATTACTACCATTATTTTCATAATCAATTTCCACTTCTTTTCCATAACTAATTCTCTCCCAAATTCCTATATATATACACACTTGTACACAAACTTCTCCATCACTTCACAAATTCTCAAACACAAATCTCTCTTATACACTTATCTTTTCTCTCAACTTATTCAATCTCAATGGCACCCAAGAGACAACGAACCCAAGTTAGCAGTAGCACCACTGATTCTTCGAGTGTGGGTGGTATGCGGCCTAGGTTTTCAACTCCCGAAGCTGAGGCGGAGTATACGAGGCTGCTTTTGAAGCCTATAGCCAAGGAGCGAGGTTTTCTGCCATCGGGGAGGGATGGTAAGTTATTGGAGATAATCTTGGAGATGGTATGGGTAGATTTTTTGTGAGAAACCCGTTGTTGTGCCCATGAATGGGCTCTTTAATACTCGAGTTATTAAGTTCTTAGGGGACTCTGTGCCTAGTGAACTAAGGCTTTTATAGTCTGGGATCCACTAACCTAACGCTCGCTACATGGTTATTATTGTATAAGTCTTTTGTGGACCTCACTCATTGCACGACCAAATAAGCATAGTTGTGTTGTTTATGTGTTATGAATAAAAGCATGAATCCATGTATAACTCCGATAAAAGAATTGAAGTGTTGTCAATCATTTTGAGTTTAGTTTTTTATTCTGTTTATAAGCTTGTGATTTCCTTGATGAGTAGTGAGTCATGATTATTGATCTAGTTGCATTAGTATATCTGTAAGCATTTGCACACACGCATGCTTCCGGTTTATGAATTGATTTGTGAGATTTAATTGAACTTGTGCGAATAACTGTATTTGTTAAGATGTCTCTTGTTGGTTGGGTAAGTTATTCTATGGAGATCATTACATTCATATTAGTTGCATTCATGCATTTTTATTTTTTGTTCTTTGAGTCTGTTTATGCTTGAGGACAAGCATCGGTTCAAGTTTGGGGGTGTGTTAAGTGGCATTTATGTCCAGTTATTATGTCCTATAAAGGCTTGAATTGGTGTTTTGTACTCGAGTTATTTGTGTATTTGATGTGTTTTTGTAGTATTTTATGATTTCAGGCATAAATAAAAGAATCAGGAGATTTAGCATTATTTTGGTGCTAAATTGGTGTTAGGAAGATGTCTCGGGAGTTTGCTCGTAGATCGCCAACTCAAACCAGCCAAGAAAACAAGAAAAATCAGTATTATTCTAGAAGGTCAGCGCGCCCGCCCGCGCCGGGATGCAGATTTGCAGCGCGCCCGCACTGGTGAAGCGCGCGCCCGCGCCAGGTCGGGTTTCAAGAATCCTGATTCTACTCCAATTTTGATCTGTTGGACTTCTAATCTGCATGGGCTGCTATATAAACATAACTTATGATCATTTTTCATAACAAGACGTACCAGAGCTTAAGGAGAAAGCGTAAGAAGACCGTATAACACAATTCAACCAAGGCAAAGAGGATCTAATTTATTCTTGTGATTCTTTGTTTTAAGTTGTAACTTCGAATGCTAGTTTTCTTATTTCTGAACCAATACTCTTGTTTCGTACTTGGTTTATTATATATTCAGTATAAAGACTACGTTTATTATACCATGCTTTCATTTAGTTAATTTACTTATGGATTTATTTAGTTAATTTATTTTGATACCTTAGTGTGTGGTGATTGTATGATAACCTAATATTGGTTGTGCTTATTCATCTTATGAGCGTCGTGAACTTATAAGATAGCGTGTTAATCTCTAATGAACCAAAAGTGAATTTAGGGGTTTAGAACTTGCCATGCTAGCATAGGTTCATGTATTTGATATGCATGATTTGTAAGTAATTTTAACCATCTTACTTGCCCTATGTAATCATGAGATATAACTTGTGCATTAAACCTTTATGTTGTCAAATTCTATAGACATATAGGGTCTGAATATAGTTGTGTCTATTCAGCTTCTATCTCTTTTGTGGATGTCTGGTAGTAGGGTAATCGTGCAGCGAAAGTTGGCGTTTACTAGTTTCGTGTTATCTGATTAGTGTCATCACCACCGCATGCTAAGGTTAAAGAATAAAAGGCTATTGAATGAAGTAGTAATAAAGTTAGAATCCCATGTTTGTGTCATATAGTAATCAATCCTTCTTAATCTTTTAGTTAATGTTCTTTAGTATAATCTCTTAGTTTGATCTTAGTTATAAACATCTCAACTTGTTATTGTCTTAGCCTTGAATAATAACAATACCATTGTTGCATAAGTGCATTGATTGAAATTAACCTAACCAGTCTCTGTGGGAACGAACTACAAATCATTCTATATTACTTGCGATCGCGTATACTTGCGTGAATATTAACACGTGTTTTCGTCCTAACATTCTTCACGACCCGGTTCCTGTTCCTGGCGACCCGGTTCCGCACCCAACTTCGACCTGGCTTTAATCTGTTTTGCCCTGAATTCGATTCTAGAAATCTGTTTCTGTAATTTCTTTTAAAAAATAATTCAAAATTCTTATTTTAAATTCTAAAATTCATTTTTAATTCAAAATTAATTTGGTTAATTAATTTTAATTAATTAACTGGACTATTTTAATTCCAGAAAAACTATTTTTTTATTATTTTCAATAATTTAAAATTTGATTTAATTATTTATATATTATTTTAATTAATTATTTATTGATTTAATTATTTGATTAATTTATTTAATCAATTAATTTTATCTGTAAATGATTAAATAAAATGTAATTATTTATAATTAATACAAATAATGATTTAAAAATCATTTTAAGCTTTCAAAATTTATATAAAGATAATTAAAATTCAATTAATATTATTATTAATTGAATTATTCTTATTTTAACCGTAATAAATAGACCGTTTTGTCGTTTAATACGAAACGAACACGTTTAGACTCATAAAAATATTCTGCTTCTATTAAAAATACTTTCGAGACATAAAATCTTTCATTTCAAAAGGTCGCTTGATTTTGTAAACGTCTTTGAGTCACGTAACTATCAAAAGGTTGTATTTCGACTCGATTTCAGTTTTAAACATATTGAGTCGAATGTTGTGATAAAATGAGTCATATGTTATATGAATTATGTGATACGTGGAATAAGTGTTTACATGTTATATGAATTATGTGCTGATATGAGCGTCAGAAAACTGTTTTAATCATATCTTCTGATCCGGAATTCGGATTCAGTCGAAACGAGATTCATACGAAACGAAAAGTGATTAGAAGCTTATATTATCTTTTTTAATATTTTGTAATAAAATGATTGAGTCAAAATGTGAGTACATGCCATTTAATATGCATAATATGATTATATGTGATCTGATTATGTGTTAATTAATGATTATGTGAAGTATATATTTATTTCTCGTGTTAAGAACGTGATAAGTGAATTGAGTAACATAACGTCGTGTCCTGATTGACATTGGAATTTAGTTTGATTGATTTATTGATTGTTGATTAAAATAGAATAACATGGGGATAGTCTAATAAATATACGAGATAATGTCAGATTTTTTATAAGGGTTTGTTCAAGCGTTGATTTATAGAATATTGTGTTTAAAATGGTTTGACTTTAAGATAGAGTCAAAGCATGATTATGTGTTAACTAATAATTGGTAAATCAGAATTATATGGGTTGAGTTTTGATTACGTGTTAACTGTTTATCGAGATACATGATATGTATATGCGAATGGGATAGATACGAGGTTTGATATTATAAGTTAAAGTCGATAGATTGGTTAGTGATTATAGTATTTTCTTATTATCGTAAAGGATCCGGATGAGACATGCAATGTCGAAGACGTACCAAAGGTCAAATGGTGTCACAAAGCGAACAAGGAATAAGTCAAGAATGCAACGCTGTGCAGTGAATAGAGTATTGTCAGAGGTTATCTGTGAGTTACGATATGCATAGATTGTGGAATTGGAAAGATGAGATTGAGCTGTGAGTTTGGAATCGGATCTAAGGCAAGTTTCCTAAATCATTTCTTATATATGTTACAACGATTTGATATTTCTTTTATGACTATGGTATTATGTTTTATGCTGTGAACCACACTTGGTAAACCCTTACTTATGAGAACGAAACTCATGATTTCTTTCTACCTTCAAGTTCTGAAAAGCCAAACACTTTATCATATCCTATGAACATATACCCTATGATACCACTTCAAAAGCACCAGATACCTTCATTCAATGAACACCTACCCTTGTATACTTGCTTTCGTTTCATGTATACCAAATCTTTTTTATTAAATGGTTATGTTAGGATTAAGTTGTGAACTTGATGATAAGTTTAACAAACACCTTAGTAGATTTAACTTAGTATTTTTATAGCTCTCGACGGATGTTCTACAATAGTCCCGACGGATGAACTTTATAGTCCCGATGGATGACCACTGAACATTCATCGAGAGTGTAGTTTATGTAATAATAAGTCTTATAGCACATGTTTGCAAACAACAATGTATTAGTTGAGTAGATGCTATAGGATTCTTTAAGTCATGTTGACTACTAGATTGAAATGCAGAATAGGATGGCTAATTGTAAATATAAGATGTCTTGTAATTCTGTATAGGTGAAATAGAGTCAAGTGGCAGAAAGGCTCCTGACGGATGATCTACAAAGGCTCCCGACAGAGAATCAACAAGGAATCCGACGGATGACCAACATAGTCCCGACAGATGATAATATTCAAAAAGGGCAGTTGATAGTGACAACACAGTCGCATGAGTCGGGTGTTTGCAAATGGAATGTGGCAGCCTAATTGCAGGATTTAGAGAACAAAAAAGCATTACTATTTCCATGCAATTATGAAGATATTCAAAGATGCTGGATAGTGTAATGAAGCAGCATGAAATTAGACTAGAAACAATATTTGTTTCACTTGTTTGTCTTTTTATCATGTAACTTGGTAGTATATAAACCAAGTATAGCTAGTTGAACAAACAACTAAGAGAGTAAGCATTAATTTCAGAGAGATAGAAAAGGTTGTATCTGTTAAGCATCTCTTTGTAATTCTGCAAGTTCACTTGTAAGCAGCTGTGTGCTATTCAAGCTTCACAGAGTTCTCATCTTAATATATATATATATATATATATCTGGTGGATAAGTTCAAATCCACCAGAATGTTTTAAAGCCTTGTGTTTTATTTCTTTGTGTTTGAATTTCATATCTTTATCATTCCGCAACATAGAAAAATCTGCACAGTTATATTATTAAGTAAGAACAATTTTAAAATCAGAAAAGAAGCCAGAATTACATTCAACCCCCCTTCTGTAATTCTTGTTACATTTTTTGGGAATAACAATTGGTATCAGAGCAAGCTCTTGAAGTACAAAGAGTGTAAAGATCACCACAATCAAGAAGATGAATAGAAAAGATGTTGGAGTAAAGATTCTATTTCTGGACAAAGACAACTATCACCATTGGAAGGTGAAGATGCACCTGCATCTCCTATCTCAAGATGAAGCATATGTGGACTGCATTGAGAAAGGTCCACATGTCCCTATGAGAGCTGCTGCAGGAAATGAAGCATCGGTCCCAAAGCCACAAGCAGAATGGTCGGATCCAGATAAAGAACAAGTTTAAAAGGATAAAAAGGCCATGAACATTCTGTTTAATGGTGTTGACAGTGACATGTTTGACAACAACATAAACTGTATAACTGCTAAGGATGTCTGGGATATAATTGAAGTTATATGTGATGGAACTGAGCAAGTAAGGGAGAACAAAATACAACTCTAGATTCAGCAATATGAGCATTTCCATAGTGAAGAAGGTGAGTCACTCACTGATATTTTCAGTAGATTCCAAAAACTATTGAATGCTCTAAAACTGCATGGAAGAGTCTATCAAATAAAAGACTCAAACCTCAAATTCCTTAGATCTCTGCCAAAGGAATGGAAGCCTATGATAGTCTCATTGAGAAACTCTCAAGATTACAAGGAGTTTACCTTGGAAAGACTGTATGGTATTCTAAAAACCTACGAGCTTGAAATAGAGCAAGATGAGAAGATGGAGAAAGGAATAAAGAAGGGAGGGTCCATTGCATTAGTTGCTGAGCAAGAAAAGGAGAAGGAGATAAAGGTTGAAGCTGTTGAGTCTGTACCAAACCCTAGAGTTTGTGAAGGCAAGGGAAAAGGGCTAGTAGCTGAACATGAAGACCATCTTAGTCAAGATAACATGAATGACATAGATGAGCATCTTGCTTTTCTATCCAGAAGATTTGCCAAGCTCAAATTCAAGAAAAATTTTGGAGCAGCTAAGTCAAATAGAAACATGGTTGATAAGTCATTCAAGTGTTTCGAGTGTGGCTTGGTAGGTAATTTTGCTAGTGAGTGCAGAAAGCCTGATTCTGGTAAAAAAAGTTTGAGCCTGTTGATTATAAGCAGAAATACTTTGAGTTGCTCAAGCAAAAGGAAAGGGCTTTCATTACACAAGAAAATGACTGGGCTGCAGATAGATTATAAGATGATGAAAATACAAGCTATGTCAATCTAGCACTTATGGCCAAATCAGATGAAACAGAGACAAGTTCATCAAGCAATCAGGTAATCACTACCAACCTAGCTCATTTATCTAAAGCCGAGTGTAATGATCCCATAAATGACATGTCTACTGAATTATATCACCTGCGTGTTACACTCAAGTCTCTCACTAATGAAAATAATAAAATTAAAGAGAACAATGTATTTTAAGTGAAAGAAACAATGTGCTAGAGACTCAATTTGTTGAGTTTGAAAAATTGAAAATAGAATGCAAGATTTCTAAGGATGAACTAACTGAATCCTTAAAAAAAGAGGAGATTTTTAAGAAAGTAACTTGAATGAGAACAAGAAGTTATTAAGGCATGGAAATTATCTAGAGATGTCCATGCTCAAATTACTAAAGTTCAAGGTATAGAATCATTCTGTGATACAGCCTAGAAAAAGAAAAAGGAGAAGCTTGATTCCAATCTGGTTAAAGGACTTTCAACGGATGTGGATTCGACGGATGATGAAAATTATCCATCGAATAATAAAAAATATTATCCGTCGAAAGACAATGAGTCACATCCATTGAGTGCAAGTAAACCAGTTAGCAAAGCTAAGTTAGCCAAGTTAAATGAAAAATATAGATTAGTTTCTAAGAACTTTGTTCCAAGAGAAACCAGTCAAGTTAAAGAGAACAAAAGAGTCAATGTAGGTCATCTGTCTATCAAGCAATTGAATGACAGGTTAGAGAAAATTGAAGTGAAAGTAGAGTCAAAAAAGAAAAACAATAGAAATGGGAAAGTAGGTATTAACAAACATAACAACTACACACCTGATAAATATGCACCAAGAAAAATATGTGTTAATTGTCGTAGTGTTAATCATTTGTCTGTTAACTGTAAACTTGCTATGCCTACTTCCATGTCTGCACCTCCTTCATTTCCCAGTATGCCTACAATGCCTGTAAATGTTATGCCTACACATAATTTGAATGCACAGTATGCTAACATGCCATTTGCAAAAAATCCATATTATGCTGCATTTAGTATGCCACACATGCCATTTAGCATGCTGTATTGGAATAACATGTTTGCACAAAATATGCCTTTCCATGTTAATCAAGCTGTGCATGATAATTCTGCAATGATGAATGGTTTTAAGGGTTCCACTCAATTGACTAAGGATGAACTTCAAGTACCTAAGTCAAATGAAGACAAACCCAAGAAACCTAAGAAAAAGGCTAACAAAATAGGACCCAAGGAAACTTGGGTACCAAAATCAACTTGATTTGATTTTGTTGTGTGTAGGGAAATATAAAGAATCTTTGGTATTTAGATAGTGGGTGCTCAAGGCACATGACTAGAGATTCTACCCTGCTCACTGGTTTTAGAGAAAGAGCTGGCCCAAGTATTACTTTTGGAGATGACGGCAAGGGTTTTACTGTGGGATATGGCTTGATTTCAAAGGATAATGTCATCATTAAGGAAGTTGCCCTAGTGGATGGTCTCAAGCACAATCTGTTGAGTATCAGCCAGCTTTGTGATAGGGGCAACTCAGTTACTTTTAATGCAGAAGCCTGTGTTGTGACTGACAAGAAAAGCAACAAAGTGGTTCTCACTGGAGTGAGAAAAGGCAATGTGTATCTAGCAGACTTCAACTCAACAAATGCAGAATCTGTAACTTGTCTTCTCAGTAAAGCAGGTTAGGATGAAAGTTGGCTATGACACAAGAAACTGTCCCATCTAAACTTCAAGACCATGAATGAGCTAGTCAAGAAAGAATTGGTTAGAGGTATTCCTCAAGTGGAGTTTTAAAAGGATAATTTGTGTGATGCCTGCCAGAAAGGAAAGCAGATTAAAGCATCATTCAAAAGGAAGCTTGTTCAACAATTGAAGAAACTTTTCAACTATTGCACATTGATTTATTTGGACCAGTCAATGTGTTGTCCATCTCAAGGAAAAGATATTTCCTAGTAATTGTAGATGATTTCTCAAAGTTCTCTTGGACATATTTTCTTAAATCCAAATATGAAGCTAGTGAAATCATCATCATCAAGAACTCTGTTATGAGATTATTTTTTGAAGAGAATGGGATCATGCATGAGTTTTCTACAGCTAGAACTCCACAAAAAAATGGAGTGGTGGAAAGGAAAAACAGATTTCTTATTAAAGCTACAAGGACAATGCTAAAAGAATCAAAGTTACCAACATATTTTTGGGCTGAAGCTATGAATACTGCATGCTACACTCAGAATATTTCTTTGGTCAATCAAGCAAAATGCATGACATCCTACTAATTATTCAAGAATAGGAAGCCAACCCTAAATTTTCTTCATGTCTTTGTATGCAAATGCTACATTCTAAGGAATCAAACTGAACAGCATGAAAAGTTTGATGCTAAAGCAGATGAAAGAATTTTTGTTGGATATGCTATTGGAAAAGCATATAGAGAATATTATAACAAACATTGTTATGGAATCTGTACATGTCGTGTTTGATGATAAGAAGATTGAAGGAATAAAAGATGAAGATTTCCATGATGGCCTCAAATTTGACAGTGTTGAGATAATTTGTGATGATAGTGATGATGATAGTGATCAAGAAATAGTGGCTAAGGATAATGCAGAAAAGTCTATCTCCAATGATGCACAAAATTTAGCATCAGTCAAGGTACAAAATGCATCATCCGTCGGAAGACAATCAGCTTCATCTATCGGCATATAAAGTGCATCATCCGTCGGAACAATCAGAGAAGCTGAGAGCCAAAATAGATAACTTACAGAAAGAAATCCTACTTCAAATTAAAGATCCACAAACTCAGGGGGAGTTTCTTCTAATCAAAACTCAGTCACACATCAAGACAACAATGAGGCCTCTTCATCTAGAGCTAATCTACCTCAACAGAGAAAATGGACTAGAGATCACCCATTTGAACTGATCATTGGTGATGTGTCCTCAAGAGTGCAAACAAGGAAATCAACTCAAGAGGAATGTCTATATAGCAGCTTTCTAACTCAGGAAGAGCCTAAAAAGGTAGAAGAAGCTCAGTTGGATCCTGATTGGGTTTTAGCTATGCAAAAGGAGCTAAACCAATTTGAGAGGAATAAAGTGTGGAAGCTGGTACCCAAGCCTAAAGGAAAGAATCCTATTGACACCAAGTGGGTATTCAGAAACAAGATGGATGAAAATGGCATAGTTGTCAGAAACAAAGCTAGATTGGTTGCTAAGGGCTACTGTCAATAAGAAGGAATATATTTTGATGAAACTTTTGCTCCTGTTGCAAGACTTGAAGCCATCAAAATTTTCTTAGCCTATGTAGCCCATGCCAATTTCGGAGTCTATCAAACGGATGTCAAAAGTGCCTTTCTGAATGGAGAATTAGAGGAGGGAGTCTATGTCAGTCAGCCTCCTGGTTTTGGTGATCCAAATTTTCTAGAATATGTCTACTATTTTTTGAAAGTACTTTATGGATTGAAGCAAGCACCTAGAGCCTGGTATGATACTTTGTCAAAGTTTCTCTTAGAAAATCACTTCACAAGAGGTATTGTTGACAAAAATTTATTCTTTAGAAATGTTAATGGCTCTAGCATAATTGTTCAAATTTATGTAGATGATATTATATTTGGCTCTATAGATGAAAAACTTTGCAAAAAGTTTGTCAAATTGATGCAAAGTAAGTATGAAATGAGCATGATGGGAGAACTAACTTATTTTCTTGGTTTACAAGTTAAGCAAGTTAGTGATGGAATATTCATTAGTCAAACCAAATATATTTATGATCTTTTAAAGAAGTTTGATCTAATGGATTGCACATATGCAAAAACTCCCATGGCCACTGCAACTAAACTTGAATTAAACACTACTGAAAAGTCTGTGGATATTTCAAGCTATAGAGGCATGGTTGGCTCACTTTTGTACTTAACAGCTAGTAGGCCAGATATAATGTTTGTTACTTGTCTCTGTGCTAGATTTCAGGCTGATCCTAGAGAATCTCATTTAATAGCTATTAAGAGAATTTTCAGATATCTCAAGGGAACACCAAAACTTGGGATTTGGTACTCTAGAGATTCTGGTTTTGATTTAACTGGTTATTCAGATGCAGATTATGCAGGTTATAAAATTGATAGAAAAAGTACAACAGGAACCTGTCAATTTTTAGGAAACAAGCTGGTATCCTGGTTCAGTAAAAAGCAAAATTAAGTTTCTACTTTTACAGCTGAAGCTGAATATATTGCTGCTGGCAGTTACTGTGCACATATTTTATGGATGGAAAATCAACTGTTAGACTATGAACTACAGGTGAATAAGATTCCTATTTTCTGTGATAACACAAGTGCTATTACCATTACTGAAAATCCAGTACAGCATTTAAGAACAAAGCACATAGATATCAAGTACCACTTCATTAAGGAACATGTAATGAATGGTACTATGGAACTTCATTTTATTCCAAGTGAAACGCAACTTGCAGATATCTTTACCAAGCCACTTGATGAATCCACCTTCACTAGGTTGGTGAGTGAGTTAGGTATGCTTAATTATTCTTAAATCATTTTTGATAATTTTACAAGTTGAAATGCAGCCAGAAACTTAATTGATTCTTCTTTTTTGGATGAAAATTTGGCTAATTCAAAATCTACATCTCGATTGGATGTTCATTATCCATCAAGTTTGATCATCCGTTGAAATAGAATAGCTTGGTAAAAAATCAATTACTTTTATGGATTATTTTAAACCCGACGGATAATTGCTTTATTCTCATCCGTCGAATTCTCTACATCTTAGCCGTTAAAATTCTGAACATTATCCATCGAATTTACTTACAGTCTGTAAGTATATCATGACGGATAATTGATAGAATTTTGACAGTTTATTTTACTTTTAAACGGCTATTTTGGAAAAATTTTATTGGGTCTTTATTTTTACCTTTAATTTTTTATCCCACTTTATCTGAGAATATATAAAAGCCTAACTTCATGTTTTTTTTAGCTTTTATCTTTCTCTATTGTAATTAACTGCTCTCTTCTTCCTCAAAGCAAAACCCTATTTCTTTCTGCAACTTTCCTTGCTTAACAATGGCACCAGTAGTCAAGATCAGGTCTCAGTCAGGATTCATTTATGAGAAGAACAACTTCGTGGGTCTTGTGAACAAAAAGATTCCATCCCCTAAAGATTATCATAAAATGATGGATTTTGTGAAGGGATGTAAGCTTAACTATGCCATGCTGAAATCACCCACAATCTACCGTGAAGTTGTGGAGGAGATGTGGACCACTGCTGTGTATCGGTCAATTGAGAAAATTATAACTCTCTCCATTAAAGGTAAGGAATTTTGTATTAACAGTGATATTGTCGAAGCATGCTTTAAAATTCCTGAAAACACTACTAAACCAGACACATATGCTGATTTAGTTAACTTGCTTAATTCTATTGGCTGTGCACTTCCTACCACTAAATTAAGTGAAATTAGGAGACTAGGTCTTAGAAAAGAGTGGAACTTTCTGTATGATGTAGTTACCAAGGTTTTTTCTGGTAAAATATGCAACTTTGATTTTATCAATACTACTATGCTTAACATGCTCTACATGCTACTTAATGACAATTACTATAACTTTAGTGATGCTATCATGTTTGAGTTAGGCTACAAGTTAGGGGAGATTAAAAAGAGATTTAGAAATATTTATTATGCTAGATTCTCTATGATTATTGCTAACCATATTTGTGAGGATCTTGTGATTGAGAACCCAACCAACAAACTGGATTGTTGGGTTCAAGAAAGAAGAATAATTGCAGATTTAAATAGAACCAATCACCATAAGGAGGTGCCCCTTGTTTATTTGCCTATCATGGAGGGCCCTCTGGTAAGTGAAATAAATACTTCTACCCCTACTTCTTCTACCTCTCAAGTTTCTTTGACATTGACTACGGCTATGGCATCTGTATCAATGACCCAACAAATGCCTACCCAAGCCACAAAATCCAAAACTTCAAAATCCAAATCAAAGAAACCACATTCTGGTGTCTCTCAAAAGATGCCAGTTTCAAAATCTACCAAAAACAAAGAGGGGAGTGTGAAGGGGGTGAGATTGGTGAGGGACAGGGTGAACATCAAAGAAGCCCTAAGAATAAGGAGGGTGAGGTGAGTGTACCCAAACCTAGCCACACCACAGTTTCCAAACAAAATGTGGTGCTTAATAAGAAAATTAGCACATCTCTAGTTTCATCCTCCCAAAAGGATGCTACTATTGAAACAAGCTCCCAACCAGGAGCACAGGCCAAAAGGGTTAGGGACACAGACTCACCCCAGACTTATAAAGAAAGAAGAAGTCTAGAAACTTGGGGATGCACAGGGATCACACACAGTGTAAACTGCAGCTAAAGACTCAGTCACTGCACCTTCTCAAACTCAGTTTGATATGGCTCCAATAAATGTGGAGTCACAGATAAAATCTCTAACTATAAACATCTCACACACACTAGATACATAAAACTCTCGCACCAATTCTCTGGATGTGGATATGATTCACACATCAATTCCTGATTCTCTTTCTTTAACTCTGTTGGAGAAGCCAAAATTCAGTGCAAGTGAGCATCATCTTCTTGATGATCTGTTGGCTCACTTGTCAATTCTTTCAGGAACTATTGAGACTTCTGTGCCTAAATTATCATCAATCTGCACAAAGTCCATAATAGTTTCTACTCCAAACTCTATCATTCCCTCTATTTCGATAGATATTGTTCATCCATCGGCTATTGATTGTATCCCGACGGAGGTGCCTAACAGCATTCATCCGTCGGCTATCCTAACTACTACCCCGATGGATGTTCCTCATCCGTCGGTACTCACTACACAAGCTGAATTTTCAATAATTATTACAAGTGTAATTGAGCTAGTCGTTGTACAATCACTCCTAGAATTGAGGGAAATGAGTGAACAAAGTGAGAGGCTGAGTTGCTCTCAGGCAAAAGGAGAGGAAAAAAGAGAAAATATGCAGGCTATTTCTTCCAGCCTGGTAAAAGTGAGTGAGGGCAGTTCCACCTCAGTAGGTGTAGGTGAGGGTGCGAGGTTGGTGAGCCAAGGGGAGCCCTTAATGCAAGAATATAGAGAACATGAGAGAAATGCAGGTACTGAAGTTTGGGAAGAGCCTATTGTTAGTGAGTTAATGGATGTCAATGAAGCTGACAAGAAACAACTATTTCAGCAAGATTATCAAGTTGTCTTAGATTCTGTTTCTTTTGATGCTAAGGCATTTACTCATCCTGTTTCAGCTTATCAAATTCTAGCTGAACAGGGCAATGAGGCAGCTGAGAGAACTTTAAATCTGGTGCACGCAACTGCTTCTATGCAAAGGGCCAAGGATGCATTCAATGCCTTGCCTACTACAACTGGTGTAGATTCTGATTCTCTTAGTGGTGAATTTGGAGACAGTGGTGGAGATGATGAAGAGCAGGAACCCATGGATTTAGGGTGAGAAGCTGGTTCAAGCAGGAATGCAAACACTCCATCATGGATGTTTAGCAAAGAATGCAGTGAACATCATTTCAAGCCTATCCTGATCTCTCTCATCAAACAGACCAATACAGCTCTTCAAGCCTCCACATATGCCAACATCAAAAGTCTGCTACAAGCTCATCTCAACTTCCTTCAATTATATCAAATATAAAATCTCAAATAGACTCAGAAGGTAGATGCACTCAAAGCCTCCATAGCTGATATCAAGAGTGATGCATCTGACAGACTGGAGTCTAAGCTTCCTGAAGCTATAATGAGAGATCTACATCAAAGACTCAGGAAGGAGTCTGAAACAAACTCCAAAATTGATGATGTTAGCAGAAGTTTGATTAACCTAGAGAGTGAGCTCACTAAAATTAGACTCAATTAAGCTCATCTAACTATGCTTCTTCAATAACTGGTGGCTGCACATACCAAACCTAAAACTTCTCAACTTGATGCTAATAAAAAGGGGGAGAAAGGCTCAATTACCTCTATTAGTCAATGTGCTGCAAATGAGTGGGAGAAAGTGCTGAAGATAAATGTCAGCAAGGTAATTGTTCCAGAAATCACCTTCACTAAACCACCAGTGATGGACAGTATAGATTTGATCAATCTCAAGGAAGCTGAACTGAATAAAAAGTGGGAGGAATTTGATAAGAAGATTGAGCAGAAATTTGGTCAAATAGAGAAACCAGACAAGATCTTTCATCACTTCTCTCAAGTCAAGAAACTCTCAGTAAATGAAATGAGTCTGGGTAATATATGGAAAAGGGCCAACCTTCATGTATAAAGTCTCCAAAAGCCAACTTAGTTTTGAAGCCCAAAAGAAATTATCCAAAGTCATCTGACAAGAACCCCTTGGATCTTATGTTTGAGACTCCAAGGCCAGATGAAAAGAAACTGTTGGCAAGGTCCATTGCATTTTTCAAGGATCCAACTGACTCTGTACTAAAGAGAAGAATTGCTAAGATCTACAGAAATGGGAAAGAAATCTGTGTGGTGGATGGACACCCTCAGTTTGCAGAAGCTAAGAAGGAAGAAAAGGAGAGAATTAAACAAGAAAAGAAGCAAGATGCTTTAGATGCTAAGAAGCTCAAACATAATAAATGCTAAGAAGCTTAAACAGAAAAAAAAAGCAAGCTGTTATAGTAGCCAAGCTTCAAGCTGTGAAAACTGCAACTGAGATTTCTGAGAAGCAACCTGTGATAGCTGAAGCTCAGGATCATAAAATACACAAGAAACCTCTACAGACTAAGAAGCCAAGATACAAAGTCAGGATCAAAAGAAGATTGGACTTTAGTGATGATGAGATGGAAGATTACATTCCCAACCAGTCTACATCTACCACTCAAACATCCAAGCCCTTAGTGGTGCAGGAGGAATTTAAGGTGGATCCTACAAGGAATTATCATGGTGAGCCAATAGTTCCCAAAGATGAGACAATAGACTAGGATAGCTTGCCTCTTCCTGAGCTCAATTTACCAATCTTCAACAAGTTAAAGAAGAGAAAGACAAGAACAATCAAGAAGGTCAAGCCTATGAGACTCAAAACCAAAACCTTAACCAAAACTCAACCAATTTTCAACAAGGGAGATCTTCTATATATCAGTGACATCAAGGAATTTTCAAAAATAAATCTCTACATGGATGAGCTAGAAGAAGTAAGAGCAATTGATGCTTACAGAAATCTCCCTGAAACAACGGTGTTCAAATACAAGGGTGGGAAATAGATCATATGGCCCCTTCACAGGATTCTTCAAGAGAGCTGTTCTATTTTGATAAAGATCTTCTCATCTTTCAAAAAAAAAATTGGATTTAATGTGACTGCCAAGAGAATGATTCTAAATAAGATAGAAGAACTAAGGAGCAGAAAAGCCTCAGATGCACTCCCAATGACTCTATCAATTCCCTTCATAGGAAACAGAGTGCACTTGAGGCCTTACTGGCTGATGGAATTCATGGATGAAAAAGGTGTTATGAGATTCTTCAGACTGGATGACCCATTGAGCATCTCAAGCAATGAGACTCTATTGGAAATGCAAGAAAAGTTGGATCTATCAAATGCTGAAGAACTTGAATTTCACAGACAACTCCAAAATCAAATAGAAGAAAACAACAGGAAGCTTGGGAAGAAATCAAGATAATCAAGGAGATAGATTACATCCGCTCAGACTAGAGGAGCACCTTGAAAATGATTGTGAGAACTCTTTGTACACTTTACATTGTTCAATTTTCAAATAAACTGTATCACTTACTAGTTTTATCTACCATATTCAATCTGTACATTTAGTGTGTTTTATTATTATCAAGTTTATCTTAATTTATGGCTACAATTCCAGTAGACATAAATTGGGGGAGATTGTTAGGAATATGTTTTGAACTTGTTGATAAGTTGAACAAAACACCTTAGTAAATTTTACTTGGTGTTTTTGTAGCTCTCGACGGATGTTCTACAATAGTCCCGACGGATGAACTTTATAGTCCCAATGGATGACCACTGAACATCCATCGAGAGTGTAGCTTATGTAATAATAAGTCTTGTAGCACATGTCTGCAAACAATAATGTATTAGTTGAGTAGATGTTGTAGGATTCTTTAAGTCATGTTAACTACAAGATTGATATGCAGAATAGGGTGGCTAATTGTAAATATAAGATGTCTTGTAATTCTGTATAAGTGTAATAGAGTCAAGTGGCAGAAAGGCTCCCGACGGATGATCTACAAAGGCTCCTGACAGATAATCAACAAGAAATCCGACGGATGACCAACATAGTCCCGACGCCATCTCATATGAACCTGAATAACCTGATGACGCCATCTGATAATATACCAAGGAAAGAAGAAAGGTCACTAAACAATTCATAGAACTTATACTTTCTTATTCTAATCTTATCTAAATCCTAACATTACTCTTCCTATTTGATTATTCCTATCCTATGTGATCTCCCTATCTTATCTTATTCCTAATATTCTTGTTTTTAGGGACCAAACCTACAGCTCTGATGCCAAACCTGTAACGCCCACCAGACCCGGGGTATAAGTCTGGGGGTTACTAGCCAATCTCCAAACCTGTACAACCTGAATAATAATAATAAAGAAATATATCTAAACCCCTTTTACACTAACCAGGATCTTTTTAGTTGAAGTATGAAAACAAGAACCACTAACTACTTTATTACAAACCAAATATAAAATCTTACAAACTCTCTTTATTACGAACCATTGTCTAACCAAATTTAAACTAAGTTCATCTTTATTCAAACACACACACTAACTATCTACACTCCACCTGTTCGGGCAACTCAAAGCTTTCTTCCTGGATTGGGATCAACACCTTGGGTATGAGCGGATCCCGCGGCTTGACCCACTTCTTTACTATTCGAGTCCTGATAGGTTTCATATTCCTTCTTAACTGAAAACAATAAGGTGAATAACACAAAAAGGGGGGAGCCAACAATTGCTCAACAAGTCCACAAAATATAAGCAGTGTTAAAGCAATTTAAATGAATTGGTAATTTAGGTACATCTGCAAAGATATAACCCCGCGAGAATAGAAAGAAGGCCATTGCTGGCGAATACCAAATGAACTAAACTGGACACAAGTTCGCATCTATACCCTGCTGATCAGCCAGGATACAGTGCAGATCTATATCTCACTATATAGATCTAGGCGGGCACCCAGGCTCTACGTCCTATCTTCAGGATCCGGTTATGTCCCGGTCCTTAGGATCAAGTAAAAATTAATCCCAAACGTCATTATCCAGTCCATGGAGTAGCAACCGAGACAATCAGTATGCCTTGATATATTCTAATCACCAGAATATACCAATGTATATGTGTAACAATTGGAATATGAATAGAGGATTCAAAGGAAAAGGAGAAATCAAGAATCGAAATGAAATATGAACAAAAGAATAACAATTGTGTATTAGTGTCTGTGAATAAGAATCAAAAGAGTGCAAGCGTGATAAGAATCTGAAGAAACGTCATTATTCTGAAATTAGAATAGGGGAAAAACTTGCCTTCCACGCGATTTACTTCAAATATGTCACCTTCGTCTATCACCGGCTCAATCTGCCTTGCTGGCTTGGCTTATTCGATTTGGATACTCAAACTGCTTGATTTGGTACTGAAATCCGATCAAAATCAACGATTGAATCCTCGACCCGAATTTGTTCTACCGAACCCGGCTGCAGAAAATTTTGTGCATTTTTCTGAATTTTAATTAATTAATAATAATTAGGCTATTTATAGTAGTAAAATTAATACTCCTAATTAAAATTAAGGCCCTAATTCTACATTTTTTAAAATTAATTGGCCCCTAGTTTTATAAATTTTTTAGTATTAAAATTTAATTTATAAATATTTTATATATACAATATATATGCCAAAATTTCCCAAAATTTGTGAATAATGCAAAAATACAAAGCAATGGTATAAATGAAAGTCCTCTAATTTTATAAAAATAAAAATGTGATTTTTGTGGGGTTTTTAACACCCAATGGGGCCCGGAGAAAGTCATTTTTTGTGAAACAAGAAAATTTATAAAATACCTAGATGTTCGGAATAACGCGATGGTACAAGCCGTTTGATGAAAAATAAAGCCCATTATTTTATTTGAAATATCAGTTGTAAGATCATGATTCGCGTCTTATAACTTTTGATAGGAAAGCTATAAATACAAAATAAATTATCTGAAAAATACCCTGAAAATACCCAGATAATACTGAAGGCACGTAACATGTAGTAGTTAGGGATTTACTACTAATTACACATAAAAGACAAATTAACACACATAATTTATTATAAATTTGATATAATACAAGCGTAATTTTTCTAGAGGTTACACCCTTCCCCCCTTAACAGGATTCTGTCCTCAGAATCTCGCTAAGAAAATAAATGGGGATACTTTTATAACATTTCACTCTCAAGTTCCGAGGTTGATTCTTCAATCATAGGATTTCTCCACAAAACTCGCACTAAAGATACATATTTATTCCTCAATACTCTCTCTTGCCGATCTAGAATTCTTATCAGCTGCTCTACAAAAGATAAATCAGGTTGGATATCTATCGGTTCATATTCTATTACATGTCTAGAATTAGGATTATCGCTTAATCATTGACACGTGAAACACGTTATTGTAAGTCATATGTCATAGCCTATTTGTATATTCGAGGATTCAACTTAACTCAAATAAGAATGTAATAAGTAAATAGTGGATCTACCGTCAGAGAGATCTCGCAAAGTAACATCTGTCAGAGGATTCAGAAACAAGGTTCATCTACAGACTTGAGGAGTTAATTCACTAGAAGAAGTTCAAGAAATTGATCAAGCCTCAGTGATATAAATCAAGATCGCGGGTTTAATCAAGTGACAGAGATCTCGTTAGAGTATCATTAATTACAATGATTTAGTCTGAAGAAAATCAAGAGTATCAAGGTCAAGGCTTGAAGAAACGTCACGGAAGTTAGTCACTCATGAACCAGACAGTACATCGAGTGTCAACATTGAAGTGGTGGAATTGATTCATAATTGACAGTGATTTTCAGAAGATTTTCAGAAGAATGGTTGCTGCTCAAGATTAGTATTAATTCTCTATTAATTAATTAAGTCATATAATTTAATTAAGAAAATAAATTATATCTGCAAAGATTAATTTATTGATTAATTGAATTAATTGATTAATTCATTCTGAATTAATATTAAGGTTTTTCAGAATTTTAATTGGATTAAAATCTGCATTAAATCAGCAAGACAATTGAAAATGAACTAGCATGACAATCAGGATTGTCATACCGATTGTCATGCCAGGCCATTTTTAATAGTCTCACCGAAAGTTACACTGGGAGGAGGATTGTCTTGCTAGTTCATTCTGATAGTCTTGCTAGTTCATTTGATTGTCATACCGAAAGTCTTGCTAGCTGTTGAGATTGTCTTGCTAGTTCAAAGGATAGTCTCACCGAAAGTCCTACCAGTTATGGGATTGTCATTCCAGTTCATTTCATTCTGTTGATTGATTAAAAAGACAGAAGCAGCCATTCAACAATTAGATACAGAACACATAAGTCAAGAAAAAAACAGAAAAGCAGAAAAGAAAAACAAGAAGAAATAATGTTAACAAAATATCATTGACCGATACTTGTCAGGTACTTTATATACCAACTGTTATGTTGCATATATTTGTGAGCTTTTGATATGAATGAGAATTACTTAGACTTTACCCTAAGTGATCAATGTTTTATAAAAAAAAAACTTATTCATATTGAAATACAAAATCAAACTTCTTTCTACAGTAGTGATTTCTTATTTCATGTAAAATCTTTTGAAATCACTATTGTACATCATTATCTCTATAGTGCCATATATTATGTGTTACAGGTTCAATCTCCAATGACTTTCTTTCATTGACAGTCATGAGGTTGAAAACCCACAACGTCTATCCCAGACTGTAAAGACAAACACAAAAACAGAACCAACCAACACTCTCTTACCACTAAATGTAGTATGAATGAGCGTGAGGGAGATAGTGCCTTAAGTGCACCACATAAGGAAGGTTCTGTAGTCAACCCAGTAGCTCTGTCTCCTACATAGATGAGTAGTATTTAAACCGAGACAACTGCTAACCCCCATACATCTTCTCAAAAAGATGTTATGGATATGATGCATGTGAGGCGGTAAGGCTAACTCATAAGCGATTTTCCGACTTTCTTCAAGATTTCAAATGGACCAACATATCGTGGCTTCAATTTACCCTTGTTTCCAAATCTGGTCAATCCTTTCCACGGCGATATTTTGAGTAGCATATGCTCTCCCTCTTGGTAGTCCATATATTTTCTAGCTTGATCTGCATATTTATGTTGTCGATTCTGTGCTGCATCCAGCCGCTTTCAGATAAGTTCTATCTTTTCTTTAGTATGTTGAATTAATTCTGGACCCGAAATCTTGCGTTCTCCAACTTCATCCCAATACACCGGTGATCTGCATTTTCTCTCATATAAAGCTTCGTAAGGCGGCATTCCAAAGCTTGCGTGATAGCTGTTGTTGTAAGAAAATTCGACTAAAGGTAAATGCTCATCCCAACTGCCTTCAAAATCAATCGCACAAACTCGTAACATGTCTTTGATTGTTTGGATAGTTCTTTCACTTTGCCTATCAGTTTGCGGATGATAAGCGGTACTCATATTGGTACCAAGACATTCTTGAAATTGTCTCCAAAATCTTGAATTAAACCGGGGATCTCGATCAGACACGATAGATATTGGAACTCCATATCGCATCACAATTTCCTTGAGATATAAGTGCACTAGCTTGTCGAGTGAAAATCTTTCATTAATCGGTAGAAAATGTGCTGACTTCGCTAGTCTGTCAATGATTACCCATATCGCGTCATAATTTGCTTCGGTTCTTAGAAGTCCTACCACAAAATCCATTGCTAGATGTTCCCACTTCTATTCTGGAATATCCAATAGTTGCAGTAATCCACTTGGATATTGATTCCGCTTTAACTCATTGGCATGTATAGCATTTACTTACCCATTCTTCTATCTCCTTCTTCATATTTGGCCACCAAAATTTTTCTTTCAGATCGTGGTACATTTTTGTACTTCCCGGATGTATGGAATATTTCGAACTGTGCGCATCTCGTAATATCTCTTCCTTTAGCTCATCCACATTAGGGATCCAGACTCTTGATGCAAAGCGTAGAATTCCTTCGTTATCCTTCTGGGTGGTGATTTCGTCTCCCGTTAAGTTGTCATCTTGACCTATCACTTCTTCTTGACATCGTCGAATCTTTTCTAACAATTTCGGATGGAAAGTCATTGCGTAAATAGCTTCAGTAGAGACATTGGGAACACGAATCTCAATTTCCAACTTGTCAAATTCCTTGGCTAATTCTTCAGATGAAGTTAACAAATTCAATCTTTCTTTTCGGCTCAGTGCATCTGCCACAACATTCATTTTCCCTGGATGATAGCTAATCGTAACATCATAATCTTTAATTAATTCTAACCATCGTCGTTGCTTCATGTTAAGTTCTTTCGGCGTAAAGATGTACTTCAAGCTTTTATGATAAGTGTAGATTTTGCATTTTTCATCGTAAAGATAGTGTCTCCAAAGTTTCAATGCAAATACGATCGCTGCTAATGCCAAATCATGTGTAGGATATTTTTGTTCATGAGGTTTTAATTATCTCGAGGCATATGCAATTACATTCCCATGTTGCATCAGGACACATCCTAGTCCGCGGTATGAAGCATCGCTATAAATGACAAAATCTTCATGCTCATCTGGCAATATAAGTACCGGTGTGGTTACTAATCGATTCTTCAGTTCTTGAAAACTTTCCTCACATTTGTCATCCCACACGAACTTTTCACTTTTTCGAGTTAACTTGGTCAGTGGCGTTGCTATTTTTGTAAACTCCTTGACAAACCCTATATAATATCCTGCCAATCCCAAGAAACTTTAAACTTCTGTTGGTGTCTTCGGCCTTTCCCAATTTAACACAGCTTCAATCTTCACTAGATCAACTTGAATGCCTTCTTTACTAATGATATTCCCTAAAAATTGTACTTCCTTCAACCAGAATTCACATTTCGAGAACTTTGCATATAATTGTTCCTTTTTTAGAATTTCCAAAGCAATCCTCAAGTGCTCGGTATGCTCTTCTTCAATCTTCGAGTGAATCAAGATGTCATCAATAAATACAATCACAAACTTATCTAAGTACCTCTTGAATACCCTTTTCATCAAGTCATTAAATGCTGCTGGCATGTTGGTCAAACCGAATGCCATTACGAGAAATTCATAATGTCCGTATCTGGTACAAAAAGCAGTCTTGGGAATATCTTCAGCTTTTATCTTTAATTGGTGATAACCTGATCTCAGATCTATCTTAGAAAACCACGCTGCTCCTTTTAGTTAATCAAACAAATCATCGATTCTCGGTAGAGGATATTTATTCTTGATTGTCAGCTTATTCAATTCCCGATAGTCGATGCATAATCGCATGCTGCCGTCTTTCTTCTTTACGAATAATACCGGTGCACCCCATGGGGATACACCGGGTCTTTTGATTCCTCTGTCTAGTAGATCTTATAATTGCATCGATAATTCTTTCATCTCAACTGGTGCCATTCGATATGGAGCTTTTGAAACTGGTTCTGTACCCGGCGCTAAATCGATTGTAAACTAAATTTCTCGGTCTAGCGGTAACCTTGGAAGCTCATCTCGAAAGACATCAGGATATCACATACAACTGGAATATCTTCTATTTTGGGACTTCCCTTCTCTGTATCTAATACATAGGCCATATATATCTCACATCCTTGTCGAAGCAATCGTTTGGTCTGCATTATTATCAGAAATTTCTTTCACTATTTTTCGCCTTTATACATTACCGTTGTATTTTCTGCAGTTCGCAATCTCACTTTCTTGTTTGCGCAATCGATCTGGGCATTATGACAAGCTAACAAATCTATCCCCAAAATAACGTCAAACTCTCCTAATTTAAAAGGAATCAGGTCTACGGAAAAATGATGTCCGGCTATATCGATATCGCACGCAGGACATACTCGATCTACCGAAACTTGGTCGTCATTCGCTAATTTTATAATTAACGTCTCACCCAACCATTCAGTTTCACAATATATCTTATCAAGGAATTCTTCAGTAATAAAAGATCGTGTAGCTCCAGAATCAATTAGTACTTTTGAATTTACTGAGTTCACCAAAAGCGTACCTGCAATCACGCTAGGACTCTGCACGGCTTCTTTCATTGTCATGTTAAAGTCCTTGCTCTAGGTTGATTAGGCTGTGGTGGGGGAGGTAATGCCAACATTTTAGGAATACTAGCTACCATTGCTGGTCCTTTGCAATTCCTAGCGATATGTCTTTTCTTTCCACACTGGAAACAAGTAACTTCTGTCTTTCCCGCTGGAAATTCGTTAGAATAGTGCCCTTTGTGCTTACATTTGAAACACGTCACATTTGCTTTGAGACAGACGCTGGTATGTTTTCGACTACAAGTCTTGTAGTACGGCACTGGGACTTTGATTATTCCCTGGTGGATGGGAGCTTAGAAATGATTTCCTGTTTTCTGGTTGCCTTGTCCTACCCTTTTGAAATTCATATTTGTTCGGGCTTGAAATCCCGGCTTCCTGCTGGAACGGTTCTGGAAACTTTCTTGTCCTCTTTCCTTCTGGGATCTCTCACTTTCTCCCTCAATGATCATGGCTTTCTGGACTATGGTAGTATATAAGTTGTCAACTCAAAAACTGCAACTTGGCCACGGATCCACGGTCGTAATCCCTGTTGGAATCTTTGGGCTCGTTTCTCCTCAGTATCAACTTGTTCTGGAACAAACCTAGCCAATTCAGTAAACTTGGCTTCGTATTCTGTCACAGACATACTTCCCTGCTTCAGCTCTAGAAATTTAATCTGCATCTGGTTCTTCACATAGCAAGGAAAATGTTTCTTTAAAGATAACTCTTTAAACCTATCCCAGGCTATAATGTCTTCACCTTCTAAAGCTTTCCTAGATTCCCACCAATAATTCGCCTCTCCTTTCAAGAAGTAGCTAGCAAAATCAGTTTTTGGTCTTCACCTACTTTCACAAGCGCAAATGCTTTCTCTATTTCCTTCAACCAAGTCGTAGCCTTAATAGGATCTGCTGTTTCCTCAAATTTTGGAGTCTTAACTGACTGAAACTGCTTGAAGGTAACAATAGGTATAGCTGGTGGTATTTGAGGTGCACGACAAAGTGGCTATTGTAACATCTGTTGCTGAATCTGTTGCTGCTGTTGCTGCCTCTGCTGCTGCATAATTACCATCTGTTATTGCATCAGATGGAACATTTGGTTCATGGTATCATTGGTCTGTCCCGCTGAGTTGCTGTTGGAGGTTTCGGTTCTTGTCTTTCTCTTTGGTGCCATTTTCTGATAATAAAAAAATGATTTCTTTTTAACAGTTTATTAAACAATTGACAGTAAGTAAGAAAACAATTTATCATGTATTAACAAAAATTTAAATAATGATTTACGGAAGAAAACAATTTGATTAATATAAAAACAAGAATTTAAACAATCCGTTGAAATGGTTTTGTAATTTGTAATAAAAATGATGGTACATGGTGTTTAAAATAAAAACAGAATTTAAAATATGAAAAACTGTAAAACAATAAAGTAAATGTAAATGCTGTAAACTGTAAAGACTAAAATTTAAATAAAAGAAAATTTGAGAAAGTTCATTTTATATATAACACCAGTCTCAGGTGTGGATGCTTGGTACAAAAAG
This sequence comes from Apium graveolens, assembly GCF_009905375.1. Lineage (NCBI taxonomy): Eukaryota > Viridiplantae > Streptophyta > Magnoliopsida > Apiales > Apiaceae > Apium > Apium graveolens. The sequence continues at coordinate 65,817,800 of NC_133657.1, forward strand.
TCTCGCTCAAAATCGTCTTGGCTGTTGCTACTACAAGTCAAGCTAAATATTACACACATACATCACTAACCATACTACACTAGCTGCATCTATCTACATCAGTCACATATACTATACATCTAGTCTCCTGCTGTCAGATCGATCTCAAAATCCATGCGGAATACGCCTCAGCTCATCCCGGAGTATCTGGACAACTGTCTGTGCCAAACCAAGAACCCTATGAAACTCCGCATAAGAAGGCGGCCATGCATGTGTTAAAGCATCTAACTCAAAAGTAGCGCTCATCACTGTGGACTGTAGCCTCTATCTCATTATATAATCCGGCTGAAGTGCGGCTAACGGTCCTCGGTCTCTCTGATCAAACAAATGCATAATCTCCCTGCACTGGGCTCTCCAGTACTCAGCATCCTCTCTCATAATATTGTAATCATGATAAGGTACCATATATGTCTGTGCAACATGTCCTACAGACTCCTGCGATGGAACCCTCTGCATCCCAGCCGTACCCTGCTGTGGTAATCCCAACTGTAACTCTACATCATGATCACCCATACCCTCAATCAGAACCATCTGGAATACCTCTGGCTCTGGGGCATGCACCTGAATAGGAGGTAACACTGCTTGTGGTGGAAACTCTGGCTCAACCTCTGGAATAAACTGATGCTCTACTGGAAGTGGAGGTGGAAGCATCGGCTCAAAGAACTCTGCTGGATCAAACATCTCTACTGGATCATGAATCAACCCTTGCACTGGTGATGCTGGCTCCTGGGGCAATGGTGGAGGTGGTGGAAGAGGTGGACACATGTACTCTAACATTGGTGGAATAACTGGTGCGACTGGTCCTGTGACTGTCCTCTCAGATGAACCTGAATAACCTGATGACACCATCTGATAATATACCAAGGAAAGAAGAAAGGTCACTAAATAATTCCTAGAACTTATACTTTCCTATTCTAATCTTATCTAAATCCTAACACTACTCTTCCTATTTGACTATTCCTATCCTATGTGATCTCCCTATCTTATCTTATTCCTAATGTTCTTGTTTTTAGGGACCAAACCTACAGCTCTGATGCCAAACCTGTAACGCCCTCCAGACCCGGGGTATAAGTCTGGGGGTTACTAGCCAATCTCCAAACCTGTACAACCTGAATAATAATAATAAAGAAATATATCTAAACCCCTTTTACACTAATCAGGATCTTTTTAGTTGAAGTACGAAAACAAGAACCACTAACTACTTTATTACAAACCAAATATAAAATCTTACAAACTCTATTTATTACAAACCATTGTCTAACCAGTTTTAAACTAAGTTCATCTTTATTTAAACACACACACACTAACTATCTACACTCCACCTGTTCGGGCAACTCAAAGCTTTCTTCCTGGATTGGGATCAACACCTTGGGTATGAGCGGATCCCGCGGCTTGACCCACTTCTTTACTACTCGAGTCCTGATAGGTTTCATATTCCTTCTTAACTGAAAACAATAAGGTGAATAACACAAAAAGGGGTGAGCCAACAATTGCTCAACAAGTCCGCAAAATATAAGCAGTGTTAAAGCAATTTAAATGAATTGGTAATTTGGGTACATCTGCAAAGATATAACCCCGCGAGATTAGAAAGAAGGCCATTACTGGCGAATACCAAATGAACTAAACTGGACACAAGTTCGCATCTATACCCTGCTGATCAGCCAGGATACAGCGCAGATTTATATCTCACTATATAGATCTAGGCGGGCACCCAGGCTCTACGGCCTATCACAAGGATTCGGTTATGTCCCGGTCCTTGGGATCAAGTAAAACTTAATCCCAAATGTCATTATCCAGTCCATGGAGTAGCAACCAAAACAATCGGTATGCCTTGATATATTCTAATCACCAGAATATACCAATATATATGTGTAACAATTGGAATATGAATAGAGGATTCAAAGGAAAAGGAGAAATCAAGAACAAATGAAATATAAACAAGAGAATAGCAATTGTGTATTAGTGTCTGTGAATAAGAATCAAAAGAGTGCAAGAGTGATAAGAATCTGAAGAAACGACACTATTCTGAAATTAGAATAGGGGATAAACTTGCCTTCCACGCGATTTACTTCAAATATGTCACCTTCGTCTATCAACGGCTCAATCTGCCTTGCTAGCTTCGCTTCTTCGATTTGGATACTCGAACTGCTTGATTTGGTACAGAAATCTGATCAAAATCACCGATTGAATCCTCGACCCGAATTTGTTCTACCCGACCCGGCTGCAAAGAATTTTGTGTATTTTTCTGAATTTTAATTAATTAATTAATAATAATTAGGCTATTTATAGTAGTAAAATTAATACTCCTAATTAAAATTAAGGCCCTAATCTACATCTTTTAAAATTAATTGGCCCCTAATTTTATATTTTTTGCGTATTAAAATTTAATTTATAAATATTTTATATATACAATATATATTCCAAAATTTCCCAAAAATTATGAATAATGCAAAAATATAAAGAAATGGTATAAATGAAAGTCCTGTAATTTTATAAAAATAAAAATGTGATTTTTGTGGGGTTTTTAACACCCAATGGGGCCCGGAGAAAGTCATTTTTCGCGAAACGAGAAAATTTATAAAATACCTTGATGTTCAGAATAACGCGATGGTACAAGCCGTTTGATGAAAAATAAAGCCCATTATTTTATTTAAAATATCAGCTATAAGATTATGATTCGGGTCGTATAACTTTTGATAGGAAAGCTATAAATACAAAATAAATTATCTGAAAAATACCCTGAAAATACCCGGATAATACAGAAGGCACGTAACACATAACAGTTAGGGTTTTACTACTAATTACACATAAATAAAAAATTAACACATATAATTTATTATAAATATGATATAATACAAGCGTAATTTTCCCAGACGTTACAGTAATGAAGCAGCATGAAATTAGACTAGAAATAATTTTTGTTTTACTTGTTTGTCTTTTTATCATGTAACTTGGCAGTATATAAACCAAGTGTAGCAAGTAGAACAAACAACTAAGAGAGTAAGCATTATTTTCAGAGAGATAGAAAAGGCTATATCTGTTAAGCATCTCTTTGTAATTCTACAAGTTCACTTGTAAGCAGCTGTGTGTTATTCAAACATCACAGAGTTCTCATCTTAATATATATATCTGATGGAAAAGTTCAAATCCACCAGAAAGTTTTAAAGCCTTGTGTTTTATTTCTTTGTGTTTGATTTTCATATCTTTATCATTCCGCAACATAAAAAAATCTGCACAGTTATATTATTAAGTAAGAACAATTTTAAAATCAGAAAAGAAGCCAAAATTACATTCAACCCCCCTTCTGTAATTCTTGTTGCATTATTTGGGAATAACATGTTGAAACTCTTGTCTCATATGATTTGATTATCAAATGCAAAAGTTGTTTTTAGTAAATGTTTTATAACTATTGATTATGATTCTGTTTATAGAAATGAATGTTTTTATTGAATTTAATTATTAGAATTGGATTTTTTATAACATATATGGACCAGATTCATGGTCAATTGTAGGACAAAGTGTGCCTTGGATCCAGGATAGAGAATACAGTTGTGTGCCATGTTCGGGGTTAGTGCGTGACTGATCAGCAGCCTAACCTTTAGTTTTAGTTAAAATGAGATAAGTCCAGTTCTATAATTCTTTTGAAAGATTAAATTTTCCTAGTTTTCAATTGATTCAAACATTTATGAATCTTTTTTCTTATTACCCAGAGCATTATTGCTCACCCTTGCTTTTCTTATAACCATTTCAGAAAGGCTAAAAGATGAGTTGCTCGAGTTCGATAGCAATTAAGGCTAAGACTAGACGAAGAATATAAGTGGTTAAGTTTTCTAGAGGTCAAAGAAGGTATCAAGGAATTTGTCGAAGAAGGTTCGAGTTAGAGTTGTTCATTGAGATTCAGTTGTAAATCAGGTTTATGAAGTTGTAAAAGATGTTGATTATTAATTATAGTGGTTGATTCTAATATCAATGTTGTAACCCATATGCAATCCTGTCTTTTAGGGGGTTAAACTATTTTCTTTTAAATTCTCTTCAAATGGTTAGGTTTTAAATTCTTTGGTTTTTATTATCTTTTCAAACATATAGGTTTTTAAAGTGTTTTCAAAAGTGGTTTTCGTGTGATGACGTCAAATCCATACCCCCCGAATTTGAAGGACGTCACAGATTTCAAGCCAGATATTTTGAGGAAATATTTTTATAATTTTTTTAAATTATTTCTTTTTCTTTTCTTTTCATTTTCGTGTAAACTGATAAGAACAACCCTTCCAGAAGGGGTGGTATTGTCGAATGACTATCTATCTGTGTGATAGAAGCCTAGTAGGATACTATATATTGTTTAATTGCTTGTCAAGTACTAAAGGCTGGCCCCCTTCTGTACTAACTATGCGATGTAACAAGTGTTCATGATCATAGTGATCTCTCAATAAATTCTTTTACTTCTATACGAATGATCAATCTTTCAAAGATAGAAGTGGCTAGGAAAGGAGTAATATAAATGTGTTTGTCTCCGGAATTAAAACGCACTCATGATACTAAGGTTGGTGCAATTATTAAATGGTTATAGAACACCATCGAGTAAAATTATAGCCTGAATAATGTTATGTACGGAAAATAGTAATGACTACGGACTGGGATAAAGTGGGTATTGAGAAGCAAAAGCTATAGCTCTAGAAGCTATGATGATAGTCTGTGCGATAGGCTTGAAAGGAATTTGGAATGATCACTTAGCACGTATCGAGTTTTCTTATGATAATAGGTTTTATGCCCGTATTGGAATGCCACCTTATGAGGCTCTTTAGGGAAGACAATGCTGATCTCCCTTGTAGCAGGATGAATTTGGAGAGCGCAAGATACCCGGGCCAGCAGTGATCCAAGAACCAAGGAAATAGTAGATCTAATCAGAGGATGGCTCGTAGCATCCTAAGATCGACATAAGAAGTATGCCGGTTTGGACCGGAAGGGCAATGAGCATGAAGTAGGGAACCTAGTATGGTTAAAGGTATTCCCTTAGTAAGGATTGATGAGGTTCGAAAAGAAAGGAAAGTTAATCCTGAGATAAATTGGACCATTTGAGATTTTAAGACGTATTAGGAAGTTAGCTTATGATCTAGCCCTACCCCCGGACCTGCAAAAATTCACAATGTGTTCACGTGTCAATGTTAAGGAAGTATAATTCGGATGCAAAACATATAGTGGAATAAGAGCACGTAGACATGGAACCAAACTTAACCTATGTGGAGCAACCAGTAAGGGTTATGGATCGAAAGGAGCGAGTGCTTGGGAACATGGTTATCAAACTAGTCAGAGTTTTTTGGCAGAACCACAATGTGGAAAGTCGAATTGAGAATTAGAAATCGCAATGCTAGAAAAGTATCCCCAACTATTTTCTATCTGATTATGATAAGGAATAAAATAAACCCTGATGGCGTAATTAATATCGCACTAATTATATCAGAATTCGGCTGATAGCTAAGCCCAGTAGAAAGGGCCCGAAAACTCGAATATTAATTAATTTCGTAATTAATTAATAAGGGGTAAATCAGCTGACAAATAATGTCACACCCCAACTTTAACAAAAGATAATATACAAATTATTACAATAGTTAACAAAAGGAAATAAATATATCTGAATCCAAGATCTTACAGTTTAGGGTTTGGAACAGCCCAATACTAATAACTACTACAACCTGAAATCTAAAGTGTATTCCTAGTGCTAACTTCTGGTGTCTTGGGCCTCAAAGTGCATTACAATGACATGGTCAAATCTCACTCAAAACCTCATGGAACCAAACTGAAATTCTGCAGAATATAATGTACCCCTTTTCACCATGTTTCCCACTTGACAAACCAAACCAAACATCAACCAAAACTCAAACCAAACCCCAACCAAGGCAACCTACTGAACTAATAACACTCTCACACATAACAATGGCTTGGTGGAGATCATCCTTACCTAAGGTGCAATATATCAAAATAATAGTTAACACAATACACTAATTACAAGTTATCTCAAATTCGAAAGTAACACTTAAATCCTTCAAATATATACGAATCAAAAATACATAACAAGGAGCATAAATCATATTTGATATCTTAAATCAACTGAAATTAGAGATTATTAACAAAAATCAAACCAAATGATCAAGAACTTTCGAAAATCATGAGTTGAACCTATGCATGCATGCTTTCGAGTTTACAAGCCAAAAACAATATGATTTCCAAAATAATTTCATAATAAAATCAACATGCAAGCCTAGCATTAACCATAACTATGTGATCACTTAGCATGCAAAGAGTTTTATCAAGTTTTTATTTCCAAAACCAAGCTATTATCACATAAACATTCAAAAATCAACAAAATAACAAAGAAACACCATTAAGAACCATTCATTCGGCTCCCTTATGGTCATGGCCGAATGAAATGGAAGGGAAATGACCATATAAGCAAGATTTTCACTCTCATGACTTGGCATTCACCATTCCTTGTAGTTCTCTTAATAATACAACCTTAAATCCATGAGGATCAAGATTATATTTTGAGTTCTAGTTAAAACTATGACATGCAAGATCAAAACATAAACTTTTCACCCTAAACTCTTTGGATTATTAAAGAACAAGATATGGGGGGTGAGATTACTTAAATGGAAGATGGATGTTTGAATGAAAAATGAAGAAAATAAGGGGGTGGGCTTCGGCTAAGGGAAAGGCCGAGAGGGGGGGTTTTGCCGAGAGAGAGAGAGAGAGAGAGAGAGAGAGAGAGAGAGAGAGGAGGGAGGAGAGAGTGAGGTGAGGGTGGAGTGTGGAGTGAAGTGAGATGATTATAACATCTTGTACTTGATTTGTATAGTTTTGATTTGACTAAAAGAAGTGAGTGGAATTGAGAATTGATAAGAGTAACCTTCAAGTAAACTTGTGCTATTTTGCATGCAAGGATAAGGTAGTAATTTGGCTAGTGAATTAGTAGTTAGTGGGGTTGGAAATTCCAAGTTTACCCTTAACTTGTATTCGGATCAAAATGCATGCATGGGCAATTAAGTAAATTGCAAATTAAAATCCAACTAATTTATGTAAAACAATTTCTATAAATATAAATGCACTTCCATAAATCACAAAATATATATCATAAAATAGCTTATGATTTTAGATATTTAATGCTATAAGATTTGAAAATTTATTGTTCAAAGATTTTTAAAATCGATTTTTCATATAAAATGAATTACTTTTGATTATCATTTAAAAAAACTAAATGATTAGATTTTCCTTTCAAAATTTTTTATATAAACTAATACATTAAACACTTAATTTATAGGCACTCAACATATAGATCATCCACATTTATAATTTAACATAGTTTAAATCTCAATTATAAACACACAATTATATATAGATAGTGTTTAGAAATACCGGTTGTAACATCAAGTCCAACTAAGGATACAATTCCTTGGAGATTGGCCTCTAAGAAATTTCATAGGATAAGGAATCAGTTTCCTACTTCCTAGGACTACAAAGTCCATTCTAATTCAGAGACTTGTCCACCAAGTATCCTAACCCTATTCCAATTCAAGGACTCTTAACATTTATATAAGGAGCCTCACCCGACAGATCAGAACTATGTTTTTGACTTGATCCTTGGAATTCAGCAAGGTACGTAGGCATCTTGTTAAGGCAGATCGAGTCATGAGACACAAGAGAAGTCAAATTGAGCCTCAAAACTCACGAACCCTAGTAACAAATATAGCAATTAATATACCCTAGTTTCAATCCATAACATTTAGCGCCGTCTCTGGGAATCTTAGCAACAACCATGGCGAGAACACGGAGTGGAAACAGCGCCCCTGAAGGAACACCAGCTGGGATGACCCAAACAATTTCTTCAACGGTGGAGATACCTCTGCGTTCGACCTATGTCACCACCCAAGGAGGAGCCCATGTAGGGGCAACTAAACCTCAGCCACAAGGGACGATTCCCCCGGCTCCTCAAGGGATGAATTCCCAACTTCAGCAGCTACATACACCTGTGAATTCTCGACCCGTTGGGTATGAGTATTCAACTATTGTGACCACTAACCCCCTTATGGGATGTCCCTTTACCCCGAGGTTAGAGGAAGTGGACATGCTAATCGGAGTGAAGTACAAGGGCAGACGCCGCAATATATACGTGGTTTGGCTCTTATCCCGGAGGATCAAGAATTCTCTGGTCCTTACACTGAGAGAGATTCCGAATCTTCGGATGATGATGTGGCCCCAAGAAGGAGGCGTGCTGGTAAAGAGCTGATGCATGACGGTAACCAGCGTCCTAGGAGCACCCGAGGGATGAATCCCCAATAAGTGCAGGAGAGAATCACGAGGCTGAGATTCAAAGGTTGAAGCGTGACCTGGAGGCACACCTGACCCCCAGACCCCCCACTACCACCAAGGAGGAGAAATTCTCCTCCAATCATAGACCTAGATGGTCCACAACAGAGAAGGGTTGTTGTCCCAAGGGCTAATCCAAGTGATCTTTTGCCCCCAGGAGATCCTGACGATCCCACTCCACCATTTACTGAAGAGATAATGAATGCCCATATCTCAAGGAATTTTAAGATGCCAACCATTAAGGCTTATGATGGCACTGGAGACCCCGCTAATCATGTCAGGACGTTCTCTAATGCACTGTTGCTGCAGCCCGTGAATGAAGCTATTAAGTGTCGAGCCTTTCCTCAAACTTTGTCGGGAATGGCTCAAAGATAGTACAGCCGTTTACCTCCGAATTCTATTGGGTCCTTCAGAGAGCTAAGTCAAGCTTTTATTAAGTAATTTATCAGTGGGAGAGTGCATGAGAAGAGTTCAGCATCCCTCTTGAGCATTGTGCAGGGAGCAAAAGAGTCCTTGAGAGACTATCTGAATTGTTTCACTAAGGAAGCTTTAAAGGTCCCTGACCTTGATGACAAGGTAGCTATGATAGCACTGCAATAGGGAACAAGGGATGAGTTTTTCAAGATGTCATTAGCCAAGTGCCCCCTGAAAGCATGTTACAGCTTCAAGATAGAGTCGGGAAGTACATTAAAGTGGATGAGAGCATGAGGGAGACGGTAGTGAATAACGAGCCCGCTGGAGGAAAGAAACGAAAAACTGATCTGGAGTATATTGCTAAGGACAAGTATACTAGAACTGAGCAAAACAATGATTCAGCCCCAAAGAAGGGAGGACCTGAACAAAAGTTCACTGAATATGCTAAGTTGAATGCTCCTAGAATTCAGATCTTGATGGGAATTGAGAAGGATAGAGACGTTGGCTGGCCTAAGCCTTTGAAGGCTGATCCTACCAAGCTAGATAAAAGCAAATATTGCAGATTTCATAAGGATGCTGGTCATGACACCGATGAGTGTAGATAATTGAAGGATGAAATAGAGTTCATAATTTGAAAAGGAAGGTTGAGCAAGTATACTGGAGATGGAGGAGATAGGAATAACAATGGAAGAAAGAATTTCGATGATCGTAGGAGAGATCAAGACGATCAGGGGTGAAATCCCCAGCCTAGGGGACCGGTGATAAATGCAATTTTTGGAGGACCAACTGCTGCGGGCTCATCCAGAAACTCGAGGAAAGCCTATACTAGAGAAGTTATGCATATTATGAGGGATGCCCCAAAGAGGGCTAGAACAGAAGTGACAATGGCTTTTGATGATTCTGACTTGAAGGGTGTGAATTTTCCTCATAATGACCCGCTAGTCATAACACCGATAATAAGGAACATCCCCGTGAAGAGGGTCCTTATAGATAATGGTGCCTCGGTAGACATTTTGCTCCATGATACCTTTTTAAGGATGGGTTACAATGATTCTCAATTAACCCCGACCGATATACCGATATATGGATTTGCAGGAGTGGAGTGTTAATTAAGTTGCCAATGACCATAGGTCGGGAACCAACATAAGCAACACAAATGTTGGACTTTGTAGTGGTAAAGGCTGGATCAACTTACAATGCAATCACGGGAAGAACGGGAATACATGCTTTCAAGGCAGTTCCTTCTTCCTACCATTCGGTGATGAAGTTTCCCACCCGGAATGGGATTGGAGAATAGAAAGGAGATCAAAAGATGGCAAGGAGTTATTATGTGGCATCTCTTAGGGCTGATAGAGTTTGGGGGCTGGTTCTGCCTATTAAAGATATGGATATCTGTGAAAATGATGAGAAAAGAGGGAAGCCAGCAGAAGACTTGGATCCGATTCATTTGGCTCTCGAGGATCCTGAGAGTAACTTTCATTGGAGCATCACTAGAATAGCCCCTCAGAGGGAAGTTGGTGAAGTTTTTACAAAAGAATAGTGATGTGTTTGCATGGTAGGAAACTGATATGCCTGGTATAGACCCGGAACTGATCACTCACAAGCTAAACATGGATCCAAATCGAAAGACTGTGAAGCAAAAAAAAAAGAAACTTTGCTCCAGAGAGGCAAGAATCTATTAAGCAAGAAGTAGAGAAGCTCTTAGAGGCGGGTTTCATTGAAGAGATATAGTTTCCGGAATAGTTAGCAAACCCTGTAATGGTGAAGAAGGCTAATGGAAAATGGAGGATGTGCTTAGATTTCATTAATCTGAATGACGCATGACCTAATGACTGTTTCCCATTACCAAGGATATATACATTGATAGATGCTGAGCTTCATGGATGGATTCAGTGGATATAATCAGATCAAGATGCATAAGGATGACATCCCAAATGTATCATTCATTACTGACTTTGGTGTTTTTTGTTATCTTGTTATGGCGTTTGGTCTCAAGAATGCAGGAGCCACCTATCAAAGGTTGGTAAATAAGATTTTCAAGAACCTTATTGGAAAAACTATAGAAGTTTATGTTGATGACATGTTAGTCAAGAGTTTGTTAAAAACTGATCACATAACTCATTTGAGTGAAGCCTTTGAGGTGTTGAGATATCACAAAATGATGTTAAATCCTGCAAAGTGCACTTTTGGAGTAGGATCTGAGAAGTTTTTAGGTCTGATGGTCTCCAAGAGGGGAATCGAGGCTAATCCTGATAAAATAGAGGCTATCCTGGATATGGAACCACCGCGTTCCATAAAGGACGTTCAGATTCTCACTGGAAGAGTTGCAGCTCTAGGACGTTTCATCTCCAAATCTGGAAACAAGTGTTTGCCATTCTTTAAATCCCTGAAGAAGGTTAAAGATTTTGTATGGACTGAGGAAAGCCAAGAGGCATTTGAAGGATTAAAGAAATATATGGTTCAAGCCCCGTTATTGGTCAAGCCAGCCCTGAATGAAACTTTGTACTTATATTTGGCCGTTTCAGAAAATGACTTGAGTGTTATATTGGTTAAGGAGGAACTTAAAGTCCAGAAACCCGTATACTATGTTAGCAAAATTTTGCATGGAGCTGAGTTGAATTATTCGACTATTGAGAAGTTTGCTTTAGCCTTGGTAATGGCTTCGAGGAAGTTACGTCCTTACTTTCAGGCTCATAAAATTGAAGTGCTAACAAATCAGCCCTTGAAAAACATCATTCATAGTCCCAAAGCTAGTGGGAGGCTGATTAAGTGGGTAATAGAATTGGGAGAATTTGACATCAAGTATAAGCAATGAATGGCAATAAAAGCCCAGGCATTGGCTGACTTTGTGGTGGAATGTACCATACCCAACCAAGAAGTTGGGGGGCAGGAAGTGAAGGGTTTTTAGCACATAAATGCAGCGAAAATGTAAATTTAAATCTTTAAAAAACCGAAACCCTCCGCAGGATCCATGCAAAAAATAATATTTAATTCGTAGTTCAGTATGTTTACCTTAAGAAGCTTTACGTTAATGGAAAGATGGAGGTCTTTAATGGCGATCCAAAAATGATGAACGGAGATCCTTAGCAGCTGCTCCTCAAGTGTGAAGCACTCCACCGGTATCCACCAAGAAAACGATGTAATGAATGAGGAGGAGATGGAGAGAATTAGGGTTTTGTAAATCTTTTTGGTTGAGGCAAAAATAGGGTCTATAATAGTATATTTATAGGCAAAATTTTCAGCTAAAAATTTTCCCATAAAATATTATTATTATTAACCCTTTATTATTCTCATTAATAATTAAAACACCTTTTAATTATTAATCCTTTTTCTAAACACTTTAGAAATAATTCTCTCTCTTAATTTAATTTCCAAAAATTAAATTCTTAATTAATAATATTAAGAACCTTTTCTTAATTAATTTATAATCAATTAAATCTCATTTAATCAATTATTAAATTTTCCAATTAATTATTTATTTCATAAATAAATAATTATCAGACATTATTAATTAATTCCTCCACCATTAAATTATTCTCTTTTATGGTGTGACCCTGTAGGTTCAATATTAAGCCGGTAGTAGAAATAAATAATAATAAAACTATTTTATCATTATTTATATAAACTAATTAATTAATCATATTTATTCTACATCGTGAGGGATACTTCTCAGCATATAGCGACTATCCGGATAATACGAATTCACTGCTTAGAATAACAAGAACCTATTCAGTGAGTAGTTACCGTACAATTAATTCTTTCTACCCTGCAATGTCACGATTAAATACAAGGCATGGAACTTGTGTCAAGCCTATCTTATTTAATCACTTGCTTTCCCATTCACTATGCTTAGTTCTATTTAATATAAATTAGAAACTCCTTTCTAATTTCATTCACTCTGGCCAGAGATTCCTGAACTAACATAAGTGGATCAGCATTGAACATTCTCTTCCTACACTGGAAGGGGTAGATCCTTTATTGATCATACACTATCTTTGTGTACAGATTCCTATACCCAGTAGAGCCCTTATAATTGTCCCTTGAGACTAAGAACTAAACCAAAGCATAGTTTAGTGTACACAAGATGACTATGATGACCTCAAGTCTAAGGATACTTGTACAACTATCACTATGTGAACAACTGCTGACACGTGAGTGAACTCCATCAGTTGTTCAGCTGTGTGAGTCATGTTCAGTGAACTTATTCTATAATAAGCACCTACATACTAGCTATAGTGTCACCACACAAATGTCTATGAGAACAGACATCCTTCATAATGAAGCAAGCATAGTATTTACCGATCTTTGCTGATTATTAATTACCAGTTAGTAATCCTACGACCAGGAACTATTTAAGTTTAGAGTTATCATCTTTTAGGTCTCATTATTATGACTCATCACAATCCATAAAAAGCTTTACTCTAAACTGTGGTATATCTTATTTAAACATTTAAATAGATAGAGCCCGCAATAAAAAACAAAACAAGTCTTTTATTAATATCAATGAAATCAAAACAAAATCCTCATACATGATTGGACTTAGGACATATCTCTTTCAGGAAGATACTATACCTGAAGAAGACACAGAAGGTGATAAAGGAGACAAAAAAAGGACGTTAAGGAAAGGGAATATTGGGTTCTCTATTTTGATGGAGCATCAACAACAAATTCAGGCGGAGCAGGGCTAGTTTTACAAAGCCCCGATGGGTTCTTGATTGAATATGCTATGAAGCTAGACTTCCCATCTACAAATAATAAAGTAGAATATGAAGCTCTGATAGCCGACCTCGGCCTGGCAGGGACATTGAGGGTCAAGAACTTAAAAGTCTGTGGAGACTCGAAGTTGATCATATCTTAGGTCAAAGGAGAGTTTGAGGCAAGAGATGATACAATGGCTAAGTACGTCCGCTTAGTAAGGGTTCTGATGACTCAATTTGATGAATGCCATGTTGAGCACATTCTAATGGAGGAAAATGCCAAGGGAGCTGTGTTGTCTAAGTTCGATTCATTAGAGATAGAGAAAAGTTCCGGAAGCATATACTTCACGTTTTAAAAACATGGAGCACTGATGTTAAACTCGTAGCCCATAGCTGGGGATATCATGGATAGATCCCATTAAGTCCCATATTCAAACTGGTTGGCTGCCAAATGATGTGACTGAAGCACGAAAGTTGGTTGTTCGAGCACCGAGATATTCCTTGATCGATGGGATTTTGTACAAAATATATTATGTGGTTCCTTACTTAAGGTGTCTCAGACCTGATGAGGCATGTTTGGCTCTTGAAGAAGTACACAAAGGTATTTGTGGGCAACACCTGGGGGCAGAGCATTGGCTCATAAGATCACCCATTTAGGCTTTTATTGGCCAGAGATGATGGCCGATGCCAAAGATTATGTGAGGAAGTGTGAACGTTATAAGAAACATGCATCGGTTGTTCGACAACCTCCTGAGATGCTAACTTCCATTAATTCTCCCATTCCTTTTGCTATATGGGGAATGGATATACTTGGGCCTTTTCCTATGGCCACAGCTCAAAGGAAGTTCCTGATTGTAGCCATAGATTATTTTACCAAATAGATTGAAGCCAAACCTCTAGCTAAGATCACAACTAAGCAGGTAGCACAAATCCTGTGGGAAAATATCATGTGCCGATATGGAATACCCCGTATCCTGGTTACCGATAATGGAACACAATTCAACAATGAGGAATTCAAGAAGTATTGTGAGGATAATGAGATTGAGTTGCGATTTACCTCCGTAGCTCACCCGCAAGCCAATGGGCAAGCAGAAGTGGTGAATCGTATAATCCTGGATGGATTGAAAAAGAGAATCAAGAAATCAAGGAATAACTGGGTGGATGAAATACTCCCGATACTGTGGGCTTATAGGACTACTTGTAGAGTCATAACTGGAGCAACTCCCTTCATGTTAGCATATGGGGCAGAAGCGGTTGTTCCTGTGGAAATATCACACTCGTCTCCCAGGATCCAAGCATATAACGCTGAGGAAAATGAGGAAGGACAAAGGATAGCCCTGGATTTAATTGATGAGGTACGGGATGAGGCACATGCCAAGATAGTGGAATATCAGAAAAAAGCTTCTTTTTACTACAATTTGAGGGTAAAAGAAAGGTTTTTCAAGCAAGGAGACTTGGTTTCGAGGAAGGTGGAAGCTTCCGGCGTTGGACAGAAGGGAAAGCTTGCCTCAAATTGGGAGGGGCCATACAAGGTCAAAAGTGTTCAAGGAAGGGGAACCTACAAGCTGGAGACTATGGATGGTTTTGAAGTCCCAAGAACCTGGCATGCACAGAACCTGAAGATTTACTATGTTTAAAATGGTTGAGCACGATTTTCACTTGTCAAGGTGACAAGTAGGTTGAAAATCACCTTGAAGCTTTGCTTGCTTAGAATTTCATGTTTTAGTTTTATAAGGCTATTCTTTCAAGTTTGAGGTTTATTAAGACTTGTGTATGGGATGAGTCCCAAAAGTTTATGAAATTTATAAAGTTTCTGAAATATGTTTAAAATCCTATAATATGACAAGTAAATTAAATGCATGAGATAAAAGCATAAAGTTTGATAAATAAACCAGATGCGAATAAGCAATACAAAGTTCAATAAATAAGATTGTCAAAAACAAAATAAGATAAATAAGCCACGTAGGGCTAATAAAGCTCTAAGGAGCGGAGGTCCCCTCGGCATCCATATCATCATCCCCGCCACTCTCGCTGGATGTCTTGGTAGTCTCGGTCTCGGAGAAAGAACAGCTATGATCATCTGCTGAAGGCCGAGAAGATGACTCAGGAGGGGGAAGAAGTGGGTCCTAAGAAGTACGATCCGAGATAACTACTCAGGTGTGAAACCTCTGTAGTAAAGCCTCGTTGTTAGGGCACACATAGTCCATTGGGTTAATATCAAGATAATCCTCGTTCACGGTCCCGAGGGCCGTGTCCCAGCCAGTCCTGAAAAAGCCAGGGAACACCATGTTGTCCCTCACCCTCATGGACTGAGTAAACTCCTCTGAGTCCAGATAGAAATCGATCGCTTTGTCTTTCTTGGCCCTCAGTACGACCAACTCAGCATTTGCCTCTCCTAGCTCCTCCTCCATGCGCTTCATCTTTCTCTCCAGGGAAGCGTATTTTCTCCGCTGCCTCCTGAGGGCATTGTCAGTATTGTCCGAAGCCTTCTTCCACGACTCGGCTTGCCTCACAGCCCCTTGGAAATAAGCACTAGACTGGAACAAAACAATAAACAAAGATGTAAGGCAAGTGAATGCTACAAGTATATAAAAAGAGAAGGGGATTAGGATTTTAAGAAAGGAACATACCGAGACCATGGACTGAGCACCCATGAGCTTTATCCTCTCCAAATTTGGGCCATCTACAATGTCAGTAAAGTCCTTGGGGGTCACACCGTGGTAGGACTAATCCCACGCATGTTTCATGGATCCAACCACAGTATCCCCATGACGGAACCCCCAGAGAGGCTGGAAAGCTCCAGTGGCAACAAAAGCGGGAGCAGCAGCAGAAACAAGGACATTCGGGACTTCAGTTCCCCCAGAAGAAGCCTTCACCATAGGCTCCTTGTGCTTCCTTAAGAAACTAGGCTCCAAAGCCTTTCCCCAGGTGTCCAATCCTGCGAGCCGAGCCTTCTTTATTCTCGCAGTTTCTTCAACGACAGGCACGTTATCCTTGTTGATTTCCTAAGCAGCTGCAAAGATAAAAGAGAAACAAAATAAGTGGTGTCAATAATGCATGAAAAAAGAAAAAAATGAGAAGGTAAGAAAAATACCTTGTGCAGAAATGGAGGAGAGTCCCACTTGAATCAGGGAAAACTCCTCTAATAAAGTCCAGCTGGGAGTGGCACCATCATCCCGAATGAGCTCATTATAGATAATAGTCTCCTCAGAGGTTAGGTGAATGGATTTAAGGCTACCATCGCTGACCTTCCCGAAGGAAGATCTGAAGAGGGTGCCCTAGTCCCCATTCTCCCACCTTAACCCGACAATACTACTCCTCCAGTGTTGGTTATTGTCGGGGATGGAAGCACTGTTAAATATGTGTTTATATTTGGGCCTTTGTCTAATATAGACCCAGCCACAAGTGATTTGAGAACTATTGTAACACTGAAAGATTTTCCTAAAGACTGCTACTGACAAAAGGAAACCGCTCCTAAGACACGAGACCATGAAACATAGAATGTTTCTCCAAGCATTAGGAGGAAGCTGACACGGATTAATTTGTAAATCTGCTAGTAAGACAGGAATGAAATCATGAAAAGGAAACCTAAGCCTCGCGGTAAGGGCGTCTGCATAAATAAATAGAGTTTCGGGCTTCCAGTGGCAAGTACGATCACCACCATCAGCGGGAACTAGCCTAAAAGGAGGGTGAACGTTATAAAGTGCGTTCATTTTATCAAAATCTATGTTGTACCATTTATTACAATAATCGAATAAATCTAGATGAGCATTGGACGGATATTCATCCCCCTAGTGTTAATCATATCTAGCAATGACATATAAGAAGAGCGGATTTCGATATTGTTACCTCGTTTTGAATCAGAAGTGATCTTAGCCGCTCTCTCAGAACTCTTGTCTGCCATTGATGGAGGAGAAGAACTTGAAACCCTGGGAGGAAAAGAAGAAGGCAAGAAAAGGCTAGGAAGATCATCGGAAAACTTCTAGAGGGGAGAGGAGTGTTTGAGAGGTAAGGAATATGAAATGAGAAATGAGAAGTGTGAATGAAATCACACTCCCCCTCCACTCTTACATAGGCTCCCTAACCAGAAAATGGGCCTAAAAAGCCCATTTGGGCCCAAAAATCAGAAGGATCTAGAAGAGTCTAGAGGATTTTTGAGAAAATAGAAATAAAAGTTTGATTTAAATATATATAGGGAACTCTGGAAGGATCTAGAAAATCCAAGCATCCTTGGGCCTGGTGAAGTATAGCAAACCCCATTATGTTAATAGGCCTAAGGAAGCCCAGTACCCGGGCCCAAAATCTGGAAACTTCTGGAAAAATCCAGAGAAATCTGAAAAAACATATATATTGAAATATAAGAAATCCCAGGATATTGTGAATATTCTAGGATATTCTGGATCTTGGGCTTTGAAGCCCATGAATAACGACCTAACAAAAGAGAGGCCCAACCCGAAGCCCAATACTAGGGCCCAAATCAAGAAACCTATTTAAGAATTCCATAGAACCCAGTAAAGGGCCCAAGAAATTTTTTAAAAGCCTGGAAATTAAAAGGCCCAAAGGAAGGCCCAAAAATCAATGACCCATTAGGGTCAGAAAATAATCCTGACCTAATTTCGGTTAGAATTTCTAATCGAAGTAGTCTGCTCGAAATTCCTCATGACCAGGAAATAATGGCCCATTTTTCGGTCAGAAAAAAGAAAAAAGTATCAAATTTTTGACCAAAAATTCGATCAGGTGTTTTGATCGAAAATTTATGGTCGAAATATTCATGATCAGAAAATACTGAGCAAACATTCGATCAAAAACCAATCCAATGAATAAATCCTGACCGAATTTCTGTCAGGATTCTGGTCAAAGGCTTCTCGTCGAAGGTGCACATGATCAGGAATAACAAGAGTTCTATTCGCTCAAAACAGGAAAAATCCTGACCGAATTTCGGTCAGGATCCTGATCAATTATTTCTGCCCGAAGTTGCTATCGACCAGGGAATATTGGCATGTTATTCGATCAGGATCCTAGTCGAAAGGATTCCTGGTCGAATTATATAAAAAAAGAAAAAAAAAGAGAGTGCAGAAATTTCAAGAAAATTCAGGAAAATACTAGAAAATTCTTGAATAACTCCAGAAAATGCAGAAAATTCTTTGGAAACTCCTGAAATTATGAACATTTTCTGGGAAACAAGGAAAAATTCCTGTAAATTAAGAATAAGTCCAGAAATTAAGGATAATTCCTGAAAATTAAGGAAAAAATCCCAGAATTAAGGGATAGTTCTTGAAAATTAAGGGAAAAATTCTCGAATTAAGGGAAAATTCCTGAAAATTAAGGGAAAATTCCTGAAAATTAAGGAAAAAATCCCAGAATTAAGGAAAAATTCCTATAAATTAAGGAAAATCCTAGAAATTAGGAATAAATCCTGTAAATTAAGGGAATTCCTTGAAAAAATCATGAAAATTATGGATGTGTTCTTAAAATTAAAGGAAAATTCTTGAAAAAACCAGATATTAAGGGAAAAATGCCAGATAATTCCTAAATAATGGGAATAAAGGTAAAAAAAATGGTAGGGAGATTCCAAAATATCCCTGGTGCCATGTACAAGGAAAATCGTTATAAATGTGTAGGTCGCTCCACACTTTACGCAAAAACGATACCCTATAAGGGAACGAATGAACTTAACTTCTGCAAAATCTCTTTACGGTTTCCTAGAGGTTGGGGGCAAATGATTAGGAATAAAATAAACCCTGATGGCGTAATTAATATTGCATTAATTATATCAGAATTGGGCTAACAGGTAAGCCTAGTAGAAAGGGCCTGAAATGCTGAATATTAATTAATTTCGTAATTAATTAATAAGGGCTAAATCAGCTGACAAATAAATTCCAACTAAGGATACGATTCCTTGGAGATTGTCCTCCAAGAAATATCATAGGATAAGGAATCAATTTCCTACTTCCTAGGACTCCAAAGTCCATTCTAATTCAGAGACTTGTCCACCAAGTCTCCTAACCCTAGTCCAATTCAAGGACTCTTAACATCTATATAAGGGGCCTCACCCCACATATCAGAATTACATTTTTGACTTGATCCTTGGCAATCAGCAAGGTACATAGGCATCTTGTTAAGGCAGATCGAGTCACGAGATACAAGAGCAGTCAAATCGAGCCTCGAAGCTCACGAACCCTAGTAATAAATATAGCAATTAATATACCCTAGTTTTCAATCCATAACAGATTCCGGAACGGAATCCTTTAAAGGAGGGGAGACTGTAATAACCCCATTTTTTTTGAATTTTTATAATTGTTAGGCCCTTAATCAACTGTAGAGGGGGTGAATACAATTAATACAATCAATTCAACAAAGCTTCAACAGATTCAATAGTTTTTATATTAACAAATAAAAACTTATTACAAACGTACTCTCTCGAAAGGATGAACAATTATCCTTGAGAGCTGCTAGGTTATGCGAAATATATAACAATATCGCAATGCATATAGCATGAACCTAATCGGTGCTTTATATAGAGCACAGCTACACAATGTATAAGGAATCATATTCTATTAACAAGGAAACCTAATACAATGCTTCTGAGATAAAGTCATTCACTGCCTTGAATTCCTGTTTCCATTTCCTTATCGAAGATCAACTGATGTGACAAATACTAATTACATCATCCATTAACATCATCATCCGTTGATATCATTATCCGTTGATATCATCACCCATTGATATATTCATCATCCGTTGATATAAGTTCTGATGTGAACTTTTGATAGTTTCTGTGTGATATCATCAATTTCTCCTTAGAATCTCCCCCACTTGTTCATTATGAAAATATGGACAAGTTCCAATTGATGATGTCAAAACTATTTAATGCAGGAATCAAGTATGCATATTCAATCTTGCTTCAGTGAATATCAGACTTTACTTTTCATTCTGAACTACTTCTTTAACTTGAACAATGTCAGAGGTTAACTTCAGTTCATCAGCCCAGTTAGCTCCATAAATCTTCCTTCTTGGTGAGCTTGGCTAATTTCTTCTTTTTCATATTTTTCTTCAGTATCATGAGCTTGAATTACTGTATAGATTGGATCTATCAGTGTTTGAGATTTAGATTCCTTAGAAACTATTTTCTTCTTTGCAACGACTTTGGATTTAGGCTTTAAAATATTTGACTTCTCTCTTATCTTCTCTTTTCCTTTAAGCTTCTTGTCAGCAGTTACAATAACTTGTGATCTGAGAGATCTTTCACCTTCTTCCTGACTGATTTTCCTTATAACTATAGTTCTGGTTGGTCTATTAGAAGGATCATCTTCATAAAGTACGTGAGAAATAACAGCAATATCAGCTCTTCATGGAATTCTTAAAGTCTTTCTCCATTTGCCTTAGTTGTTCAAGATCAACTCTAGGATTTTCTCTTGCAAATATTCTTCTACTCACCTTAGATTCAAATAATTAACTTTGGATCCTTGTAGAACAGAGTTGTGTTTCTTCCTTTAACTTTCGGAGTTTGAAGATATTGACTTGCTTTAACACCAGCTTCTATCTCCAGAATACCTTGGTCTTCATCAGCAGCAGTTGTGACTTGTGAAGATTTTTATATTTTTGTAGTTACGCTCAAATATTCTACTCTTCTTTCATTCTTCTTACTCTCTCCACCTTGTCTAGATTGAAATCTAATGATTGCTTTTGATGAACCACTAACTCCAACTAGCTCTTCACCGCTTCTCCTTTCTCTATCCTTCTGTCTCCCCTTACTCTAGAATGCATAAATTTGATTTTCTGTGGTTGCATGTGGCGTTTTGTTTAAAATCGAATGGGTTTTTGATTCTAAAAGAAATTAAGTTGATTTTTGTTGATTAAAATGATTATGGATAGTTGTTTTTAGAAAGTATGGAGTAATTAGATTAATTGATAGTTTGAAGAATCAAATTGATGCATGCATGTTATGATTTAGGTGTAATTCGAATGTTTGGATTTATGTTAAGGAATTTAGTTGGTTTAGTTGATAAAATGACTTGTGGATGATGTCTGATAAGAATTTTTAGATGATTTTGGAATATATTGAAGTGTGAAGTTGATTTGAATTATGCATGTTGATCTATGTGGTTAGGGCCGAATGATTACCTTGTATCGAGAAAGAAATTAATCAAATAAACTTTTGTGATTTGAAATTGGTGTTGATTGGTCAATAATTGTCAAAATCAAGATGATAGTTAAGCTTGTATGTGAATTTATAGTCATGCATGTCAATTAGAGTTTTGCATGTAAGCATTTAGGCTAAAAGATGATTTAGATGAATAAGTGGTGACTTGATCTCAAGTTTTTATGCAATTTTGATACTTGTATGTTAATATTTGATTCTTGGGATGTGTTTTGTGGTTATAGCCGAATGGAAATAGGTATGAAGGTGATTGGTTTGATACTAAGTGAGTGCATGTGTAATTTCTAAAAAGTTATGTGATTTATGTGTGTATGTTTTGGTTCGAATTAAATGATGAAAAGGAAGGATTGAGTCGTCTTGTTATGAAGTTATATAAATGATATGATAACTCAAGTATAGAGTTGGAAAATACAAGAATTAATGTTATGTGTCGTAATTGCATCGTAATGCGTGATCTGAAGTTTATATGGTTAAAGTATGTGAGTTATGATATAAGCGTGTTGTGTGTTTATAATTGAGTATATACATACTTTTAGGGTATTGCGATTAAGGGAAATTTTAAGCATTCTAGGAACGTCAAGAGGGAATTTAATTAAGGTTTTGGTTTTTGGATTGTAGATTCGGAGCGTAAGGGCATTCAGGCTAGGAAAGGGAAAAGTATACTAGGTGGCAGTAGTTCAAACTTTATGAAACAGGAAAGCGAATTCAGGCAAGTAACTTTACGTACTTGTGCAAATTGTTATAAAGAGGATATTGTTCATGTCATGTAGTGTATTGAACTTATAATAATGATGTACCCCTGTTATTGATTCTTGAGATGCCCTTTCATTGGCCTTGTGAACCTTTTTATTGATAAGATTATTGTCCATACCTTTTAGTAACCTTTTCTTATCTTAATCACTTATTGATACCTTGAACTGTTGTAAACCCTATAAGAACCTTTATGAATCTCCTTGTGTAATGATCCTTCATTCCTTTGCTTACCCTATTCCTTAATGATCCTTGGAACGGTTTTGATTTCCTAACTTGAATACGTTGTTATCATTTGGTCAAGATCCTTAGCATTGAACTTTGCTTATCTTTGGTTTATCCACTTCCTTTGAATTCTTGAAATTGAACTTAAGAATGAGTTTCGACTTGAGAGAATATGAATGATTTCATATTCTTGGTAATGATAAAATGAATTTAGTAAAACCTTTCTTTTCCAACACAAAGTTTTCCAAATGAATTCCTGATGGATTGGATTGAGACGTAAGAGACTAGTGGGACTAGTCCAGTCATATAAAAAGGCTAGCAGGGCTAGTCCAGTTAAGGCTGAAATTATGCCATAGGTACCTTAAAGACCATATGGAGGTCGGTAGGGGCTGATCACCCGTATTATTATGAATTGAAAGTTAAAGAAGTCCAATCAATGGTTCCATAATTATTTAAAGTGGAATTGAATTTCCTATTCAGTAATTGATTCATTGAAAATGAAATGGCTTATACTGTTTTGAAAAGAGTTGATTGTGATATTGATTAGCTTACAGCTTGTGAACCCTGATTTTGATTATGTTAATATTATCAATCGTATAATTGATTCCCAATGATGAAAAGATTCTCGCTTTCCATTTGAAAAGATCATTTGTGATCATGTTAATGATTTGTGATGAATGTTGGCTTTCACCCTATCTCGAGCCTTGTTTCCTGAAAGCCCAAAGCTTTTCTTCATAACCCTTTCATAGCCCAAAAGACAGAAATCTGCCACCTAGAGATGTTAAAGTAGAATGCCCTAAGAACAGTAATGGTATATTGTGGATTTTGTATCATAGAACTATTTTATAGTTACTTGCTGAGTTTTATAATCATATGTTTTTCTTTGATCTAACCATGGCAGTTAAGCAAGAGGATGGCCAGGCTTAGGCGCACTGCTCGTAAGAGCGTACCTGGTGGTCCCTACCGTGTTGAGGGCTTTCAGATGCCAGAGCAGGTAGTGCAGGTTTTGAGTGAGCAAGCTTAGCCGAAAAGTTGTAAATAGACAATGGGTTATCTGTCGATTCCAAGTCGGGATTGACTATGTAAATTTGGTTTTATTTTGGGTTGTAAATTATATTTTATGGTTGGTAGTTGTAATCTTGCCTCAAACTTTATCATGTTTGATCCTGTTAGTAGTTAATCGGGGTTTATGCTTATTTAATTCATAGATTAAAGGTGTGTAGATCCTCATTTCCTAACCCCGAGATTGAGGGCGTCACAACTGGTCTTGAAGTGAATCTCCTTGGTGTTAGTCAATTTGCAGACAAAGGATTCAAGGTCTCATTTGACAAAGGTGAATGCATTTTTATCAGCAAAAAGACTGGTGAAGTTGCTCTGAAAGGAGCAAGGAAATGAAGCTTATTTGTTACAAACTTGGACTTAGAAAATGAGGATGGAATTTTTTGCTTCTATACCAAGGTATCTGTAGATCAAAGTAAGCTATGGCATAAGAAGCTATCTCACTTGAATTTCAAGGCAATCAATACTCTAGTAAAAAAAGGAGTTAGTGAGAGACATGCCTAATCTGGCATTTGCTCAAGACGAAGTCTGTGATGCTTGTCAAAAAGAAAAAATGAAAAGATCAAGTCACAAAAGTAAAAATGTGAATTCTATAAGTGCACATTTGCAACTTATTCACATGAACTTATTTGGACCAGTTAATGTCCAGTCAAATTCAGAAAAAGATATGCACTTGTGATGGTGGATGACTACTCAAGATATACATGGGTAGAATTTATGCACTCTAAAGATGAAACTCCGCATATCATAATTGAACACATCAAGAAGGTTGAAAAGTAGGCTGAAGATTAGAACTGTGTGAAAATATTGAGGAGTGATAATGGAACAGAATTCAGGAATGCAACCTTAACTGAATTCTGCAAAGACAAGGGCATTGTTCAAGAATTCTCAGCTGCTAAAACACCTCAGCAAAATGGGGTAGTAGAGAGAAAGAATAGAACAGTAGTAGAGGCTGCTAGAATAATGCAGCAAGATACAAAATTGCCAACAAGTTTTTGAGAAGAAGCTGTGAACACTACATGCTACACTCAAAACATATATTTCATTAACAAGAATCTTGGCAAGTCACCCTACTCAATCTTGTCTAAAAGAAAGCCTAATGTGAAGCATATTCATGTGTTTGGAAGCAAGTGATATGTGTTGAAGGACAACTCTGAATATGTGGGAAAATTTGACTCTAAAGTTTTTGAGGCAATTTTTCTGGGATATTCATTGGAAAGAACTGCATACAAAATCTATGTGATTGAATGAAAGAAGATCATGGAAAGCACAAATGTTACTTTTGATGATGACAAACGTCCAGGCTTAGAATGCCTTAGTGAAAATAATGCTGAAGCCCTAAAGTTTGAAAATATCAACATTGATAGTGATTCTGATGATGAAGCTAAAGTCAACACAAATCACAGAATAGATGAAGAGTCAACTGAACAAGTGAATCATGAGAATGGAAGCTCATCTCATGTACCTAAATTTGATAGCATAAACTCAGGGGGAGAAAGAGAGGAAGGTTCTGCAAGTCATGCCAATAATGAAAAAAATACAGAAAACTCAAGTCAACAAACTCACACCATAAAGTGGGATAGAAGTCACACTAGAGAAACAATTATTGGTGATCCAACTGCTGGAGTGAGGACTAAAAGTGCAACTGCAAATAAATGTCTACATGCATGCTTTCTTTCATAAATTGAGCTAAAGAAAACTGAAAAAGCTCTACTTGATCCTGATTGGATATCTGCTATGCAAGAGGAGCTAAATCGGTTTGAAAGAAATAAAGTTTAGAAGTTGGTTCCTGCACCAAAGAACAGAAGTATAATTGGAACAAAGTGGGTGTACAGGAATAAGATGGATGAAAATAGAATTGTCACCAGAAATAAAGCAAGGTTGGTTGCAAAAGGCTACTCACAGGAGGAAGAAATTGACTATGATAAAACTTTTACTCCAGTTGCAAGACTTGAAGCAATAAGGATTTTTATTGTGTTTGTTGCACATTCAAATTTTAAAGTATATCAAATGGATGTCAAGAGTGCTTTCCTTAATGGTGAGTTGGAAGAAGAAGTTTATGGGCAACAACCACCTAGCTTTGAAAATCCATAATTTCCAAACTTTGTATACAAATTGCTCAAGGCTCTCTATGGACTACAACAAGCACCTAGAGCCTGGTATGACATATTGTCAGATTTTCTACTTTAACATGGATTCACTAGAGGAACAATAAACAATACACTCTTCTACAAGCTGCATTGTGGTGATATGATCCTAGTTCAGATTTATGTGGATGATATCATTTTTGGTTCTACAAATGAAAAGCTTTGTCAAAGATTCTCTAAGTTTATGCAGAGTGAATATGAAATGAGTATGATGGGGGAATTAAGTTACTTTCTTGGACTTCAAGTCAATCAAAGAAGTGATGCAATCTTCATCAGCCAAACTAAGTATGTCAAGGATTTATTGAAAAAGTTTGGTATGATTGATTGTTCACCTACATCTACACCTATGTCTACTGCTACAAAGTTGGATGAAGATAAAAAAGGGCAAAAGTGTAGATATTTCAAGCTATAGAGGAATGATTGGATCTTTGATATACTTAACTGCAAGTAGACCAGACATCATGTTTGCAACAAGTCTGTGTGCAAGATTTCAAGCCAATCCAAAAGAATCACATTTGATGGATGTGAAGAGGACTTTCATATACTTGAAGGGGACTCCAAACTCGGGATTATGGTATCCTAAGGGAACTGGTTTTGAAGCTATTGGATATACAGATGAAGATTTTGCTGAATGCAGGGTTGACAGAAAGAGCACTAGTGGAAGCTGTCAGTTTCTTGGACAAAGACTTGTATCCTGGTATAGCAAGAAACAACAATCTGTGTCAACTTCCACAGCTGAGGCTGAATACATAGCTGCTGGAAGTTGCCATGCTCAAGTACTTTGGATTAGAAATCCGCTATTGGACTATGGCCTAGTGTTACACAAAATTCCAATTATGTGTGATAATACTAGTGCTATATCTATTGTGGCTAATCCAGTTAATCATTCTAGAACTAAGTACATTGATGTAATGTCACACCCCCAACTTAAATAGCAAAATAATTATAGCTATTACATCATTTTAATGAGTATTACACAACCAAAATCCAAGATCTTACAGTTTAGGGTTTGGAACAGCCCAACACTACCAACTATTACATCTGATTACAAATACCGAGTCCTCACACAACTATTATTACTTATTCTACCTGAGCTCGAACATAAGCATCAGCATCACAGGTCTTACGGGCAGTCTGCTTGAATCTAACCATGGCTGCTAGCTGTAATATCAGGGTAAAGCAAGAAGTGAGCCAAAAGCTCAACAAGTGCTAACAATACAACGCAAAGCATAAATCGAGATATACCTTTAGGAATGACAATGGAATGACATAATCAATGATAATCGAGAGATAAAACTTATGTGAGTTGGCATCATTTTGCTTGCATCAAAACAAATTTTAAAACCATTCTTAATCAAAATCATTTTATGACGCTACGGATTACAGCCGGTGATCAGCCGCGAAGTAATCCCGAACCTCGCTGGGTTCTAAAACATTATTGGGAATCCCTAGGCAACTTTTAAGCCTAATATAAGTGTGGAAAGGACTCGCGTCTCAGTCCAGATCCACCATTCAAGAAAACATTTGTCCCCCTTTGGGACTGAAAAATCCACCTTTTATTCATTTTGAAAACTGATGCCGATTTATGACAAAATCTCTTTTGACTGAAATCATTTTTTTTATCAGGGGATTATAGATCAACTTGAAACACTGGAAATATGACACTAAATCTCAGGGCCATGATCCACTAGACTTTACTATATTAGGGTAATCGAGAGATTTCCATAAACAAGAATTTTGACAAGGAAATTAAGCAAGGCTATTGGATAATATGAAAGAGTAATGCCAAACTAGGCTTAAAGCAATGGTTGTAGACAAGGTATAGGTATTAGAACATCAAGAAGATAAGCATCACTGGTTCCAATAGGATAGAGGTGCTAAAATATAAAGGAAGTGATCATCAGCTCAAGATATAACAGGGTATCAAGCTTTAGGGTAAGGATAGGGTTATCAAACAATCATGGATGAATTTTAGAAAAGATTGGCTTTTAGGTATCAAGATAAAGTTTCTATCGAGGTTATTTCAAGAGTTGAATCAAAGCATCAGGGTGCAACATCAAGATTTCTCAGGGATCAATAGCATGATAATCAAAAGGATCAATAAGGTATTATAACACATCTCTATTTTATCATGGCATTAAACTATCATGAAAGACTTTTGAACTACTTGCAATACGTACTCGAGGGTTCATGGCATCTCTATGTAACTCAAAGATAAACAAAAGATACTCTTGATTTAAATATATCAAAATGACTCAGGATAATTGCATCGATATATATATGAACTGTTTACAGTAAATGCGAAGGTCAAGTTGAATCACTTGCCTTGAGATAGACTGGTCTGGTCTGACTGGTAGGAGCAACAACTGGAGCTTCACTCGACTTTTATGGCAAGTTTTCCCTCGTCTCGAGATCCTACATAAATAATAATAATCCTCATTATAATATATTCTTTCCATCTTAACCTATTTACAACCCGAAATTAAACATGGATGGCACTTAGGCCTATACACACTTAATTCATATCCACCATTTATATTTTCAAATGTACACACGTAGCCACATAATCACATATCGTATATTAATACCAAATAACATCATATACACCATAATGCCACACTAGGCTTGGATGATCTCGACTCACCACTTAAGTTACTTGGTCGCTAACTAAACGAAGTCTTCGAATTTGGGCTTCCTAACTCAATGTGCCTTTCCTAAATTATCCAAAACCTATTGACCCTCACTTGTGCCTTTTGTTCTACTGACCTTATACTATCTTACAACTATGGTGGTCGACCTAATACTCACTTCTAAGTGTCCTAAAACTATGTGATAAGTGAAAGTGCTCACTGGTGCAAATTTCAGAATGGTAACTAAGGTTTCTTGAGTGCATTAGACACTCTTAAACTACAAGTTTTTCTTCAAAATTTTTACACAAGACTCTCCTGACCTAAGGGCATCTCACAAGCTTGATGTGGCTCAAAGGCCTGGCTTGGGCCTTCTTGGGCCTAAGCTAAAAGTCCAAGGTACCCCTGTTTTTCTGGGCAGAAAATGCCCTGACTTGAATTAACTTGTGACACATGGTTCTAGCTCATATCCTATGAACTATGGTTGGAAAAACTTCTCTGACATACCCTCTAACTAAGGCCCAATTGGGCCTAATGAGGGCCTACCCATGACATGGCCAAATCTCCCTATTTCTAAGTTGCAACAAAACTGTCCCCTGCTGGACAGATTTTGTTATTCTACTTGTGCACCTAACCAAATGACATGCAAACCTCCAACCAACTCCTAAAACCTATTATATACTCCCCATACTAACTTCTGGTGGCTTGGGCCTCAAAGTGCACATCAATGACATGGTCAAAACTCACTCTAAGCCTCAGGGTACTAAACTGATTTTTCTGCAGAAACTATAACTCTCATTTTCCAAGGTTTTGACTTGACAAACCCAATTATCAACAACTAAATACTTAAACCAAGACTTATACTTGGTATTCTACTGAACTAACTCCCTTTTTCTCAAAATACCCTTGGTGAGATCATCCTTACCTATGGTGCAACTATGGCAAAATAAAAGAGACTACTCTTTACAAATCACAAACCTTTATGCTCTTGAAGCAACAAGATATATATATATATATATATTTTTTTTTTATAAAAGATAACCACGAATTATTACCATGCAATAAGAAGTATAAATCAATATTAATACATTATTCCTACTGAAATTAAGGCTCACTAACAACCATGAATCTAAATGATCAAAACTTCCAAAAAAAATCAAAAGTGATTTGCATGCATGCATGCTTTCGGATCTTTCAAGCCAAATCAACATGATTTCCAAATAAATTTTCATCATAATTCAACATGCAAGCCTAACATGGATTACAACTAAATGATCAACTAGCATGCAAAAGGATTTTATCAAGATTTTACTACAACATTCATGTTATCATCACAAAATACACAAAAATGTTAACAAGGCAACAAAACACCATCCATTCGGCTCCTATCAAGTCATGGCCGAATGGATTAGGGTAAAAACAGCATTCGCATAAGTGTAACACTCTTATGTCTAGCCATTCTTGACCCTATGATACTATAACTCATGGTGAAAGCCTTAGATTCACAAGAATCAAGGAGGTTCACTTTGAGTTTAACAAAAACATCACCATGCAAGGTCAAAACATAGGTTTTTCACTCTAAACTTTTGAAATATATAAGAATAACATATAGGGAGTAAAATTACTTGAATATAAGATGATTGTTTGGGTGAAAGAATGAAGAAATGAAGGGGATGGAGGGCCTCGGCTATGGGATGGCCGAGAGGGAGGGTTGAGCCGAGAGGGAGGGAGGAGAAAAGGGAAGGGTGGAGTGAAAATGGAGTGATCATCACTTTAGTTTTGTTTTTATGTCTTTGACTAGGCTAAATGTGAGTGGATTTAGGAAATGACAAGAGTAACCCTCTAGCTAAAGTTAGGCAAATTTGCATGCAAGGTCAAGGAGGTAATTTGGCTAGCAAAATGTGAGTTAGTGGGGTGGAGAATGTCTTCTTTGCCCTTTGGTTAAATAGAAGAGAGTTTGCATGCAAGGTTATTCATGTAATTTAATAATTATGACAACTAAAATTTATAATGATTTATTTTTATAAAATAAAATACAAGTTCAAAAATTATAAAATTTCTACCATAAATTAACTTGTATTTTTAGAGACTTTATAAAATCATTTTCACAATTTGTGTACAAAATGTCTTTTAAAAGAAAATTTTTCCAAAGCTTAGAATATTCCTTATAAATCAAAAATAAAGAAATTAAATAAATTCTTGCTTTGAAAAATCATATACTACCCAAAGCAAATTTATAATGCAGAAATTTTCACTCACACAAACGTACAAGCATTGAATATATTTTTATTTAACTTAATATTATTCACAAATAATATTACATAAAATGCCGGTCGTAACATCCTCTCCCCCTTAAGGGATTCTGTCCCCAGAATCTAAGAGAACAGATGAGGATACCGGGAATGCATATCAGACTCTAACTCCCAAGTCGACTCTTCGACCTTAGGGTTCCTCCAAAGTACTTTCACTAACTTTACTGATTTATTTCTAAGACTCTTTACTTGCCAGTCGAGTACTTTAACCGGTTGCTCCACAAATGACAGGTCTGCCTGAATTTCTACAGGTTCATATTCTATCACATGGCTAGCGTCAGGATTGTACTTCTTAAGCAACGACACATGGAACACATTATGCACATGCTGATACTGAGGTGGTAAGGCCAACTCGTAGGCCACCTTTCCTACTTGACTCAAAATCTCAAAAGGACCTACGTATCTAGGTGCTAACTTTCCTTTCTTGCCAAATCTTATCAACCCTTTCCTAGGTGACACTTTTAGCAACACAGCTTCGCCAATTTGGAATTGAACATCCTTACGCGCTGGATCCGCATACTTCCTCTGTCTATCTTGAGCAGCAAGCAACCTTTTCTGAATTAACTTGACTGAGTCATGCAACTGTTGTACCAATTCTGAGCCGAGAATTCTTCCTTCTCCTACTTCATCCCAACTTGTTGGTGATCTACATTTTCGCCCGTACAAAGCTTCATATGGTGGCATGCCGATACTGGAATGATAGTTGTTGTTATATGAAAATTCAATTAATGGCAGGTGGTCGTCCCAACTTCCAGCAAAATCGATTGCACAACTGCGCAACATGTCTTCAATTGTTTGAATTGTTCTTTCACTCTGGCCATCAGTCTGCGGGTGATACGCCGTGCTCATATTCAACTTCGTGCCAAGACATTCCTGGAATTGCTTCCAGAATCTTGAGTTAAATCGGGGATCTCTGTCTGAAACTATTGATACAGGTACTCCATGCCTTAATACGATTTCGTGCACATACAGATGAACCAACTTGTCCAGTGACGACTTCTCATTTATTGGAAGGAAATGCGCCGACTTCGTAAGACGATCAATTATAACCCATATTGCGTCATGTCCGGACTTTGTTCGTGGTAGTCCTACTATAAAGTCCATAGCGATATTTTCCCATTTCCATTCTGGAATCTTCAGGGGCTGAATTAATCCGCTTGGTCGTTGATGTTCTGCCTTTACTTTCTGACAGGTATAGCACTTCGCAACCCATTCTGCCACGTCTCTTTTCATATTTGGCCACCAAAAGTTCTTCTTTAAGTCTTGATACATCTTGGTGCTTCCCGGGTGGATTGAAAATTTCGAATGGTGGGCTTCATGGAGGATCTCATTCTTTAATTCAGATACATGGGGAATCCATATTCTGGATGAAAACCTTAGTATTCCTTGCTTATCCCTTTTAGTATTAATCTCTTCTCCAGATAACTGATTTTTCTCTTTTTCCATTACTTCCTCTTGATACTTCTTTATCTTTTCCAGTAGTGTTGGCTGAAAGGTCATTGCATGACAAACTTCTTTGACTTTCCCATAAGCACAAAGTTCCAATTCAAATTTTCCGATTTCTTCGGATAACTCTTTTGATGTTATCATTATATTCAATCTTTCCTTCCGACTCAGCGCATCGGCCACTACGTTCGCCTTTCCAGGATGGTAATTTATCGAACAGTCATAGTCCTTAATCAATTCCAGCCATCTCCTCTGCCTCATATTGAGCTCTTTCTGAGTAAAAATGTACTTTAAACTCTTGTGATCCGTGTAGATTTCACACTTTTCTCCATAGAGATAGTGTCTCCAAATCTTGAGTGCGAACACTATGGCGGCTAGTTCCAAGTCATGCGTCAGATACTTTAACTCGTGCGGCTTCAACTGTCTTGACGCATATGCTATTACCTTACTGTGTTGCATCAACACACAACCCAAACCCTTATGTGAAGCGTCGCTGAATATTACAAAATTCCCTTGATCATCGGGAAGTACCAACACCGGAGCTGTTACCAACTTCTGTTTTAACTCTTGAAAGCTATTTTCACATTCTGCACTCCATTCAAACTTTTGATTCTTTCTGGTTAACTTGGTCAATGGTGTGGCGATCTTCGAGAAATCCTTGACGAATCTTCTATAGTATCCGGCCAATCCTAGAAAACTTCGCACTTCCGTAGGAGTCCTTGGCCTCTCCCAACTCATAACTGCCTCAATCTTCGCCGGATCCACTTTAATTCCATCATTTCCAATAACATGCCCCAAAAATTGAACTTCCTTTAACCAAAACTCACATTTGGTAAACTTGGCATACAACTTCTCTTGTCGGAGTATCTCCAATGCTATCCAGAGGTGCTGCATATGTTCTTCTTCCGATTTAGAATAAATAAGGATGTCATCAATAAATACCACGACAAATTTATCCAAATACTTCTTAAATACTCGATTCATCAGATCCATGAATGCGGCCGGAGCGTTGGTCAATCCAAACGGCATTACTAGGAATTCATAATGCCCATATCTGGTCCTAAATGCGGTCTTGGGAATATCTTCTTCCTTGATCTTTAATTGATGGTATCCCGATCTCAAGTCAATCTTCGAAAAACATTTTGCTCCCTTTAACTGATCAAAAAGGTCATCTATCCTTGGTAGCGGGTAGCGGTTCTTGATCGTTACTTTATTCAACTCCCGGTAATCTATGCATAGACGCATACTCCCATCTTTCTTCTTCACAAAGAGAACAGGTGCTCCCCATGGCGACGTACTTGGTCGTATCACTCCCTTATCCAATAATTCTTGTAGCTGGCTCGCCAACTCTTTCATTTCTGCTGGTGCCATCCTATACGGAGCCTTTGAAACTGGTTCCGTGCCTGGAGCAAGGTTGATCTCGAACTCAATTTGTCGATCTGGTGGTAAGCCTGGTAGTTCGTCGGGAAACACATCGGGGAACTCATTAACTACAGGAATATCTTCCATGCTGGGGCTGCCTCTCTCTGAATCCACTACATATGCTAGGAACGACTCACAACCTTTTCTAAGTAACTTCTTAGCCTGAATAATTGTAAGAAATAGTCGCTCTTGCCTCTGTCCCTTAAATACTACCTTCTCTCCACTCTTCGTCTTTAAATACACTCTCTTGGTCTTACAATTTATCTGAGCGCTATTCTCTCCTAACCAATCCATTCCTAAAATAATATCAAACTCTCCCAGCTTGAAGAGTATCAAGTCGGCCGAGAACTTATATCCCGAAATATCAATCTCACATTTTGGACAAAATTGATTCACAGGAATCTTCTCTTGGTTCGCAATTACCACATTTACTACCTCACTCATAACCGTTTTATCACATTGGATCTTATCAACAAAAGATTCTGATATGAAAGATCTTGTGGCTCCCGAATCAATCAATACTTTGGCTTTGACATTATTGAGTAAAAGTGTACCTGCTATCACCTCAGAATTCTGAACAGCATCTTTCATCTTTAGATCAAATGTCCTTGCTGTTGCTTGCGGGGTTGGTGCGGGTGGTGGAGGTAATGCCAATACCTCAGCTGGCACGCTTGCACTGGTACTTGCCACGTTCATCAGAGCTCTGACTGGTCCTGTTGCCTTACACTCCCTAGCCATGTGTCCAGTCTTCCCACATTTGTAGCACGTAACTCCTGGCTTCGACATCTTGCACTCATTTGCCAAATGTCCCTTCTGATTGCACCTATAACAGGTCATACTCAGCTTATTGCATACTCCGGGGTGCCTTCTTCCACAGTGCTTGCATTCTGGCCTCTGGAACCTGTTTTCTCCAACTTGCCCTTGGCTTGCCTGATTGTTCCCTTTTGATTCTTGCCTTTTGCCCAAATTTCCTTTCCTTTGAAAATTTCCGCCCTTCTGGAAACCAATCCTCTTTACATTCCGATCTTGCGAACTTCCAGCTTCAGACTTTTCTCCATAAAATGGAACCTTCCTCTTCTTGTTATCCCTCTCTTTCCTTGACTGCATCCCATTATTCTCAATCAGAGCAGCTTTCTGTACTACTCCCGCATAAGTTTCAAGCTCAAACATAGCCACCCTATCTCTGATCCAAGGCTCCAATCCTTGCTGAAATTTCTTTGCTTTTTCTTCCTCAGTGCTAGTATACTTTGTCACAAACCTTGACAACTCAGTGAACTTCTTCTCATATTCCAGTACAGTCATGTTCCCTTGTTTTAACTCAAGAAATTTTAGCTCCATCTGATTCTGCATGTACTTAGGGTAATACTTGTCCAGAAATAACTTCTTAAATCTCTCCCAAGAAATCTGCTGAGTGACTTCCATAGCTTTTACTGATTCCCACCAATAAATGACTTCTCCCTTCAAGAAGTAAGTGGCATACAGCGTCTTCTGATCGTCTCCTAACTGTACCAACTCAAAAGCCCTTTCCATCTCCTTGATCCATGTGTTTGCTATCACTGGATCAGTGGTATCATGAAATACAGGTGGATTCACATTCTGAAAAGCCTTGAAAGTGACAATTTGTCTTGGTGGTACTGGTGGTTCAGGTGGTTGATATGGCTCACGGTTATCTTGGTTTTCAATTCGTTGTTGAAGAGTTAGTTGTTGTTGAGCTATAGCATTGGTTTGCTGTTGCAAGGTTTCCAGTAGTCGAAGAATATTTGGGTCTGTGGTGAAGGTGGTTGTTGGATTCTTCTTTTTGGGAGGCATGATCCTGAAATAAGAGTTGTGTTATAACAAATATGAATGATAAAATGATTCGAGGGTATCGCATGGCATTCTTGTTTACATATGGGGTCAAGTTTCCAGATATGATGACAAAACATAAAATAACAGTTGAGAGCAGATGGAACAATAGCACATAATTATTGAAATTTTAAAGGTCACAGTACATAGGATTGGGACATAGTCTGATTCTAGAAATAACAGGCTTATTTAAAGGAAAGACGGAATCAACTGGGGATTCCATAGAATTTGATAGTACAACAACATGAAAGGTAAATGGAAAGAACTAAGGCTCCATTCCATCTGAACGGGGCTTGGTAGTCTTTTCCTCTCGAAGCGTCTTCACAATGCTCTGGAGCTCATCTGCCACCATCTGAATGACATACTGGCTGGTACGGTCCCGGTGTGCTGGCATCTCCTCAAGCTTAGTGTTGACGTACCGAACCAAGGTCTCAAGTCTCGCAATCATCTGCTCCTTGGGCTTCCCTTCGTAGTTTCGGCTGTCCGGGTACACGTTCTTCAGTCGGTCTATCAGTCGGTCGTACTTGCCCTGAAGCATGTCGAACTCGCGCCTCAACTCAGCATACACGGAGAAAGCAATAGTGTCGTCCGACCCAGAGGATGACGAGGAATGCGCCCTTTGCTGACAACCAATAAGAGGAGTATTAATAATAATTTACTTTACCTTCTCTCTCGCGTAATATCTATAACCTACACACAAATCCTATAACCTATTTGGGCTGTCCAGGGACTCTAAACCGTAGCTCTGATACCAAAACCTGTCACACCCCCAACTTAAATAGCAAAATAATTATAGCTATTACATCATTTTAATGAGTATTACACAACCAAAATCCAAGATCTTACAGTTTAGGGTTTGGAACAGCCCAACACTACCAACTATTACATCTGATTACAAATACCGAGTCCTCACACAACTATTATTACTTATTCTACCTGAGCTCGAACATAAGCATCAGCATCACAGGTCTTACGGGCAGTCTGCTTGAATCTAACCATGGCTGCTAGCTGTAATATCAGGGTAAAGTAAGAAGTGAGCCAAAAGCTCAACAAGTGCTAACAATACAACGCAAAGCATAAATCGAGATATACCTTTAGGAATGACAATGGAATGACATAATCAATGATAATCGAGAGATAAAACTTATGTGAGTTGGCATCATTTTGCTTGCATCAAAACAAATTTTAAAACCATTCTTAATCAAAATCATTTTATGACGCTACGGATTACAGCCGGTGATCAGCCGCGAAGTAATCCCGAACCTCGCTGGGTTCTAAAACATTATTGGGAATCCCTAGGCAACTTTTAAGCCTAATATAAGTGTGGAAAGGACTCGCGTCTCAGTCCAGATCCACCATTCAAGAAAACATTTGTCCCCCTTTGGGACTGAAAAATCCACCTTTTATTCATTTTGAAAACTGATGCCGATTTATGACAAAATCTCTTTTGACTGAAATCATTTTTTTTATCAGGGGATTATGGATCAACTTGAAACACTGGAAATATGACACTAAATCTCAGGGCCATGATCCACTAGACTTTACTATATTAGGGTAATCGAGAGATTTCCATAAACAAGAATTTTGACAAGGAAATTAAGCAAGGCTATTGGATAATATGAAAGAGTAATGCCAAACTAGGCTTAAAGCAATGGTTGTAGACAAGGTATAGGTATTAGAACATCAAGAAGATAAGCATCACTGGTTCCAATAGGATAGAGGTGCTAAAATATAAAGGAAGTGATCATCAGCTCAAGATATAACAGGGTATCAAGCTTTAGGGTAAGGATAGGGTTATCAAACAATCATGGATGAATTTAAGAAAAGATTGGCTTTTAGGTATCAAGATAAAGTTTCTATCGAGGTTATTTCAAGAGTTGAATCAAAGCATCAGGGTGCAACATCAAGATTTCTCAGGGATCAATAGCATGATAATCAAAAGGATCAATAAGGTATTATAACACATCTCTATTTTATCATGGCATTAAACTATCATGAAAGACTTTTGAACTACTTGCAATACGTACTCGAGGGTTCATGGCATCTCTATGTAACTCAAAGATAAACAAAAGATACTCTTGATTTAAATATATCAAAATGACTCAGGATAATTGCATCGATATATATATGAACTGTTTACAGTAAATGCGAAGGTCAAGTTGAATCACTTGCCTTGAGATAGACTGGTCTGGTCTGACTGGTAGGAGCAACAACTGGAGCTTCACTCGACTTTTATGGCAAGTTTTCCCTCGTCTCGAGATCCTACATAAATAATAATAATCCTCATTATAATATATTCTTTCCATCTTAACCTATTTACAACCCGAAATTAAACATGGATGGCACTTAGGCCTATACACACTTAATTCATATCCACCATTTATATTTTCAAATGTACACACGTAGCCACATAATCACATATCGTATATTAATACCAAATAACATCATATACACCATAATTCCACACTAGGCTTGGATGATCTCGACTCACCACTTAAGTTACTTGGTCGCTAACTAAACGAAGTCTTCGAATTTGGGCTTCCTAACTCAATGTGCCTTTCCTAAATTATCCAAAACCTATTGACCCTCACTTGTGCCTTTTGTTCTACTGACCTTATACTATCTTACAACTATGGTGGTCGACCTAATACTCACTTCTAAGTGTCCTAAAACTATGTGATAAGTGAAAGTGCTCACTGGTGCAAATTTCAGAATGGTAACTAAGGTTTCTTGAGTGCATTAGACACTCTTAAACTACAAGTTTTTCTTCAAAATTTTTACACAAGACTCTCCTGACCTAAGGGCATCTAACAAGCTTGATGTGGCTCAAAGGCCTGGCTTGGGCCTTCTTGGGCCTAAGCTAAAAGTCCAAGGTACCCCTGTTTTTCTGGGCAGAAAATGCCCTGACTTGAATTAACTTGTGACACATGGTTCTAGCTCATATCCTATGAACTATGGTTGGAAAAACTTCTCTGACATACCCTCTAACTAAGGCCCAATTGGGCCTAATGAGGGCCTACCCATGACATGGCCAAATCTCCATATTTCTAAGTTGCAACAAAACTGTCCCCTGCTGGACAGATTTTGTTATTCTACTTGTGCACCTAACCAAATGACATGCAAACCTCCAACCAACTCCTAAAACCTATTATATACTCCCCATACTAACTTCTGGTGGCTTGGGCCTCAAAGTGCACATCAATGACATGGTCAAAACTCACTCTAAGCCTCAGGGTACTAAACTGATTTTTCTGCAGAAACTATAACTCTCATTTTCCAAGGTTTTGACTTGACAAACCCAATTATCAACAACTAAATACTTAAACCAAGACTTATACTTGGTATTCTACTGAACTAACTCCCTTTTTCTCAAAATACCCTTGGTGAGA
Organism: Apium graveolens; assembly: GCF_009905375.1. Taxonomy (NCBI): domain Eukaryota; kingdom Viridiplantae; phylum Streptophyta; class Magnoliopsida; order Apiales; family Apiaceae; genus Apium; species Apium graveolens. The sequence continues at coordinate 65,856,688 of NC_133657.1, forward strand.
TCATCCTTACCTATGGTGCAACTATGGCAAAATAAAAGAGACTACTCTTTACAAATCACAAACCTTTATGCTCTTGAAGCAACAAGATATATATATATTTATTTTTTTTTTTTTATAAAAGATAACCACGAATTATTACCATGCAATAAGAAGTATAAATCAATATTAATACATTATTCCTACTGAAATTAAGGCTCACTAACAACCATGAATCTAAATGATCAAAACTTCCAAAAAAAAATCAAAAGTGATTTGCATGCATGCATGCTTTCGGATCTTTCAAGCCAAATCAACATGATTTCCAAATAAATTTTCATCATAATTCAACATGCAAGCCTAACATGGATTACAACTAAATGATCAACTAGCATGCAAAAGGATTTTATCAAGATTTTACTACAACATTCATGTTATCATCACAAAATACACAAAAATGTTAACAAGGCAACAAAACACCATCCATTCGGCTCCTATCAAGTCATGGCCGAATGGATTAGGGTAAAAACAGCATTCGCATAAGTGTAACACTCTTATGTCTAGCCATTCTTGACCCTATGATACTATAACTCATGGTGAAAGCCTTAGATTCACAAGAATCAAGGAGGTTCACTTTGAGTTTAACAAAAACATCACCATGCAAGGTCAAAACATAGGTTTTTCACTCTAAACTTTTGAAATATATAAGAATAACATATAGGGAGTAAAATTACTTGAATATAAGATGATTGTTTGGGTGAAAGAATGAAGAAATGAAGGGGATGGAGGGCCTCGGCTATGGGATGGCCGAGAGGGAGGGTTGAGCCGAGAGGGAGGGAGGAGAAAAGGGAAGGGTGGAGTGAAAATGGAGTGATCATCACTTTAGTTTTGTTTTTATGTCTTTGACTAGGCTAAATGTGAGTGGATTTAGGAAATGACAAGAGTAACCCTCTAGCTAAAGTTAGGCAAATTTGCATGCAAGGTCAAGGAGGTAATTTGGCTAGCAAAATGTGAGTTAGTGGGGTGGAGAATGTCTTCTTTGCCCTTTGGTTAAATAGAAGAGAGTTTGCATGCAAGGTTATTCATGTAATTTAATAATTATGACAACTAAAATTTATAATGATTTATTTTTATAAAATAAAATACAAGTTCAAAAATTATAAAATTTCTACCATAAATTAACTTGTATTTTTAGAGACTTTATAAAATCATTTTCACAATTTGTGTACAAAATGTCTTTTAAAAGAAAATTTTTCCAAAGCTTAGAATATTCCTTATAAATCAAAAATAAAGAAATTAAATAAATTCTTGCTTTGAAAAATCATATACTACCCAAAGCAAATTTATAATGCAGAAATTTTCACTCACACAAACGTACAAGCATTGAATATATTTTTATTTAACTTAATATTATTCACAAATAATATTACATAAAATGCCGGTCGTAACATGTAAGGTACAATTTATAGAGAGCATGATGCAAATGGTACCAGTGAACTCATTTTTGTTCCAATAGAAAAACAATTAGCTGACATTTTTACTAAACCTTTGGATGAAGCAACTTTCACTAGACTTGTAGGTGAAATTGGAATGTTAAATTCTTCATCCTAAGGAAAGAACTCAGCTAATGTTTTGCAGCAGGTTAGTTTCTGGTAAATCAAAATTAATTTGATTTAATTGAAAATTAACTGGGATATGAATTATAAATATTCCAGAAATCTCTGAATATTTATTTTTCAAAATTCAAAATTTAGCTTGAAAATTTTCAATTCTAAGAAAACTGTCTAAATGTTGATTTGCATTTTCAATATGTAAAATTAGCACAAGGCATAATCAAAGTGATCAAAAGTATATAGAGAACTGAGTTCTCGATAAGTCTAATTGAGATTATTTAATTTAATAAATTATCTTGGCAAAATACTTTTTACAAAATTATTCTGATTTTATTTTGATTCATTCAAATAAAAATTAGAAACAAATCAGTCCATTTAGGACAAACTGAGTATTTATTTGACATCTCGACAAGTCAGTTTTAGTTCTCTAAAAGAGTATATTAAAGTGACTTCTCGATATGTAATTCTCTTTTTAAAATGACTTCTCGATAAGAAAATTCCAAACATTTATCTTTGAATTCTCGATAAGTCATTTTCTTTTACTATAAATACTCAAACATCTCGACATACACATACTTACGCCTTTGAGAACTCTAAGTGACCTAGAATTTTCAAATCTAAACCGATTTCTCTCTCGTTTCGAACACTTTCTCTTTAATTTTTCTTACCCACTAAACTTCATATTCTCCTCAATGGCATCAAACACTACTATACCCTTTATCCCAAAAGAAACCAACTTTCTTGCATTTCTGGATGCAAATCAAGCTCTTGAAGCTTTCAAAAGCTTTGTGAAATTTCTGTCTGAAACATACTTTTTAGGATCTCTTACTGCTAATCCTGTACTCTACTTGGATATGTTAGGGGATTTCTGGAATACAACAGTGACAAGAACAGTGGTGCATGTGAATCAAGCAACATCAATAGTGATAAATTGTATAATCAAGGACCAACAGGTGGAGATCTCTGAGAATGATGTCAATATGGCCTTGGGCATACCTACTGAAAAGCTGGTGGAAGTTCCAACTCAGGATGAGCTTTATGAATTCATGGACTTCATCAATTATTCTGAAAAGATTAATCTGGAAAGCATGAACAAAAAGAACATGAGGAGGGAATGGTCTTTTCTCTTTGATTCAGTAATCAGGGCTTTCACTTGCAGAAAGTCAGGGTTTGACAACGTTTCAAGTATTGTCCAGAAGCTGGTCTACTCAATGGCTCACAACAAACAGATAAATGTAGGACACTACATCTTGGAGGAATTGAGCACCAGGCTAACAATGCCATTAGCATCAAGAGGTAAGGATTTTTTTTTTCTTCCAAGATTCATTATGTCTGCTTTAAACTATAAAGTAAATGACATACATATGATAGATGGTGTAGATAGATCATTAATAGGCAATTGTAAGCAAGTGTCCAAAATTCTATTTGGATCACTATCTACAAAGAACAAGGTGTAGCTGGGTCTTAAATTAACTTCATTCATGTTGGAGAAATTTAGGACTTATCTCTATCATATATCTGGCATGAGGTCTAGTACAAGTCATTCTAGTACAGTAATGGTCCCTGAACCTGTGGAAGCACAAACACAGGAACACCAACAGGGACCTTCCAATACTGAGACCCCTTCTTCTATACCAGTAGCTTCTAGGAAACCAACCACTTCATCCTCTCAAAAGGGTGAAGTGAGTAAAAAGAAGAGAAATAAGGCACCCCTACCAATTATCAATGAGAGTGGTGAGGATGACATACAGATAGAGTCAACCTTGGTCAAGAAACCAAAGAAGGCTAAAAACTTAGAGCTGACCACTCAAGCCACCTCTGCATCGTCTCAACAGGATGTAGTTGTAAAACAGGGACAAAAACAGACTCTAGAGGCATCCTCTCAACAGGGTGTCTCTATTAGAAAAAGCACTCTTCCTAGTGCACCATGTAATGAGTCTGCACAACCATCACTTAAAGCAATTCAAGTGTATGAAAGGAGAAATAAGGATGGCACACACAAAGAGAGCACATCATTTGAAGCTCCCTCACTTATTCAGGGGAGCTGCCAACACTCACTTCTGATCAAAAAATTCTTATCTCTAAAATTTCTTCTTCCTATATAGCACTTGAATCTAATTCTCAAGTGCAATCTCACTCAAGTGACTTGGTTCAAGAAACCTTGCTCATTACCCAGACACCAAATTTAGATGGTGAGAGAATACTAGATAGGGTAGACCTTGATGACACCATCACAAATATGGGGGATTCATCAGTTTTCATTAAAGACCCCATGGTGGTTACCACCTTCATGTGCAAATCAGCCTTCACAGGCTGTTAAGTTTGAGGGTAGTACTCCTGAGGGGGAGCTATCTAAATCCTCTCCAATTTCATTGGAGGTTCCTGTTACAGGAACAATTCCCCTCAAAACCCTAGCTGAAATTGCACTAACAATTGAAGCTAGGAGTTCAATTGCCAATGAACCTGCTATGTGAGAGGCAAGAATATCACATTCATGTGACAGTGCTTTGCAAGAAGAACAAGGGTTTGAGGCTGGTGCACATGACAGTAACTTAGCCAAATCCCCTCCAATTCAACTGGAGGTTCCTATCACAAGTGGAGAACAACACCTTGTCATAACCACAGTGCAAACTATGAGTCAAACTGTGACTCCTGTCACAGGTGGTTCTGTTACCCTATCTCCTTCACACCTAACCAATCAACCTTCCACCTCTCAACCACAAGAACACCACCTCATATCCCAATGGCTATAAGAAGATACATCTCAACCTTCAACAATTGATGATCTAATGGTTGACCAACTTGGCGGCCTTGCACAAATATCACAACAGCTTCTCACATCCAACATGTCAAATTAAGATTACCAGGCCATGATGCTATCCTACCAGAAAAATGTTGAAGATCAACATGCTAAAATTGTTAATGAAGCTGGTCAGGATGCAAACTGTGATGCATGGCTGGACAAGGATTCTCAATTGAAATAGATGTTGTGTTAGCTCAATTTAGGGAGGAGTATCTAACCATATTGGGGAGCAATGTTGGATTCTTATCTCCACAGGAAGTTTATGATGCAGTAAATGAAGTATACAAGGCTCAAATCAAAGCTTTCCATAACTCTGGAAAATCACTTCAAATTACTTTAATTGGGCATCATGACAAGATAATGAAGTTGGTCAGAGAAAAGATGGACCAAATCATTCCTTCCCAGACAGAGATCAACAATAAATTCACAATCTTTGATGATCAAACGATAAGGTTTGATTAAGTGGAGTGGTATCTAGTGTCAAAAATCTAAGAACCTCATTTGTAGCCCTGCATGACCAAGTTCAAAACCATATCACTCACTCCAATGACACAAGATTGAAGCTGGATCAAATGCACTCCAGCAGATATACTCCTTCAATGGAAGAAATTAAAAAGACTGTACCTGATACTTTTGGGGTCTCTACTTCCTCCACATCTCAATCCTCATATAACCTGTAAATTCAAAAACTTCAACATCAAGTGTCTTCTCTCCAAACTTCAAATGACTCACTTAGTGCACAAGTACATGCTCTCACATCCTTGGTGCAAAGTCAACAAACAGATATCAAAACCCTAGTGGACACTCACAAGCATCTCCAAATGTAGAATACTGTGGATTTGGGAGCCATCATGGTTAAGCTCAATATACCATTGCCTACATTTCCTGAAGATGTAAGGCCAAAATTACCAACTCCCCTAATCATACATGTCAATAAGACTAAGGGGGAGATAGAAGCTAGGATTCAACAATCCAATGATGCTGGTAAATCTAAATCTAAGGAGCCTATCACATCAACTCAGCATGGTCAAAGGTCTTCACAAGCTCAATCATTCAAAGATGTGGGAAAAGACAGACTCAACAAGGCTGCAGAATGACCAAATCAAGATCATGAATTCAGTGAACTTCTTGCAGTCCCGAGGATGTCTCTTCAAAATAATTACATCACCTACAAAAGAGCATTGACCAAGAACATCAACTTCATTAGGGTAGTGGTTGTGAAAATTGATAATTATTTAGAGAAAAGGATTTTTGTAAATATCAATGATGGTGGTGTGGACAAATGTCTCTGGATGTCTCTTCCAAATCTCAAAACCTTAAGAGCATCTGAGCTGGAGATAATGATTGACATAGTAAATCCAGTTATTCCAGATGATACCCAGCTGCTGATAGAGCTCAAAAATGCACAGATAGCAGCTTTTCCTGAAGCCTATCTATATCCAAGTGTCTGTCCAAAAACCAAAGAATGCAAACAACTCATTATTCCCAGAAACTATGTCAAATCAAATATGAGGCTGATCATGATTCTTCAGTCTGATCTAAAGTACAAAAGGAACAAGAAGGCTGGGGATGAGGAGATGATAAGGATTCTGGAAAGGTATCTACAGAATGCTGATACTATGTTGCCAAATCTAAAAATCAACAACTCAAAAATGACAAGAATGATGATGAGCAGGAGCATGATGAGCAAAAACCTTATGGCTCAAATCCAAGTCAATATTCAAGAGAAATTGGCAGCAATGACAGGAAGCAAGATGAAAAGAAACATGATGACAAGAAAAGAGGAGAAGAAAAAAGAAGAAAAAAGGCAAGATGCCTCAGAACAACAGAAACAAACCCTACAAATCCAAATCAATCAGACTCAACCCACTAAACCTTTTAGCTCAAACACTCAACCATCATTCACCTCAAAGCCAAAATTCTTATACAAGCCAACTACAAACTCTCTTCTCAAAATTCCAATCACTACCAGCCAAACTAGCCTAAAGAAAATCCCCAACCTACCTTCATTTAAACCACCAACCAAGATTCACTTCAAATCTGTTGGGAGAAAAACAAAGAAACTGCAAGTTACTGAGAGATCTCTCTGGAATTATTATGATCAATCTGACTTTCTGTCACTAAATTGGTGCCTCACAGATGAAGAGTACTTTCAACAACTAGCTGAAGAAATAGTCAGAGTCTGGGTTATATCCTATACAGAAGTCAGAATATATTATGATGGTGGTTCTTTCACTTTACTTGGCAGTAACATAATGGACACACTTTCAATCACATAATTCAAAATAGTGATAAGTTTAATGAAGGACAAGAATACAATCACAAGGGCTTGGAAAACTATATTTTGTGTATGGATAAAAGAAAGGGATGAGAGATATGCAAGGGCAAAGGTTTAAAAGGAAGAAGGAAATAAGAAGTATGTAGAAGAACTTGCAAGAATTGAGAAAAGATCAAATGGGCTTAAAGCAAAAGGGATGAGCAGGCTTTCCAAAGATGGATATTTTCTGAATATAAAGGTTGGCAGATACTCCAAATTTAGAGCTGGTTACTTATATGGTTATTCATTGGATGAGTGGCTCAAGCTTGTGGAAGCTCTAAGAGGAACTGAAATTATAAAAGAACTTGAAGTGTTAATAACTTTTAAGGATCTCATTAGAAAGGAGTCAGGCTATGAGGATTTCATGTAATGAATGCACTTGTTAAAACTTCTATAACCACTCAATGTTAAATATTATACCTCTGTCAAATTTTTTTTTGTGTATTATTCATTGTAGCTTGGGGTTAGTCTTGTTACCAGGCATAAATTTGTGATAAGAAATCTTCTCACAAATTGGGGGAGATTGTTGTGCAAGAAATGCCTGTACTTTAACAAGACTAAGTCAAATTGACAGCCCTAAGTAAGTTGTATGATAATCTAAATTTGTATTTTGTATTGTATCACTTAAGTCTGTAAAAGTGTAAATAGATTAGACTAGAGTATTTTTCTGTAAACAGTTTCAAGTCTAAGAATAAACTCTGGAAGAAGATCATGAAGATCATGCCTTAGAGACAATGTGAAGAAGCTTGGAGTTGAAAAAATCTGTGTTGGGAAAAATATTTTAAGTCAAGAAATCTACAAGTCGCAGATTAAGTCTTATAGAGAAGTCATTCAAGAACTCCAGAATGACTTATCGAGAAGTCAAGAAAAGCTTATAGAGAAGTCTCAGAGATATTGACAAGCCAAAATGAAGACATGAAGATTGGAGATATCGACAAGTCAATTTATCATTAGAGATCTCAGAGATATCGATAAGGTCAAAATATCACTCGAGATCTCTGAGATATCAAAAAGTCATTTTTGCACTATAGAACTCAAAGATATCGATAAGCCAAAATGAAGACATGAAGATCGGAGAACTCGACAAACCTAATTCTCTTATAGAGAACTCAGAGGCTTCGATAAGTCAAAACAACTAAAGAGTAATAAGAGATCTCGATAAGTCATTATACTTATCGAGATGCCGAGTTCTCTATATAACAAACTGGAGATCTCGATGTAAAACTCAAGTACAGAATGCAGATCAGTTAAATATCCAAGATTATTAATCAACAAACAAATCAATCACTGATTTGAACAGTCTACAAAAAGCAGCTTGAAGAGTACAAGATCAAAAGGCCAAGATTAACTGACAAAGTAAAGTAACAGACATGCACGATTTGCAAAGATATACTAAGCCAGAAATAGAAAGTTTTAGTTAACTTAAAGTAGGGTTTAGTATATGCTATTTCATGTTGTGTAAAACCTGTGTTTACTGTTCTATAAAGTAAACACTGGATATTTTGTTTTAGTTGTAACAAAAATAGATCAAAAATCTTATAACTATAAAAAGAGAAGCTGAGTTCTTTATCAACAAAGAACCCAGAAATTTGTAGCAAGACATACTTGATTTTAATATAATATTAAGTGAGTTTTGAAAGATAGTGTGTTTATGTGCATGCTTTATTATTCCTGTTAAAACATATTATCTCTACAAGTTAGACTAATTTGTTCACCACTTCCATAATAGTTCAAAAAGTTTTAAAATTAACCAAAACACATTCACCCCCCTATGTTGTATTCATTACCTGACATAGACTATATAATGCGTGGTCACGCTCAAGTGTTGATTTGATATGATAGTCTACTCATTGATCTCATTGATCAAGAAAACTTGGATTAAACTATAATGAGGATGACACATTATATGCCTCTAGTTTAATCTATAATATTTGGTTAAAGGGATTATATTACATTATACATTATTCACGAAAGGTTTAATCGATTACTGATTCAATGATTATTACTTGGGTAGCAATGATGTAATACTAGATGTCACTCATTGTTTACAATTTTAAATTAGATTTAAAATTTGTTGCCAACGTGATAAAAAAAATGCATTCACCTCCCATGTTGTACTCAATATCTAATAGATGTCGTCGAAGATGATTTTATTTGCAGCCTCAATTTCCCCATTTCCTTGAGGGTGACCCACAGTGCTAAATTTCTGCTGGATTTCGAAGTGGTGCAAGAAAGTTCTGAATTTATTTTCGATGAACTGGGTGCCATTATCCGAAACACTTATCTTGGGGAATCCAAACCTCAGTATGACTTGTTCTAGCATGAACTTCTTTGCAGCCTCTTCGATTATGGTTGCCAAGGGACATGCTTCAACCTATTTGGTCATATAGTCGATAGCCACAATACAATACTTCGCCTGCTTGGTAATAGTAGGCAGGATTCCCACAATGTCTACTACCCACATGGAGAAGGGGATGGGACTTAGGGCTGAAGCCATTTCCTATGGGGGTTGCTTCGAAATGGGGCTGAATAGCTGACATTGTCTGCACTTCTTTGCATACTGGTGTGCATCGGCCCGTAGAAGCCCTGTCGGAGGATTTTGAAGGCTAAAGCCCTTTCAGCAAGGTGCTCGCCACAAATGCCTTCATGGACCGTCTCCAGAGCTAGTTTCTTCTCTTCAGTGTCCATACATCAGAGGAGAGGAGATGAAGCTGATCTTCTGTAAAGCTTCCCATTTATGATTGTGTAAGTGGACGCTCTATCATCTTGGTTATCATTTGATGAATTTCCATACACTTCTTCTTGTCAATCTAAGGAGTCTTGATGGCGTAATCCCAGGTCCGCGAATCCCCCTGTTCATACTCTTCAAAAAGTGCTTTACTGCCAACATGGAATCACTGAACACTCTGAGGTGTTTTGCTTCCATATTCTTTGCTAAGTTCATCCCAGCTAGTAAGGCTTCATATTCGGCCTCATTGTTTGTGAGGGGGAAAGTGAACCGAATAGCCTAGCATATCTCGAATCCATCGGGTGAGGTCAGGATGAGGTCTGCTCCATATTTTGACCCTGCTACTGGCCCATCGACGGATAGTTTCATTTCCCTGGCTGCCGAATCAACTATTTTTTGGGCTTCAAGTCCTTTTGCCATGTGAAGGTGCATTCTACCATGAAATCGGACAGGGCTTGTGCTTTAATAAACGTTCTCAGAATATACTCCAAATTATACTTGCCCAACTCAATCGACCAAGCGACCACTCTTCTCAAAGTTTCTAGTATTGTAAAAATTTTCTTGAGTGGTTGGTTGGTCACAACTTGCATTGTTCTCCCTTGAAAGTGATGTCGCAATTTTCGGGTGGCCATGACCAACCCATATGCGAACTTTTCAGCATTGGGGTACCTGCTTTCAACATCTTTAAGCATGTGAGATACATAGAAAGCATGATGTTGGTTACCTTCATATTCCTTCACTAGGACTGCCCCAGAGTTCGGTCTGAAATAGAAAGATAAAGTTGAAGAGTTTCCTTCAGATCTGGTTTCACTAACAGAGGGGCCTTAGTCAGGTATTTTTTACTTGCTCGAAGGCAGTCTGACATTCGGGTCCCCATTCAAAGTTTTTTGAACCTTTCAGCACAACGAAGAAAGGGAGTGCTTTTTCGGCCGATCTTGATATGAAGCGCCGAAGTGCTATCAATCAGACCGTTAGCTTCTAAATGTCCCTGATACACTTCGGGGGCTCCATGTCCAATACAAATTTTATTTTTCTAGGTTAGCTTCTATGCCTCGTTCCCTTACCATGTATCCCATAAACTTCCCACTAGAAACTCCAAACGTGCACTTGCTCAGATTAATCTTCATGCTATTTTTTCTCAGATTTTCAAAACATTCTCGAAGGTCTTTGGCATGGTCCCGAAAAAGTGACTTAACAATCATGTCATCCAAAAAACATTCCATGTTGCGCTCAATTTGTTCTTTGAAGACCTTATTAACCATACGCTGAAAGGTTGCCCTCGCATTCTTCAGGCTGAACGGCATTTTAATGTATGTGTGCGTTCCCTTTTGGAGTGATGAAGGATATTTTCGGGATATCAACCGTATTCATGGATATCTGATGATAACCCGAAAAGGCGTCAAGAAAGATGGGGACCTGGTAGTCGGCCGTGGCGTCTATCAGCTAGTCAATACTCGACAGGGGGTAATGATCTTTTAGACAGGCTTTATTAAGGTATGTGTAGTCTAATCACATCCTCCATTTGTTATTTTCTTTCTTGACCATGACTACATTAGCAAGCCAGTCAGGGTATTCAATCTCCTCAATGAACTTGGCTTCCAATAACTTTTCAACCTCGGCTTCAATAACTTTCTGTCGCTCTTAGGCGAAGTGTTAGATATATTAGATAATGTCATGTCTAATATGATTTGTGTTTAGTTTTCAGATCTTACTTAAACAGGACAAATCAATACTTAACTGGAAATCAGCATTTATACTGAAGTCAGAACTTAAGTTGTCAGAACTTAAGTTATCAGGAGATATTTATCAGAAGATAATATCAGGACTTAAGGAGACTTTTAGATAAGGAAGGCGGTTGATTGAAAGGAAAGAAGATCAAGACAAACGCAAGAAGAGATATGCATGAAGAAGGAATTCTATGAAGAATAGAATACTTGGAAGAAAAGATAACTGATTGATATATTTTAGGAAGCAGAATTATATTCCATATCAATTAGAGATTATCTTGTAACTGTGTAGTACATAAACACAGATATAGGGTTTACACTATATGTGTTATCATTATCGAGAATAATATTCATTGTAGCCCTAGCAGCTCTCGTGATAATTTGTTCATCACTGAAAGAGGACAGTTCCATATTGTAACAGAGTTTAATAAAGTTTGTTTTTTGTTACTTGTGTTCTTTTAATTCGATTTGATTGTGATAAACACTATATTCAACCCCCTTCTACAGTGTGTGTGACCTAACAAGTGGTATCAGAGCAGATCTGTTAACACACAAACATTTTAAGATCCAAAAATAATCATGTCTGAAGCAGAAACTCCAACCAAGTCCACCAAAACTGAAGAACCTCCAAAGACTCAAATCCATAGTCGATATGAGACTATTAGAGTTTCCATACTGAAACCATCTGAATATCCCATACGGAAGGTGAGGATGTCTATGTTTCTAGAAGCTACAGATCCAGAATATCTTGACATAATCAATGAAGGACCACACAAGCCAACCAAACTCGCTGTTGCAGTTGCAGGTGAACCAGCAAAGTCTGTACCAAAGGAGAAGAGTGATTACACTGCTGAAGATATCTCTTCAATTGCTAAGGATCCTAAGGTACGACACTTGCTGCATAGTGCCATTGATAATGTCATGTCAAACAGGGTAATTAACTGCAAGACTGCAAAGAATATATGGGATACCTTGGAGACAAGATGCCAGGAAACTGATTCAATTAAGAAGAACAGGAAGACTATACTCACTCAAGAGTATGAACACTTTGACTCAAAGCCTAATGAGTCATTGACTGATTTATATGACAGATTTGTCAAACTCTTAAATGATTTGTTACTAGTTGATAAGGAATATGATCTTGAAGATTCAAATCTTAAATTCCTGTCAGCTCTTCCTGAAAGTTGGGATTTGAAGGCCACAATTATAAGAGACAACTATAATCTTGAAGAAACGACTCTTGATGAAATTTATGGGATGCTCAAGACTCATGAACTTGAGATGGAACAAAGAAGCAAGAGGAAAGGAGGAAAGTCAAGGACAGTTGCTCTTAAGGCTGAGGAGGAATCCCCCAAAGCAGCTACCTCAAGGAAAGGTAAAGGAAAAGCTCTCATCACAAAGTCTGATACTGAGTCATCAAGTTCTGATAGTGATGATGACTCAAAAACTGAAAGCTTCCTGAGATGGATGATGATGAAGAGATGATGAAGTTGTGTGCTCTTATGTGAAAGGAATCACAAGGATTGCATACAGAAAATTCAGGAAGGGAAAGAAGCTTTCCAGGAAAGGTGCAAGTTCTGATAATAAGAGTTTCAGAAAATCTGAAGGCAAAGGAGGAAAGTCTGACAGAGGAGATTACTCAAATGTCAAATGCTACAACTGTGGTGAGAAAGGCCACATATCTCCTGATTTCAAGAAAGTGAAGAGTGACAAAGGCAAGGCTCTTGTCACAAAGAAGAAAAGCTGGACAGACACTTCAGATTCTGAAAGTGAGGAGAACTATGCCTTGATGGCAAATGTTGATAGCAGTTCTGATGCTGCTGAGTTAAAGGTACCTCAAACTACTTATTCCTTTCATACTGATGATATTAATGAGTTGAGAAGATATCTTAAAACCATGTTTATTAGTTATAGAGATCAAACTTTAACATGTGAAAGATTAACTTCTGAAAATCTTGCTAATAAAAAGAGGAATGATTATTTAGAAAAAGAGTTAGTCATGTTCCATCAAACTCAGAAAGATAGAGATGATGCTTTCTATGTTAGGGATGAAGTACTTAAAATGAATGAATCTCTAAAACTGAGTTAGAAAAGGAAAAAGAGATTATCAAGACTTGGACTAACTCTGACAGAACAACTCAGAATTTGTTAAGTAGTGGAAACTGGAAAGAAGGCTTAGGTTATGGAGATGATAAGAATGATATGGGAACTATAGAAATTGAGCCTATAGTTGTTAAATAAAAGCCAAAGTTAAAACCTGTTAAGTTTGTAGTTGTAAAGTCTGATTCTGAGAAATCAGAAGTTAAAGAGGAATTAACTTCTGACAAACTAAAACAGGAAAAGCCAACTGAAGTTAACATAGGCTTAATGACTAAGAAGCAGCTTAAGCATAAGCTGAAAGATGTTAAGAATGTAAACATGTCATAACTGTGGAAATTCTAACCATCCGGCTTTTTTTTGCAGGAAGAATAAGAACATAAACTCCTTACCTTCAAAGTCAGGAGTTAAGAGTCAGTCTGTTAGATATAGGCCATAAAATCCTTGTTTTCATTGTGGTAGTTTATGGCATTCCATTTATACTTGTAAGGAATATCATAGTTTGTACTATGATTATTATCAAATAAAACCTTCTTTAAAGAAAGTTAGCATTGTTCCTTCTAGTGTAAGTTCTGATGCAAAGTCTGATACTGTAAATGCTGATAAGAAAACTGTTAACATAAATTTTGATGCTAAATCCGCTGCAAATGTTAACAAACTTAATAAGGCCAAAGGATCCAAGCAAGTCTGGGTCCTTAAAACTAATCATTAATGGTCTTCGTGATTGCAGGGCAACAGGAAAAACATCCTAGTTCTGGACAGTGGATTATCAGGACATATGACTGGAAATAAATCCCTGCTATCAGACTTTATGGAGAAAGCTGGCCCAAGTGTTTCTTATGGAGATGGCAACATTGGAAAAACACTAGGATATGGCAATATCAATCTTGGGAATGTCATTATTGAAAAAGTAGCTCTAATCTCAAGACTTAAACACAATCTGCTCAGTGTTAGTCAAATCTGTGACAGAGGTTATCATGTGGATTTCTTTGAAGAACACTGTGAAGTTGTAAGCAAATATATAGGCAAAGTTGTTCTGAAAAGATACAGGCATGGTAACATTTATGAAGCCAAGCTTTCAACAAGTTCTGATGGTTCTGCAATCTGTCTGTTAAGTAGAGCATCAATTGAAGAAAGCTGGAATTGGCACAAGAAACTCTCTCATTTAAATTTCAACAATATAAATGAACTAGTCAAGAAAGATCTTGTGAGAGGATTGCCAAAATCAGTATTTGCTCCTGATGGCCTTTATGATTCATGTTAGAAGGAAAAACAAAGAAAATATTCATTCAAGAGCAAGACTGAATCATCAATTCTTGAGCTTTATCACCTACTACATGTTGCTCGATTTGGTCCAGTGAATGTCATGTCTATTGCAAAGAAGAAATATGCTATGGTCATAGTGGATGAGTTCACCAGATACACATGGGTGTATTTCTTGCACACAAAAAGTGAAACTGCATCTATTTTGATTGATCATGTCAAGCAACTGGATAAATTGATCAAAGATTCTGTGAAGATCATAAGAAGTGATAATGGCACTGAGTTCAAGAATTTGATCATGGAAGAGTTCTGCAAAGACCATAGAATAAAGCAGGAATTTTCTGCTCCTGGAACTCCACAACAAAACGGAGTTGTTGAAAGAAAAAATAGAACTCTTATTGAAGCTGCACGAACTATGCTTGATGAAGCAAAGCTACCAACCTATTTTTGGCCTGAAGCTGTGCAGACTGTTTGTTTCACTCAGAATGCAACACTCATTAGCAAGCATGGAAAGACACCATATGAGATGGTGAAGAAAAAGAAGCCAAATCTGAAGTATTTTCATGTATTTGGATGCAAGTGTTTTGTTCTTAAGACTCATCCTGAACAGCTATCCAAATTTGATCTAAAAGCTGATGAAGGAATTTTTGTTGGATATCCACTTTCCACAAAAGCCTTCAGAGTCTACAATTTAAGAACAAGGGTTGTCATGGAATCTATCAATGTCTATTTTGATGATAAGAAGATTATTGGACTTGAAGATTTCAATGATCATGATCAGCTGAGATTTGAAAATGAAGTTTTAAATTCTGATACTGTAAATTTTGACAGTCTAAATCCTGATATTACAAACTCCGATGGATTAAACTCTGATGTTATTGAAACTGTGGTAACTACGCCAAAAGAAGATGCACCTGTGCAGGGGGAGCATACTGAAGATACAACCACATCTCAAGAAGCATCAGAATCTACAACAGACTCTTCAAGTTCTGATTCATCAAGTTCTGATGGGCCAAGTTCTGATAATTCTGGAAACTCAAATGTTGATAATTCTGGAAACTCAAATTCTGAAGGATCCAACTCAAAGAGCATAATTTCAGGGGGAGCATCAGAAAATATTGATGAAGATAGCATGGATCATGGAGGAGCATCCAGTTCTAGAGAAAATCTTCCATTTGCAAGGAAGTGGACTAAAGCACATACACCTGACTTAATTATTGGAAATCCTGATGCAGGTATCAGAACTAGAACAACTGCATCAAATGAATGTCTCTATAATTCTTTTCTTTCTCAGACTGAACCAAAGAAAGTGGAAGAAGCTCTTCAAGATGCTGATTGGGTGCAAGCAATGTAGGAAGAGTTAAATGAATTTGAAAGAAACAAAGTCTGGACCCTAGTGCCAAGACCAAAGAACTGATCTGTTGTTGGTACAAAGTGGGTGTTCAGAAACAAAACTGATAGTGATGGCATAATTACAAGGAATAAAGCAAGGCTGATTGCAAAAGGATATTCTCAACATGAGGGAATTGATTATGAGGAAACATTTGCACCAGTTGCTAGATTGGAAGCCATAAGGATATTTTTGGCCTATGCTGCTCACAAAAAGTTTACAGTCTTTCAAATGGATGTGAAAGTGCTTTTCTCAATGGAGAATTGGAAGAGGAAGTATATGTTGAAAAACCTCCAGGTTTTGTAGATTCCAAACTTCCAAATCATGTCTACAAGCTTGATAAAGCACTTTATGGCCCTAAGCAAGCTCCAAGAGCATGGTATGAGACTTTAGCTCAGTTTCTTCTGGAAAGTGGATTTAACAGAGGAACTATTTACAAAACACTGTTCTACCTCAACCATGGAAAGGACTTACTTTTGGTCCAAATATATGTTGATGATATCATCTTTGGTTCTACAAATGACAGACTTTGTAAGAAGTTGCCAAACTGATACAGTCAAGATATCAAATGAGTATGATGGGGGAACTTAGCTATTTTCTGGGCCTTCAAGTCAAGCAGAATGAAGAAGGCACTTTTATCTGTCAATATAAGTACACCAGAAATTTGCTGAAGAAATTTGGAATGTAAGATTGTTCAAATGCATCCACTCCCATGGCCATTACAACAAAATTGGATAAGGATACTGGTACATCAGTAGATATTACTGATTACAGAGGTATGATTGGATCACTACTTTATCTAACTGCTAGTAGACCTGATATTATGTATGTTACCTGTCTTTGTGCAAGATTTTAAGCAGATCCAAGAGAACCTCACTTAACATCTGTGAAAAGAATTTTCAAGTACCTTAAGGGTACAGCTGATCTGGGATTGTGGTATCCTAGAGAATTAGACTTTAAGCTTATAGGTTACTCAGATGCAAATTTTGCAGGATGCAAAATTGACAGAAAAAGCACAAGTGGAAGCTGCCAATTTCTTGGAGGCAGATTAGTTTCTTGGTTTAGCAAGAAACAAAAGTCAATTTCCACATCAACTGCAGAAGCAGAGTACAT
The DNA here is from genome assembly GCF_009905375.1 of Apium graveolens. NCBI lineage: Eukaryota > Viridiplantae > Streptophyta > Magnoliopsida > Apiales > Apiaceae > Apium > Apium graveolens. The sequence goes on from NC_133657.1 coordinate 65,873,715, forward strand.
TGTTGTAGGAAGCTTTTCTGCACAGATTCTTTGGATGAAGAATCAGTTACTAGATTATGGGTTAACATATTTTAAAATCCCTATTTACTGTGATAATCAAAGTGCTATTGCTATAACAGGTAATCCAGTTCAACACTCAATGACAAAGCACATCAGCATCAGGTACCACTTCATAAGGGAACATGTGGATGAAGGTACAGTGGAATTGCATTTTGTTCCAACAGATGAACAACTAGCAGATATCTTCACAAAACCACTGTGTAAAGCTACTTTTACAAGATTGGTAAATGAACTTGGAATGGTTTCAGGTTCTTTCTCTAAATCTGCTTAATTTATGTTCTGAGATATCAGATTTTATGATCAGTATTTACAGATATTACTATCTTTGTGTATTCAGTGCTTAAATTGAAAATTGCTTAAGTGCTGATTGTTGTCTGATGTGAATTTCTAAACTCTGATAGTGATAAGAATGTTCTTGTGACTATTCAATCCAATGAGGATAATTATGTTAGATGCTGACCTAGTAGTCTTTAATATACTAAAGATCCCATGTATGAAGTAATTATTTATGTGGAAATCTTTTAACACAAGCAAATTTTGATATTGAGCTTAGTCAAGTTTACCATGTGTATCTTATTACTAAGTCAAAAACTAGAATAGTGCTTCTTATCTGTTAAGTTCTGATGTTAGTAAATCTGATGGATGTACTAAGTGCTGATAAACCTCACTTATCAAAAGAAAAAGGAAAAGAAAAAAGGAATAAAAATCAGGTACTCCTTTGAGAACTAGAGTAAAAATATGGAAGGGAAGACCCAAGTGCATTGCTGGTATTAAGTTATATGCATCAGAAAAGCAAAATAAATATTTTCTTGGTGACTTTTCACACTCTATGCTTACCGGAGAAATACTCTGATAATAGCATAAATTCTGATAAGCAGTCGTGACTCACTTACACTGAGAAGCCACTATAAAATGGAATTTAAAAGATGCATAAAATGAGTACAAAACAGTTGAGGTGGACTCATGCATGAACTCATTCTAAAGTAGACTTCAGAATAATGATAGATTTTGAGCAAAGTTCTTAGTTATGCCTTACTTTTAAGATGTACTGAAGTGAATCAGACTTTAATCTTTATCTGATATTTAGCTTACTGCACACACGTACACTCCATATGAATGATGAAAATTACTGTGGTGATAAATGTTCTTTCAGATGAACAGTTTAAGTGCAGTTGCATAAATTCTGAGGACAAGTTATGATGGAAATTCTGATGATTAAGTTCTGAAGAAACTAAATCAGTATTTGTGTGAAGAATTACAGTAATAGGCATTCACTTTTCGAGTTAAGGAGTCATGATCTACTGACTGTTAAGTTCTGATATAAGTCTAAGTCCTGATATTAACTCCTGATTCTTTACTTGACTTATTTGTGGTTAAATATGAAACAGTTATGTTTAAAATCAGAATATATTTGGGTGAGATATAAACAGTTAACATAATTTGGGTTAATGGTACTCGTACATGCATAGTAATTCCTACTTGTTTCGTGTGCTCATTAACTCCTATTTTAAGCTTCCGATGGTTGTTATTATTACTCATCAGTCTAGGGAATCGAGGGGTCATTATTTTTACTTGTAATTGTTGCCCAGTCCTCGCGTCCCTTGGTATTCCATTGGCTATTTAAACCAATGATTCATTCCAGTCAAAATATCTTTTACTTTCTCACAAACTCACTCTCTTTTTATTCATATCAACAACAATGGCTCAGTTTGGTTGGTTTTACAACTATGGCACCGACACTGTGCATATTTTTCAAAATGGAATTCCGACTGCATATCCTATCAACAACATTCCTCATAATCTCTGGATTCAATTTCCAGAGATCATTAAAAATGACTTGTTGACTGTCCAAAGAAATCTTCATCTCCATTATCTCTGTCAGCAAAAACGGATCATCCGTCTTGGAGTGCTCTTCGTCAGCAGCAGAAGGAGTTCGTCGTTAGGCTTCTTAGCTTAGGACTAAAGCTGTCGATGTTAGGAATTTTAGACTAGGGCAATCTTGTAATTTTATGCATGTAATTTAAGTTTCATGAAATGTATTAATTTGATATATTAATGAAATTTTACTTTATTGCAAGATTTTATCTCTGAGTCGTTTCATATTCTGATGACCTTTTAAATTCTGATGCTAATCATATTCTGATGACCGGTTAAGTTCTGATAAAAATCAAGTTCTGATGTTGACGTGGCAGTATTTATTTACTTGGTTTATTTTTGGTCATTACCTCAACGGTCATATTTTTTTGAATATTGGTTTATGAGAGATAAAGCAGTAATAATCATTTATTTAATGGGATTACTTGGTTAGTGGGATGGTTTTTCTCCTTGAAAAACTGCATGTGATAAGTAATAATTGCTTATTTACCGTGCCCATTACTTTTTGCCTTAACCACTGCATGTCTGACAGGTGTCAGGGTCTGTTCCACTACATATTAACTGCTGTCACGTGGGGTGTCTAAGTAAAAGAGATAAAAGACTTTAAATCTTTTATTTTCATTCTTATTCTACTCTTTCTCTTTTCTTATTCTCTCTCACATTTACTGACGGTTTCTTTACAGACATTTTATCAAACACCTTACAGGCAATTTTATTTCTTACTTATTTCTCATGGCACCCAAGGACATAATTTTTAATGGAGCTAAATTTGTTCCTAATAACTTCTCCATTATTCTTAGCAAGTCAGAAGCCCCATCCAAACTTCATTTCATTAAGGACTTTCTTGCTAGTTCTGATATTGGGTACGCTCTGACCGAACCTGAAGCAGTCTCTGGTACTCAAGTACTGGAGTTCTGAAGAAGCGGAGTATATGATAATGGTGGTGCTCAAGGGTCCCCAAGTATTATTTTTTTCATCAGGGGAGGATGAGTATGTTATGACATTGGCTACGGTCTGACAAGCACTGCAGCTACCTGAGAACTGTGTGTATTCTACTGTTGAAGAGCCAGTTCTTCAAAACATGATGGCCAGTCTGGGGTATGAGAGGACATTGGAAAAGCTGGGTCAGTTGAAGAGATATTTCATAAGGAGGGAATGGAGTTTCTTCTTTGACTGCATAGCCAAGGCTTTTGCAAACAAATGTTCTAATTTCGATGCAATTCCCATATTCAGCCAACAAATCGGGTATGCTCTCATAAATCAAACTGATTTTGATTATGCAAGTGTTGTCTTAGGTTTTATTAGGGATAGAATGACAGAAGATAGAAATACTGTTTATTTTGCTAGATTCTGTCAGCTTATCTATAGTTTTTGTTGTGATAATAAGTCCCAATCTGCTAGTGAATTAATTTCATCATTCAAACTAGCTAAAAGAGCTTTTAATGACTTATTATCTACTGATAATAAGAAGGTTGTGTTAAGACCCCTCCTAGTTCCTTTATCTGTTAAACAAGCCTTAATAAACTACGATCCTATTAAATACACTAAACTATATCCTGATATTCAACCATCTGAACCTCATCCATCAGCACCTACCACCTCTACACAAACACCTCAAACTTCTCAACCTCAACCTTCAGATCCTACAGTGCAGCCTTCATCTTCAAAACCCAGGAGGACTAAGAAAGTACCTCAGACTCAACAGAAGAGAAGAAGGATTGTTCTGAGGGATGAGTCAGACAGTGAGGAACAGGTTCCAGTGTCAGAACCTGTTGTTATAGAAGCTGAGAAGGTCTCTTCTCAGAAGGATGTTAAAATTGGGAGTTCTAGGCCCCTAAAAAGGCTTAGAAAGCTAAATTCTGATGATACAGCTCCTACAGACTCCTCAAACGCTAAAAGATTCAAAACATTGGCAAAAAGGCCTGAAGATTCTGGTAAAGGAATGGAAGCAGCAGCTAAGGAAGGGGGTCAGGAATCTCTGATCTCACAAGACCCTGTTGAAGCTCACAATTCTCCTAGTGCAGATCCAGACCTTCATGCAACTCATCACTCTTCACTTCATGAGCCAGAAACAACTCATATTCCCACACCTCCAGTATCTCCAGTACATGCTGATAACCAGGGGCCAAGTGATGAAATTGACATCTATAACTTGGAAGTGCCTCAGGTTTTGAATCTAGAAGCTCCACCAACTCAAATCACTCCACCAACAACACCACTTCTTGATGCTGATTTTAATCCAGAATTGCCTACAACACCTTCTCTGCATCTAGATACTGAAGAGCGGATGTTAGGTGAGCATCAGAATATGGTTGTTGATCAGAACTAAGTTGGAGATCAGCACTTAGAGGATGATGTTGAAGCCTCAATAGCCTCTCATACTATTCTTTTATCAGAGGAAGCTGATGATGCTGATCCTATAAGTTCTGATGCTGCTAATGATGAAGTTACTGGTGAAGCTGCTGCCAATTTAGATATTGATGCAGCTGGTCCATCAGGACATGCACCTCAATAAACTATTCATAAAGCTGATTTAGTTAAGAAGTTTGTTACAGGGGAAGCACCAGTACTTTGGAGTGAAACTCCTAGAGGAAAGGAGTGGACTAAAGAATGGAACTCGGTTAATTTTGTTCCTTCTAAAAAGATTCTTGCTGAGCATCTTGCAAAAGCTGATGAAATGCTGATAAATGATGATTTCAAGACACAGCTGAGAGTTACTGCATTGAGAACAAGGCACCTTCAAGGTCAACACTCAATAACTTATGACAAGGTGAATAAAATTCAAGAAAACTTGATCCAGCAAGATATGAATCTGAAACTTGAAAAGAACAGATTTTTCAAGCCTACCTTTGACAGAATTTCCTACATTGAGAAAACCAAAGAGAAGCAACAGTCTCAGATTGATGAAATTTTGAAGAATCAAGCTTCTCATCAAAATCAACTCAATGAGATCCAATCCTCAGTGGAATTGCTTGTCTCTCTTCTTCTACCTGCTGATGCTAAAAAGGGGGAGAAAGTAATTAAGTCCAAATGCAAACCTATTAAGACACTGGAGGGAAAAGATGATGGGAAAGATGACCGGGGAAACTCTAGAATGGGTGGAGGTCATGATCAAGGTAAAGGTCGTTCATCAAGTAGAACTGGAACCATAAGTCAAAGAACAAGTTCTGATACTGGGAGAAGAATAACTTCTGATACTGGTAAAAGGATAAGTTCTGATGAACATCTGGAACTTGATGAGGAGATTTCAAGACAGTTATTTCTGAAAGAAAATCCAGGAATCGACTTTGAGAGTCTAAAGGAAGAAGAAGCTAGACTTAAGTAAAAAAAGTCAACTCCAAATCTGAAGCTTCTGTTGTTGAAAAGAAACTTCCTAAGGCTAAAGACATTGTGATAAAAGAAAGGACAAATCCTGTGGCAACTAAGGCCAAATCACAAATGGAGATAGATCCAAGGCCCAAGGGCAAAGAAAAAGTTGGTGAACCTGTAAAGGTTTATGTGCCTGCTATGGATGAAGAAATATCTGTTGAAGTTGCTAATCTTACTCTGATTTCAAAGAAGATTTCTCAAACAACCTCTGACATGGCTCAAGTTGTTCAGAGTCAAGATATAGTAAGTTCTGATATGACACTGAAGCAAGCAACCTTTGACATAGCTCAAGTTAGCTTAATATCAGAAGATAAGTTAAAGGAAACCTCTGACATTGCTCAGGTTAAACCTTCAAAGTTACTCCTACCAGGATTCACTAAAGCCAAACAAACTCAATCTTTGAAGACTGCAACAAGTGGTTTTGAAGCAAGAGTGGTTACTGGAAAAGAAGTAAGACATAAATCTGGATTGGGTAGTGCTGATGAAAGAAGAGTACAGAACACAACCAATGATCCAACTTCTTTAAGTGAACCAGGTGTTGGAGCAACTCCTGAAAGATTGAATCAGCTTGAATCTGTATAGATGGTTTATCATACATTCTTGAAAGAACACATCTTGTTATACTTTATGACAGATGGAAGGGTTTACCATATTAGGCAGAATGCTATACCACTGAAGTATTATGAAGAACTAGAATATGTTTTGTTCTTACTTCAAGTGAAGAACAGATTAACAGATGGTGCTGCAAATTATTTGTAATAACCCCAATTTTTGGAAAATTTTGAAACCCTTATGAATAGTGTTTTTGCTGAATGAGAAAACTTTTCATGCCACACTATGTAGGGGTTATGTTATGGATATTCTGGGATATTATTAGTACTCTATGAAGTATATAAGTGTATGTAAAGATCGTCAGAATCCAATTCCGAACACTTTGGTTTTTCCCGGAAATCCATAAGATACGGAGAGAATTGAGTATAAGGTAACAGGATAAAAAGGATTTAAATTAAAGGATTATAATAGAGGATCATAAAAAGGAATATAATGTATTGAGAAAGGTTAAGGGAACCTAAGTAATAAGATCCCGGGTATGATCCTTCAAACGATAAACGAGAACGAAAGTTAAGCGAACCGTATAACAGATCAGCGGTCATTAGGCAAACGATTAGGAAGTTAATCAAAGGGATTAGTGGGAATGATGTCATCCAACCAATAGAAAGAGGACAAGGAAGGGAGGATGACATCATGAGGATGATATAAGCATGACATGGGAAGGAAGGAGGTGTGGTTGAATGAGAACCACACAAATTCAAGGGCAAGAAGGTAATTGACTAAAGCAAGCACAAAAACCAAGCAACCAAGCCAAGCAAAAATCATTTTCATCAAAAATCAAAAGCAACAAAGGCTTTGTTCATGAAGCTCTCGGGTGGTTTTCTTAAAAAATGAAAGTCCAAGCTCCTCCACTTACTATTTAGCAAGGTAATTATCTAAGCTTCCCCATGGATAGTTACATACTTCCTATAAGTTTAAGCTTCTAATTCCAAGCCAATCTTTTTCTATAAATCATGAAAGAAGATGGTGAATAGTGTTTTCAAGAACTAAAATTTGTGTTCTTGAAGTTTTGTTTAGATTAAGCTTGGATAAGGGCTTTAAAGGTGATTCCAAGCCATTCTCTTGATTCTCCACTCTCCAAGGAAGGTATAAACTACAAACCCTAGCTTTAGTTTTGAGTAATTAGGATTGAATGTGTTTGATATAGCATATGTGAAGCATGATGCTTGAATGGTTGAAGTTTGGTTGAGTTTGTAGAGATTAGTTGGTTTTGTTGCATTGTTGGAGTTGTAAATCTTGGTAATTAGTTAAAGAACCTAAGTAAAGCTTTTAGTTCATGTGAGGAATAAGTATAAATGGTTAATGTGGATTTGTTGGGGTTGTTATGATGTGATAAGGATGGATGTTTGTTGTATGATGGATTTGAGGTTGGATTTGAGGTTGATTTGGAATGGGTTTGAATGGTTTAAACATTGGTAATCGCGTAAACATAGTCGTCGTAACGTCCGATTTTCTTTGGACTGTTTTTGTGCATAACATTAGGACCCGAGAACCCCCTGCTAGATTATGACCACTGCCATGTTTAGATAGCTCATGTTACGAGCTTCGTTTTGATATGTAGTTCGTTCGATTCCGATGCACGGTTTAGGAGAAACGACCGTTTCAAGTAACGGCGTTTCGCGAACGAAACTTTTCCCCTCGCCTTACTTTGAAACATAGGTTAAAGACCAAAAAGGGTTAATTAATGTATGAAACAATTATGGTAAGAGTGTTAGGCAGTTGGTAAGACCCTCACGAAGGAATCGCCTTAAAACTCGTAAAGGTTAAATTATTAAAAATGGTGGAGCCGAGGGTACTCGAGTGACTTAAGAGAACCAGCGAGCGCAAAACAAACGTTAGAGTCTAAGTTAGTTAAAGTATAGATTTACAAGTGACTTTGGTGTAATTCCAACTTACTTGTTGTTTATAGGTTACCAGACTCGTCCCGAGCCATTCGTAACCCCCAGTCGCTCAGGCAAGTTTTCTACCCGTTATACTGTTGTTGTGATGTATATATGTATATGCATTATCTTGCGATAGATGCATGATGTTTATATTAGCAAATGTTGCAATATATTGAAGCATGCTGCTATGGTATATATATGCATGCCTGTTTCGTATTCTTGCCATATATATCTGTTGATTCAGTTGATAATACCTATGCTAGAGGATAGCGGTAACTTGCATATACCCTTAGTATAGGGACCCAAAGGTGAAAATATTTTCTAAAAACCGGGAGTCGAGGATCCCGAGTAGATTTTGTATATATGGATATAAATATATATATATACTTATATATATATATATGGTCATAGTTTTCAAAACTATTAATCGAATAAGGTTTATTCGATAACTTTAACTTTATTTTATTATTGAATATTATTTCGAATATTATTCGAAGGCGTATGACTCCTTTATATTAAATGAATATTATTTTGAATATTCATTCGAGGACTTATGACTCCTTTTATTTTATTATCTGAATATTATTTGAATATTCATTCGAGGGATTATGACTCAGTTTATATTATTTAATGAATATTTTTGAATATTCATTTGAGGATCTATGACTCCGATTATTTGCTGAGAAATATTCTTTATTTTATTAAAGAATAAGGTGTCAATAATCAAACTTATTTTCGATTATTCAAATAAAGATAGTACTTTCATATAAGTATATCTTTGGTTATTTAATACTCATTTCAAGTATAAGTTTTAATACTTCTACTTCAATTATTTTATAAAGATTATTCTTTATGGGAATATTATTTAAATAATAATATTCAGACATTTTCTAAATATTATGGGGACTGATTTACTTCATTAAATCAGCTTTACTCCAAACATTCTTAAAAATGTTTTCGAGTCTTCAAAATGAATTTAAAAGGTAGAGCGGATCCCAAAACTTGTTTTCAAATTCAAGATCTTCCATTTTAAGGAGACTTGAATACTCGCTCAAAAACCTAAGGGATCCGGCTCTGTGGTGTATTTTATATTCGCAACAAGGTTGCTATTTTGTTAAATGAATTGATTACTTACCCAACACTCGGGAAGTAAAATTCTTGGAACAAGTTAATCCATTAACAGGCATCGCCTGGGAAATATCGATGAGTTCTCCTTTCCAAATAGATACGACTTCTTGGTGGAGCCGTATCAACAAGTTTCTACTTGGGGAAAGTGGGGACAAGCTTTACGTTTCAGAGTCATGGATTTCATCTGAACTAGGAGTGGCATAAGTGGCCGAGTAGCGCCGGCCCAGCCTTATTATATTGGCCCAAATGGCCTGGAAGTTCCGCTAAGGCGGTCCATTCCTTAGGAGTTCAGTGTTCGGTTGACAAGTAAATCCGACAGGTTCTCCTCTACATGTAGAAAATGGTGGGGTTGTACTACTACGACTGATCATCGTAAGTGGTCTTCCTGGCGCGGCAAACTCCCGTAATGAGTTCATCATCCAATTGGATAATTTCTGCAACACTACCCAGAGCACTTCGATAGAAAGGCTACGGTTGGGCGATTGTTGAGTGTTGGCAGGGTCAAGTTTTCAAAATGATGTTTACATCAAATGAAGTATCTCGTAACTTCATTTTATTTTGATAATATTTTAAAGATTTAATCTATTCAAATCTTGCCTTATAGTCTCATCTATGTGATGAACTTTTGAAGCTAATTATAACTTGAACGGTGGTAGTTCAAGTAGTATTTGGGAAAGATATAAGTATATTGGAGTATCTTGTAACTTCATCTTTTAAACTTATATCTAGTAAATGATTATCTTATGCATGACAAAGATTTTCAGAAAAACGTTGAGACAAGGTTAGATATATGAGATCACCTTGCAACGATATTTTTTTTTATACAGTTATACACTGGGACTTTGTGTATATTGTGCATGGAAGAGGACTTCCAATATTTTGAAAAGTATATATGTATATATATATATACTGAATATTTTGTGACTTCATCGCATTAAGATATCAACTTGGTTCATTTCTTTTGACCAAGACTTTCATGAGTACTATGAGAAGGCTCATATATTATTAATCATTATACATATTATTTTGGTGGGCTTGCTGCTCACCCTTGCTTTCTTCTTTCATCACACAACATCAGATAGACAAGATGAACCGGACCAAGCTCCCGATTCGCAAGAGGTTAGGAGACGTTCCGCAGTTTTCTAGAAGCACTGATGCCGCCATAGCTGAGGTAGGAACTACCAATAGGCTAGGCTTTCAACTTTTGATGTATCAGATTATGTATATTTATGAATTGTAATAATGGCAAAGAAATGTAAATTTATTCAGAAACCTGTTTAAGGTGTATTGGCATATAATTGTGGAATAAAACGACTTGTGATTATTTTTGGATATTCATCTCTGAGACTATAACTTGTGGTGTGTGTGTTTATTGTGGGGTCACAGTACAGAGTAGTTGATTATTTATTAAGATTGGGTGTTGTTAAGGGAAATGGAACTCGTGACAACCCGGATCCCCGACCCCGGATTTGGGGGTGTTACAGAAATGGTATCAGAGCTAAGCGTTATAAACCTCAGAGATGATGGGACGTTAAGATAATAAGTTCACTAAGATAATAAGAACTCTTTCCAAGTTCATAGTCGGACTACCTAACGTAGTACTGACAGTTAAAACCCTTATGGGAACCCTTATAAATGTAGCGATAGAAGCGTAGTTCGTTATCGTATATGGTAGCGGGACTCCGAACCCTGAAGTTGAGGAACATCAACGCGATGATGTTTTATTATTTATTGGGGATCGGATTATGGATCCGATAGAGCGTCCTAACGCGGGACCGGATGATGTTGATATTGAGGATGTAGCGGTTGAGGATGTTGTCCTAGAAGGGATAGTTGCTGAGAAGGATCCCATGGAGGATCCTGACAAGAATGAATAAAGGACCACTGATGAATTGATGACCATGGTTAGGTCGACTACCAGAGGTAGGATTGGCCGGTCACTACCGGAGGTTCGTTCAAGTTGTAAAGATAGTAGCCCCTTTAACGCGGCTTACTCGTAAGACTGAGAAGTTCGAATGGACAGAGAAATGCGAGAACAACTTTCAAGAACTGAAGCAGAGGTTGGTGATGGCCCCTATGCTGGCATTGCCGGATGGAAAAAGGAGATTTTGTGATTTGTAAGTGACGCTTCGCATAAGGAATTAGGGTGCTTCTTAGCACAGCAAGATAATCGCGTCTGCGTCAAGACAATTAAGGTAATATGAAATTTGATATCACCGCCCATGAGCTTAGGCTCGTGGCAATAGTTTTACCCTAAAGATTGAGGCACTACTTGTATGGAGAGAAGTGTGAGATTCACAAACCATAGGAGCTCTAGTACATTCTTACGTAGAAAGAGCTCAACATACGCCAGAGGAGGCGGTTAGAGCTAATCAAGAATTATGATTGGGAGATTCTTTATCATTCGGGGAAAGCCAATGTGGTGGCTGATGCCCTTAGTAAAAAGGAGAGACTCAAGATGATAATGTCTTTGGGAGAGTTTATAAGAGATTTTGAGAAAATGGAAATAGTAGTGAAGGTAACCGGAGCCGGTACCGAAAAGCTGTTTGAGATAGCAATACAGCCCGAATTATTGGAAAAGATCATATTGTGCCAGAAAAAGTTATGAATGAAGGCAGAGAGCCAACAAATAGATAAGAGGTTAATACCGAGAAAGATGAGAAGGGAATAATGAGGTATTCCTACAGAATTTGGGTTCCAAAAGTTCAAGAGCGTAAGGATGAGAACTTAGATGAGAGCCATAGTTGGAGGAATAAGATTTAGAGCAAACCCTGAACGTGATAGTCAGGGAGGTCGCCATCAAGATAGAAGGAACCCATGACATAATGGAGTGGAAAATGAGGATTTTAATTAAAAGATGACTCCAATTATGGGGAGTAGGAAGAAATATTTAGACTGAGGAATCAAAAGTCGAGTAAGGAAAGGAGACCCGAGATGGTACCCCTATACGGCAATTCATGGACCTGTCTAAAGAGAACTTAGACTATTATCCCCAACCACCACCCTGAGGAGACAGTACGGTGAGAAATTCTTTCAGGACCTTTAAGTCGCTAAGCTCTCAGAGTTCCATGGAATAAGCTGACCCGGTCGAGGCAAGAGCCTGGCTAAAGGAAATAGATGAATCATTTGAGACTCTAAATGATTGACGAACCACAAAAGACTGTTTTGTCACTTACCCTCCTAAGAGAGAGACCACCCGTTGGTGAAAGACCAAGAAAGGCACGGAGCCAGAGGTTAGAATAAACTGATTTAAGTCCAGTCAATTGTTTTCGGGAAAGTAATTCCCAAAGATAAGGAGATAGTGTAAAAGCTTTGGAGCTAGAACAAAAGCGGATGAGTATGATGAATTATGAATCTAAGTTGAAAAAGTTATCAAGATTCGTTCTGAGGACACGAATCCAGAATGACGGGATGTTTGAAATCAATGCTTATGTTGTGTTGGTTCATAAAATAACGATAAGAGAAAGGAAAATAAAAAGAAACTGAAGTGGAAAGGAATATAAAGGCAATAGAGTTTGAGGAAACCCTAAAGACTCATAGCAATAGAAATAGAAAAGTATGTAATCATCAGGATGATGATCCACCATGAGTTAAAATTGATGGTTGAAGGCATAAGAGATACATATATTGTACCCCCTTTAAGTTAGGAGGATTCGAGGAAACCTTGAGATAGTTCGAAGGATAAATATTGAGACACGGATAGACTGAGGAGACAAGAAAGTAAGAAATCAGGAAAAATTGGATGAAGGAAGTGACCTTCAATAATGTGAAATGTAAGACCGGTGGCTCGATACCCAGAAAGGAAGACGCCAGGTATGGGAGGTATCCCAACATTGAGGTGACTGTTGAGATAAACAACAAAAGTAAATAAGGAATTATTAAGAAGAAGTTCACGTTGAACATGACCAATATCTTCCAGAACATCCATGTTATCATTACCAAATCAGGAAAGAAAAGCGGATGACCATTGTTATCTTTTGGAGGCCATATGGATTGACCTCAATTTGAATAAGGATGCTATTATGAAGTTAGGTATAGACTATCGAGGTGGGAATGATGAATAAGATAATCTATCAAGGATATATGACTTGATTTATCCATGGAAGGACGCAGGTACCTTTTAAAGGTGGAATTAAGGATAGAATATTGGTAACTTAAAATGAATCGTAGGGGACTGCATAAAGGTTGGCATGTCACCCTTAATAGGGACAGTATGAGTTTTGACAGTATGATTGGGAAAGGGTTAAGGTAACAACAACCTTTAAGAATCAGTGGAGAAATTTTTCAGAAGAATATAGACAATGGTTCTAGTATTAGTAAATGGTATTGTGATATGCCCTGTATCTAGGGAATACAGGAGGAACGATTGAAGGATAACCTTAGAGGTTTTACAAGGAGAAAGGTAATATTCAAAATTCTCAAGAATAGAAATGTTGATAAAGGAAATATGACGTAATTATAATGTTGCCAAGTGAGGCACGTGTTAAACCACGAGAAAGTATGGATCGAACCAGTAATGGTCGAAATTGTTCAGGGCAATTAGGACTTAAGATAAAAGATGTTCTAATTATGATTGAGCGTCAGTCATGACAGTGATTAACCTCTAAAGACTGAGACCATCTTCACATAAGCTGTGATTGAAATAAGGTAGAAAATGTATTTGGAGGTGGTTAAAATGACATTGACTGTAAGGAAATTTTACTATCAGGAAAGGCTAAAGAGGTGGCCGACACTTTAAAGGTAAGAGGATAATTATAGGCGCTTGTGCCAAAAGAATACAGTGATGATGGTTAAAACTGCGAAGGTTGTATTATGGTTTGGAAGATTGACATTCCTCCTGATGACTGTGCAATACCCAACCGTAATAGTAGTTGGTAAAGGTTTAATTCGTGTAATCGCCATGAACGGGCTATCTATCTTAGAAGGTCCTATCTTGAGATAAGCCAGGACCATGTTTCAAAAAGGACTAGACGAACCTTTGAGTAAGTCTTCTATTTAAGGCATATGATTTAGAATGGTATTAACCTGCTATCGTTGCTTTGATTGAAACTCTTCTGCAATTTTATCTGATTCATGTCATGTATGTATGTCAGGATCAGGAGTGTTCTTCATGAATCAGAAATGGTGATTATGTTACCTCCCTAGAAGGATTTGATACGACATGTATGGACTCCGTATGGTTAGCTATTAAGACTTCTTGGAAAATGAATGACGACAGTAGGTCAGTAGTGGACCATAGTAATGCAGCAATGATTCTGCGAGTAATGAGCTGGTTACAACCGTGAGAGTTGTATTGGAATGGATGTTGAGATTGAATACCACTAATCGGGTAGTGGTAGTGTATAAGTTATCATTGATAGACTAATTAAGTAGAGTATCTACCTATTGAATATTTATTCTTTCTTATCAATAGAGAGTCGTATTATTATACGAGGAAGGTTGCGGTGCAAGCATAGAATTCTAGTAACGATGATGTCTAGAATGAGATCCCAGGTTCGATTTTCGACATCGAGGGAGTTTCAAAGGTAATTGTGTATAAGCTCGAGGAAGAGCATGGGTCCATAGAATGATGGACGGAATAGCAAATATTTTGGCATGTGAAATACGATGCTATAATACTTGATGTTGTTATAAATACTCATATGTTTCGTTCTCCTATGACAAACCTCTATAGTTCAGAGGTAGGTTCCAAGCCAGATATTTTGTGGCAGTATATTTTTTTTTTCATATATACAAATCTCTTCAATTCGTTCTTTTCTCTTCTTTTCATTTCATGTAAGCTGAGAAGAACAACCCTTCCAGAAGGGGAGGTATTGCCGAATGACTATCTATCTGTGTGATAGAAGCCGAGTAGGATACCAGCTATTGTTTAATTGCTTGTCAAGTACTAAAGGCTGGCCACCTTCTGTACTAACTATGCGATATAACAAGTGTTCATGATCTTAGTGATCTCTCAACAAATTCCTTTACTTCTATTTGATTGATCAAATTTTGGAAAATAGAAACAACTGAAAAAGGAGTAATAAAGTGGTGGTAGTATGCGGAATGGGAACACATTCGTGATACTAAGGTTGACGTGGTTATTAAAAGGTTATAGAACGCTAGCGAGCAAAAGTATAACCCGTATAATATTAGGAACGGAAGGTAGTAGCGATTACGAACTGGAAAAGAATGGGTATTGAGAAGCAAAAGTTCTAATGATTAGAAGCTATGATGAGAGTCTGTGTAATAGACTTGAAAGAATTTGGAATGATCACTTAATGAGAATTGAGTTATCTTACGACAATAGATCCTATGTCATTATCGAGATGTCGCCTTATGAGATCCTTGAGGGAAGACAATGTCGATCTCCCTTATGTTAGGATGAAGTTGTAGAGCGCAAGATGCTCGGACCCGCAGTAGTCCAAAGGACCAAGGATATGATAGA
Organism: Apium graveolens; assembly: GCF_009905375.1. NCBI lineage: Eukaryota > Viridiplantae > Streptophyta > Magnoliopsida > Apiales > Apiaceae > Apium > Apium graveolens. Next base: position 65,889,069 of record NC_133657.1, read on the forward strand.
TCTAATCAGAGGACGGCTGGTAGTAGCCCAAGATGGACATGATAAGTATGTTGATTTGACACGAAAGGATAAAGAGTATGAAATAGGGGACCTAGAAATGTTATAGGTATCCCTTGGAAAGGATTGATGAGGTTCGGAAAGAAAGGAAAGCTAAGTCCACAAATTGTTGGACCCTTGGATATATTAAGACGTTTTGGGAAGTTAGCATATGAGCTAGCCCTACCCCCCGAACATGTAGTAAGTTCATAGCGTGTTTCACGTATCAATGTTAAGGAAGTGTAATTCGGATGCCAGATAAATAGAGGCATATGAGCGCATAGATATGCAACCCGACGTAACCTATATGGAGCAACGAGGGAGGGTTATAGAGTGAAAAGGAACAAGTGCTTAGGAGAAGGATTATCAAACTAGGCAGAGTTTGGTGGTAGAACCACAATGTGGGAAAATTGACTCGAGAGTTAGGAAGTGTAATGCTAAGAAAGTATCCCCATTTGTTCTCTATTTGATTCCGGGACGGAATCCTTTTAAGGAGGGGAGACTGTAATAACCCCAATTTTTGGAAAATTTTGAAACCCTTATGAATAGTGTTTTTGCTGAATGAGAAAACTTTTCATGCCACACTATGTAGGGGTTCTGTTATGGATATTCTGGGATATTATTAGTACTCTATGAAGTATATAAGTGTATGTAAAGATCGTCAGAATCCAATTCCGAACACTTTGGTTTTTCCCGGAAATCCATAAGATACAGAGAGAATTGAGTATAAGGTAACAGGATAAAAAGGATTTAAATTAAAGGATTATAATAGAGGATCATAAAAAGGAATATAATGTATTGAGAAAGGTTAAGGGAACCTAAGTAATAAGATCCCGGGTATGATCCTTCAAACGATAAACGAGAACGAAAGTTAAGCGAACCGTATAACAGATCAGCGGTCATTAGGCAAACGATTAGGAAGTTAATCAAAGGGATTAGTGGGAATGATGTCATCCAACCAATAGAAAGAGGACAAGGAAGGGAGGATGACATCATGAGGATGATATAAGCATGACATGGGAAGGAAGGAGGTGTGGTTGAATGAGAACCACACAAATTCAAGGGCAAGAAGGTAATTGACTAAAGCAAGCACAAAAACCAAGCAACCAAGCCAAGCAAAAATCATTTTCATCAAAAATCAAAAGCAACCAAGGCTTTGTTCATGAAGCTCTCGGGTGGTTTTCTTAAAAAATGAAAGTCCAAGCTCCTCCACTTACTATTTAGCAAGGTAATTATCTAAGCTTCCCCATGGATAGTTACATACTTCCTATAAGTTTAAGCTTCTAATTCCAAGCCAATCGTTTTCTATAAATCATGAAAGAAGATGGTGAATAGTGTTTTCAAGAACTAAAATTTGTGTTCTTGAAGTTTTGTTTAGATTAAGCTTGGATAAGGGCTTTAAAGGTGATTCCAAGCCATTCTCTTGATTCTCCACTCTCCAAGGAAGGTATAAACTACAAACCCTAGCTTTAGTTTTGAGTAATTAGGATTGAATGTGTTTGATATAGCATATGTGAAGCATGATGCTTGAATGGTTGAAGTTTGGTTGAGTTTGTAGAGATTAGTTGGTTTTGTTGCATTGTTGGAGTTGTAAATCTTGGTAATTAGTTAAAGAACCTAAGTAAAGCTTTTAGTTCATGTGAGGAATAAGTATAAATGGTTAATGTGGATTTGTTGGGGTTGTTATGATGTGATAAGGATGGATGTTTGTTGTATGATGGATTTGAGGTTGGATTTGAGGTTGATTTGGAATGGGTTTGAATGGTTTAAACATTGGTAATCGCGTAAACATAGCCGTCGTAACGTCCGATTTTCTTTGGACTGTTTTTGTGCATAACATTAGGACCCGAGAACCCCCTGCTAGATTATGACCACTGCCATGTTTAGATAGCTCATGTTACGAGCTTCGTTTTGATATGTAGTTCATTCGATTCCGATGCACGGTTTAGGAGAAACGACCGTTTCAAGTAACGGCGTTTCGCGAACGAAACTTTTCCCCTCGCCTTACTTTGAAACATAGGTTAAAGACCAAAAAGGGTTAATTAATGTATGAAACAATTATGGTAAGAGTGTTAGGCAGTTGGTAAGACCCTCGCGAAGGAATCGCCTTAAAACTCGTAAAGGTTAAATTATTAAAAATGGTGGAGCCGAGGGTACTCGAGTGACTTAAGAGAACCAGCGAGCGCAAAACAAACGTTAGAGTCTAAGTTAGTTAAAGTATAGATTTACAAGTGACTTTGGTGTAATTCCAACTTACTTGTTGTTTATAGGTTACCAGACTCGTCCCGAGCCATTCGTAACCCCCAGTCGCTCAGGCAAGTTTTCTACCCGTTATACTGTTGTTGTGATGTATATATGTATATGCATTATCTTGCGATAGATGCATGATGTTTATATTAGCAAATGTTGCAATATATTGAAGCATGCTGCTATGGTATATATATGCATGCCTGTTTCGTATTCTTGCCATATATATCTGTTGATTCAGTTGATAATACCTATGCTAGAGGATAGCGGTAACTTGCATATACCCTTAGTATAGGGACCCAAAGGTGAAAATATTTTCTAAAAACCGGGAGTCGAGGATCCCGAGTAGATTTTGTATATATGGATATAAATATATATATATATATATACTTATATATATATATGGTCATAGTTTTCAAAACTATTAATCGAATAAGGTTTATTCGATAACTTTAACTTTATTTTATTATTGAATATTATTTCGAATATTATTCGAAGGCGTATGACTCCTTTATATTAAATGAATATTATTTTGAATATTCATTCGAGGACTTATGACTCCTTTTATTTTATTATCTGGATATTATTTGAATATTCATTCGAGGGATTATGACTCAGTTTATATTATTTAATGAATATTTTTGAATATTCATTTGAGGATCTATGACTCCGATTATTTGCTGAGAAATATTCTTTATTTTATTAAAGAATAAGGTGTCAATAATCAAACTTATTTTCGATTATTCAAATAAAGATAGTACTTTCATATAAGTATATCTTTGGTTATTTAATACTCATTTCAAGTATAAGTTTTAATACTTCTACTTCAATTATTTTATAAAGATTATTCTTTATGGGAATATTATTTAAATAATAATATTCAGACATTTTCTAAATATTATGGGGACTGATTTACTTCATTAAATCAGCTTTACTCCAAACATTCTTAAAAATGTTTTCGAGTCTTCAAAATGAATTTAAAAGGTAGAGCGGATCCCAAAACTTGTTTTCAAATTCAAGATCTTCCATTTTAAGGAGACTTGAATACTCGCTCAAAAACCTAAGGGATCCGGCTCTGTGGTGTATTTTATATTCGCAACAAGGTTGCTATTTTGTTAAATGAATTGATTACTTACCCAACACTCGGGAAGTAAAATTCTTGGAACAAGTTAATCCATTAACAGGCATCGCCTGGGAAATATCGGTGAGTTCTCCTTTCCAAATAGATACGACTTCTTGGTGGAGCCGTATCAACAAGTTTCTACTTGGGGAAAGTGGGGACAAGCTTTACGTTTCAGAGTCTTGGATTTCATCTGAACTAGGAGTGGCATAAGTGGCCGAGTAGCGCCGGCCCAGCCTTATTATATTGGCCCAAATGGCCTGGAAGTTCCGCTAAGGCGGTCCATTCCTTAGGAGTTCAGTGTTCGGTTGACAAGTAAATCCGACAGGTTCTCCTCTACATGTAGAAAATGGTGGGGTTGTACTACTACGACTGATCATCGTAAGTGGTCTTCCTGGCGCGGCAAACTCCCGTAATGAGTTCATCATCCAATTGGATAATTTCTGCAACACTACCCAGAGCACTTCGATAGAAAGGCTACGGTTGGGCGATTGTTGAGTATTGGCAGGGTCAAGTTTTCAAAATGATGTTTACATCAAATGAAGTATCTCGTAACTTCATTTTATTTTGATAATATTTTAAAGATTTAATCTATTCAAATCTTGCCTTATAGTCTCATCTATGTGATGAACTTTTGAAGCTAATTATAACTTGAACGGTGGTAGTTCAAGTAGTATTTGGGAAAGATATAAGTATATTGGAGTATCTTGTAACTTCATCTTTTAAACTTATATCTAGTAAATGATTATCTTATGCATGACAAAGATTTTCAGAAAAACGTTGAGACAAGGTTAGATATATGAGATCACCTTGCAACGATATTTTTTTTTATACAGTTATACACTGGGACTTTGTGTATATTGTGCATGGAAGAGGACTTCCAATATTTTGAAAAGTATATATGTATATATATATATACTGAATATTTTGCGACTTCATCGCATTACGATATCAACTTGGTTCATTTCTTTTGACCAAGACTTTCATGAGTACTATGAGAAGGCTCATATATTGTTAATCATTATACATATTTTTTTGGTGGGCTTGCTGCTCACCCTTGCTTTCTTCTTTCATCACACAACATCAGATAGACAAGATGAACCGGACCAAGCTCCCGATTCGCAAGAGGTTAGGAGACGTTCCGCAGTTTTCTAGAAGCACTGATGCCGCCATAGCTGAGGTAGGAACTACTAATAGGCTAGGCTTTCAACTTTTGATGTATCAGATTATGTATATTTATGAATTGTAATAATGGCAAAGAAATGTAAATTTATTCAGAAACCTGTTTAAGGTGTATTGGCATATAATTGTGGAATAAAACGACTTGTGATTATTTTTGGATATTCATCTCTGAGACTATAACTTGTGGTGTGTGTGTTTATTGTGGGGTCACAGTACAGAGTAGTTGATTATTTATTAAGATTGGGTGTTGTTAAGGGAAATGGAACTCGTGACAACCCGGATCCCCGACCCCGGATTTGGGGGTGTTACATTATTTGAAGACTCAAATTCAGAGACAGAAGAAGCTTTATTCTGTAAAGTCTAACAGCACATACTGTCCTAAGTACAGAGATCACAAGGGTGATATTGTCGAGATGAAGCCTAACTCTGCTAAGATTATAACTACTTTTCTGGGTTATAAGGCTGTGAAATTTAATCTTGAGTCTGACAAGGCATATTTGATCAAACTAGATCAGGACATAAGAAAAGCTAGAATAAATTATCTCAGGGCTGCTATCTTTCAAATTGGTGAAGATACAGTTGAATTGAAGAATGCTAAAAGGAGGATGATTGATGAACTTAAATATGCGGAGAGATGTTTATTAAAGAACTATCTCAGAACAATTCCTGATATAACGACTCGTATACTTTTATATTATTTAAAAGTGTAATAAATTAATAATAAATAGTTAAATAAAATATGTGTATTGGTTCTGATTGCTATGTGTTGTTTTATTATGATCCATGTGTGAATAAAGGTGTACCGGGTTGTTTGTGTAATTAACTATTGAGTGGTATCGAATCGTTTTCACTTTTTAAAGTGAATTTAGTGCAAATTTATTTGCATAAATATTTGAAATTTCTCTAAAATTATTTTTACGGTTTCATAATTACAATAATTATTTTTAGGATTTTATAAAATTGAGAAATCAATATTTTATTAAATATTTATCTTTAATTGATTTTCTGAATGCTTTTATTTGTAAAATCCATATATAATTCTATAATTCTTCAAAAATTATGAAACTCATATTTATTCAATTTTGGAATATTCTGAGAGTTTTAAAATTATTTTGGAAATTTTCGGGGTTAATTTCATCCACGCGTTGTTTCGGTTATTTGTTAAAAGCGGGTATAAAGAGCATTTTAAAAATTGTTTTAAAATTTCAGAATTTATGTTTTTGTAAACTTCGGAATATTTGTAATATTTTAAAACTATTTTCATAATTTTCGGAGATTGTTTTATTTGCACCACCGGTCCGTTAATTTTAAACTTCGGGACAAACTCGGCTTTTAACTCCTCGTATTTATCTCTAACTATAATGTGTCAATTGTTTACCACAGTTGTGTCCACGTGTTACAAGCTGGAGGGGAGGAAAAGAAAATAATAATATTAAATCCCCCCGTTTTGTTCTCTGCGTTTGCCTTCATTTCTCTGTTAATCTCTCTCTCGAATCATCTCATATATCTCTAATCTCTTCCTTCTCTCTATGTTCTTTCTTTTTTTTCCCGAATCCTTCCTCTTCCTCTCTGTTTCACGGCTTTTCGCCGCTGCTCTCCGTACTTCGGCCGTCTCTTTCTACGGTTGGTCCCGTGTCTTCTCAGTTTTGTTTCGTATGTATACGTGTGTATATATATGATTATGTGTATGGGTGTGTGACTGTGCATGTGTGTGTGTATAAGATTGTGTGTGAGCTGTGAAGTGTGTGTCAGTGTGTGCGTTGATGTGTAGCGGCGTGGCCGTGTTTGTGGCCGCGGTGGTGGTTGTGTTGCTTTGGTTCTTCCTCCTGTTGTTGTTGGGCTGAATTTTTGGCCCTGTTACTTTGGGCTTGGCAGTATTGGGCCTTTTTGGCATTGTTGGATTGAATGTTGTAAAACTTTTTGATATAATTCCATTTTATTGCAGGAATTAATTGAGTAAAATTAGTGATATTGAATACTTCGTGTGGAAATTATTATTAAAATAATCGGTGAAATTCGTGATTGGAAACCCGATTCGGGTACCTCCGAATTTTGCCGCCGTCGACGATGAGCTTCGGCGAGTCGACGGTGGACCGTGATGATCATATTCTGAGTCCTAATTAGTAAATAAAAATAAAATACAAGAAGTAATTAATAATTGTGATTGAGTTGGAATTTGAAAATGTGTGGGTTTTGATTGGATAATTGTTGCGATTGTTGTGTTTGAGATTTGACGTCGATTGATGTTTCGACGGGTAGTCTGATAAACAAAGGGAACGCTGTCCGATCTTTGGAAAACTGAATTACGCAAATACGGAAATGTATCCGATGAATATCGGGACGTCGAGAGACTATATATGTATATGTGTGTGTTTTATACGAAACTTGATGGTACGATGTGATGAAATATTTTTTTCTAAATCGATAACCCTGATTTCGTAAGATAAAGAGTATGGGTATTTTCCGAAAATGAACACTGAACCGATTTTCGAAAACGTGAACCCTAAGTGATACATGTATTATTATATGAAGTATGTTACGAGTTGGATTTTGTTAACGTTCGGGATAAATTGTTAGCGAGGATATGTCAAGCATAATCGAATGTCTAAGTTATGATGTTTCAACCTTGTAGGTTCTAATCGGAATGCCCGAGAATTTGAAATTGGACAAAAGATAGTTGGTGGTGAGTCGAAAAGCTCAGTAAGGTCCTGAAAGGAATATGTCCTAAGTCCAATCATGTATTAGGATTTAGGAATAACTTTTATGTAATCTGTTTTGATTTCATTGATATTAATAAAGACTTGTTTTGTTTTTATTACGGGCTTTATCTATTTATGTGTTTAAATAAGATATACCATAGTTTATAGTAGCTTTTTATGGATTATGATGAGATCATAATAGTGAGACCTAAAAAGATGATAACTCTAAACTTAAATAGTTCCTGTTCATAGGATTACTAACTGGTAATTAATAATCCGCAAAGATCGGTACATACTATGCTTGCTTCATTATGAAGGATGTCTGTTCTCATAGACATTTGTGTGGTGACACTATAGCTAGTATGTAGGTGCTTATTATGGAATAAGTTCACTGAATATGACTCGCACAGCTGAACAACTGATGGAGTTCACTCACGTGTCAGCAGTTGTTCACATAGTGATAGTTGTACAAGTATCCTTAGACTTGAGGTCATCATAGTCATCTTGTGTACACTGAACTATGCTTTGGTTTAGTTCTTAGTCTCCAGGGACAATTATTAGGGCTCTTCTGGGTATAAGAATTTGTACACGAAGATAGTGTATGATCAATAAAGGATCTACCCCTTCCAGTGAAGGAAGCGAATGTTCAAGGCTGATCCACTTATGCTAGTTCAGGAATCTCTGGCCAGAGTAAATGAAATTAGAAATGAGTTTCTAATTTGCATAGAACTACGCATAGTAAATGGTAAGCAAGGTGATTGAATTAGATAGGCTTGACACGAGATCCATGCCTTGTATTTAATCGGGACATTGTAGGGTAGATGGAGTTTATTGTACGGTAACTATTCACTGAATAGGTTCTTGGTATTCTAAGTAGTGAATTCATATTATCTGGATAGTCGCGATATGCTGAGAAGTATCCCTCACGATGTAGAATAAATGTGATTAATTAATTAATAATATTTAATAAATTAGAGAATTTATATAAATAATGATAAAATAGTTTTATTATTATTTATTTCTACTACCGGCTTAATATTGAACCTACAGGGTCACACCATAAAAAGAGAATAATTTAATGGTGGAGGAATTAATTAATAATGGCTAATAATTATTTATTTATGAAATAAATAATTATTTGGCATATTTAATAATTGATTAAATGAGATTTAATTGATTATAAATTAATTAAGAAAAGTTCTTAATATTATTAATTAAGGATTTAATTTTTTGAAATTAAATCAAGAGAGAGAATTATTTCTAAAGTGTTTAGAAAAAGGATTAATAATTAAAAGGTGTTTTAATTATTAATAAGAATAATAAATGGGATAATAATAATATTATTTATGGGAAAATTTCAGCTGAATATTTTACCTATAAATACACTATTATAGACCCTATTTTATTCTAACCCACATCAAACCCGAAAACCCAAAAAGTTTGGAAAACCCAATTCTCTCCACCTCCTTCCTCCTCCTTAACATCGTTTTCTTGGTGGATACCGGTGGAGTGCTTCACACTTAAGGAGCAACTGCTATGGATCTCTGATCGTTGTCTCCGAATTATTTTAAAAGGTTAGATTCGATCCCTCGAATTTTTATTCACGATTTATATGCTTTTATTTGGATTTTATATGTGTAAAAGTGTTTTACCATGCCCCCGCTGCGATTAAAATCCAACAATGGTATCAGAGCATAGGTTGTATGCATATAGATCTGAGGTAAAAAATTCAGAATTTTATATGCTTGTATGAATTAATTATGATTTTTACAAGTTATATTATGGATTAATTTTGTCTGATGAGAAATCGTTTCTCAGAATAATTTTGAATGTTGATCTGGGTTCTACAAGTGTTGTAGATCGTCTGGGTATTTTTTTTCATAATTTTATGATGTATAGATTTTTTATTATGAATTTTTGAAGTTATTGTAATTAAATTCGTAATTAAATAAATATAAATATATGTATATAAAATATATATATGTGTTTGTATATATCTGTACTATTGTCTGTGAGGCACGGGTGTAAAGAGAAGCAGGTACGGCTGTCTATAGCTGTCTGGCACGGAGTTCGAGGAGGACAGCAACGACGGCGGCTGCAAAAACAAAAAAAAAATAGGGGTGTAACGCATTCCGGGAATGCGTTACACACCTGTGGCGCATTCACGGGATGCGTTACACCCTTTAATGGCTTAAAAGGGGTGTAACGCATCACCGGAATGCGTGACAGGGCTTGTAACGCGTTCCTGTAATGTGTTACAGCCCGTCTGTTGATTTTAAATTTGATTTTCTGGGAGTTTCGTAACTCCGTTTTAGGCGTGCAATATACCGTTGGATTCGTTTTTCCGAGACGGATCTAATGGAGTGATCAATTTTAGTTTATATAAAAGTGTTGAACTGTTTATATTTCCATGAAGTGTTTTAAAGTTATTTTTAATTGTTTTAACTGCTTTTAAATGCTTCATGTGATACATAGGGATGTATAATGCTTAGACTAATGTGCTAGATAATATAACATGCCTACCTTGATGTTTATTCATGTTGATATATGTGATATATGCTTAGTTTATCATGCGATGATAGATTTAGGTGAACTTAAATGAACATAAGGTGTTTGTTAGAAAACCTAGTATAGTGAAATTGTTTCATAACCTTAAGAATAATATTATGAATACAATCATGAGATTCTTGTGTTTATGAAACACGTAATTGAATATAAATTTTCGATATGAGAGAAAGGATGATTCTGTCAACAACAGATTTCTATCTGTAAGAAAGGGTTATTAAGAGACGCCTCTTGACAATGCTCCACCCGATCTGGGAATCATCTGATTATTGATTATTCATTTGAAATATTCAATTTTAAAGGAAGAATCTCTTTATAATATGATTATGATTGTAACGTAATATAATCCCTCTAAAATTAAATAATATCAAGTAGTAATTGGCCAATGATACAACGGGCTTGTGTCGGTCATAGCCTTCCAACATGATAGAAAGTAGTTCTTATTTTTGAATCATTGTCGTTTCGTGCCACAGCCGAGGGCTTTGATTTCGAAATAAGAAATACTTGTCTATTACATAGAGATGTGTACATTGAATAAGAATCTAAAGGTCATTACGTGCCACAGCCGTGGGCCTTTAGGGACTGATTCAATTGTACGGAATGTTGGGTTAGACTTGACTTAGAATATTGAGTTTGTCATGCCACAGCCGTGACTCAATTATTTAAGAGGCTAAAGTTTGATTAGGGAATAACATAAGATGTAATTGACAAGAGTTGTCTGCCTATTGAACATTACATGGCGTTTCGTGCCACAGCCGTGACTCAATTATTCAAGAGGCTAAAGTTTGATTAGGAAATAACATAAGATGTAATTGACAAGAGTTGTCTGCCTATTGAACATTACATGGCGTTTCGTGCCACAGCCGGGGTTGTGTAATGGAATGTAGGATCCCTATTCCCACTAGCATTATGAATGCTTAATTTTTCACGTAGGGGGTTGAATAAATTAGATAAACTAGTGGGAGCCACTTATGAATAAAGACCCGATTCATATAGTGTTTTCAAATGAAATCGAATATTTGCTAAGTGTTGTTATGTGTTTATCATTTACAGATTTACTTTGTACGTTATGTCTTCTGCACTATCACTCAGGAGCATACTAGATGCTCACAAATTGACTGGTCCTAATTATGCTGACTGGCTTCGGAACTTGAGAATTGTTCTCAGGATTGAGAAGTTGGAATACGTGATTGACTCACCTAAGCCTACTGAACCTGCTAGCGATGCGCATAATGATGAAAATGTTGTGTATCGTAAGTGGATAGATGATGCAAATGTTGCTCAATGCATCATGCTAGCTTCCATGAACATTGAGCTACAGAAGCAACATGAGCATATGGATGCTCACACTATCCTCATGCATCTGCAAGAGTTGTATGATGTGGCGGGGAGGACAACTCGATATGAGATATCAAAGGAGCTGTTCGGTTGTAGGATGTCTGAGGGATCATCTGTGAATGACCATGTACTTAAGATGATCAATTTGATTGAACGTCTTGGACAACTTGGTTTTGCCATGGATGGGGAGCTGAGCCAAGACTTGGTCTTGCAATCGCTTCTGAGTTCGTTCTCGCAGTTTGTTATGAACTTTCACATGAATAAGTTGGATGTCAGCCTGGCTGAACTCCACAACATGTTGAAGACTGCAGAATCAAATTTTTCCCCTAAGAAGAGTTCTGTTCTTCTAATTGGTGAAGGTTCCAATCCTAAGAAAAGGAAGAGGAACTCTTCCAAGAAGAAGAAAGTAGGTGAAGAAAAGCCGGTTCCACCAAAAGCTGAAGACCCCAAGAGCAACGTTGTTTGCTTTCACTGTAACAAGGTGGGGCACTGGAAGAGGAACTATAAGGTTTACCTTGCAGAAATGAAGAAGAAGAAGGGTAGTGAGACTACCGCTTCTGATTCAGGTATGTTCATGAAAGAAGTGAATATGTCATTAAATCAAATTTCTACTTGGGTATTAGATACCGCCTGTGGTTCTCAAATCTGCAATTTGTTACAGGGACCAAGGAGAAGTAGGACTCTTAAAGAAGAGGAGGTGATTCTACTGATGGGAAATGGAGCAAGAGTTGCTGCTGAAGATGTAGAATCATTTCATTTACATATGCCTACGGGCAAGACTATTGTTTGAAATAATTGTTATTTTGTTCCCTCGATTGTGAGGAATATTATTCCCATGTTAGACTTGGCTGGATTTTCATTTATTATTGAGAATAATGAATGTTCTATTCTTAGAGATAATATTCTTTATGGACGTGGTACTTTAAATAATGGTCTGTATAAATGTGACATAATTTACTTCAGATTGAACAAACTAATAAAAGAAAAGGGATGATGAAAATCTCACTTCATAGTGGCACTGCAGTCTCCATTTAGTGGACATGGAGAGAGGGCTGCAGATTTGCTAGGAATGGTACACACAGATGTATGTGGACCAATGTCTACGCAAGCCATGGGTGGATTTTCATACTTCATTACTTTCATAGATGATAGATCTGGATTCGGATATGTGTTTGATGAAACACAAGTCTGAGGCCTTTGAAAAGTTCAAAGAATATAAGTATGAAGTGGAGAAACAACCAAACATAGTATTATAACTCTTTGATCAGATCGAGGTGGTGAATACTTTAATGGAGTGTTTCTAGATTATCTCAAAGTAAATGGTATAGTCTCCCAGTGGACGCCTCCAGATTGGTATCTGAAAGGAGAAATCGAACTTTGTTAGACATAGTTGGGTCCATGATGAGCTATGCAAATCTTCCAGTATTCCTATGGGGTTATGCATTGGAAACCTCAGCATATTAACTGAATAAGGTGCTTTCCAAAATCTGTTCCTCAAACTTCGTATGAGATATGGAAAGAAAGGAAACCGAGTCTTAAACACGTTAAGATTTGGGGATGTCCAGCTTATGTCAAGTAAGTTGACCCAGATAAGCTGGAATATCGATCCGTAAAATGTAGTTTTGTGGGATATCCTAAAGAGACTTTAGGGTATTACTTTTACACCGATCATCGGGTGTTTGTCTCCAGACATGCTACCTTCTTGGAAAAGGAGTTTATCCTTGAAGGAAACAGTGGGAGCAAAATTGAACTTGATGAAGTTCAAGAAGCACAAACTACTACAGATCAAGTGGAAACACCTGTTTTGACTGAACAACCTTTTGTGGAACAGCCCATTCATAGATCAGGGAGAGTGTCTCGCCAACCTGAGAGGTATTATGGCCTTGTCATTGAGAATGACAATGAGTTGTCGATCATTGATGATGACGAACCTGTGACATATAATGAGGCTATGAGTAGTGTTGACTCAGAGAAATGGCATAGTGCCATGAAATCCGGAAAGAAATCTATGTATACGGGATACAAAAGAATGATTAGAGCAGATGGCCAGGTGGAGACCTTTAAGGCCAAGCTTGTGGCAAAAGAATTCAAACAAAGGCTATGGATTGACTTTGATGAAACCTTTTACCTGTAGCCCTGTTAAAATCAGTTCGGATTTTGCTTACGAATGCTGCTTACTACGACTATGAGATCTGACAATTAGCCAGATGGTTTTCTTTCCAAGAGAAATGAAAACCTAGTGTGTAAACTGCTGCGAACCATATGTGGTTTAAAGCAGGCTTCTCGAAAGATGGAACATTCATTTTGATGAGATAATCAAAGAGTTTGATTTTATCAAAAACGAACATGAACCATGCGTCTACAAAAGGGTTAGTGGGAGCGCGGTAACATTTCTTGTATTGTATTGAAATAGAGTTGACACACATAACAACATAGCAGACCCACTCACAAAGTTACTTTATGAAAGTCACTTTGATCGTCATAAAGACAAGATGGGTATTAGATACCAGAGTGATTGGCTTTAGTACAAGTGGGAGATTGAAAGGAATATGTCCTAAGTCCAATCATGTATTAGGATTTAGGAATAACTTTTATGTAATCTGTTTTGATTTCATTGATATTAATAAAGACTTGTTTTGTTTTTATTACGGGCTTTATCTATTTAAGTGTTTAAATAAGATATACCATAGTTTAGAGTAGCTTTTTATGGATTATGATGAGATCATAATAGTGAGACCTAAAAAGATGATAACTCTAAACTTAAATAGTTCCTGGTCAAAGGATTACTAACAGGTAATTAATAATCCGTAAAGATCGGTACATACTATGCTTGCTTCATTATGAAGGATGTCTGTTCTCATAGACATTTGTGTGGTGACACTATAGCTAGTATGTAGGTGCTTATTATAGAATAAGTTCACTGAACATGACTCGCACAGCTGAACAACTGATGGAGTTCACTCACGTGTCAGCAGTTGTTCACATAGTGATAGTTGTACAAGTATCCTTAGACTTGAGGTCATCATAGTCATCTTCTGTACACTGAACTATGCTTTGGTTTAGTTCTTAGTCTCCAGGGACAATTATTAGGGCTCTTCTGGGTATAGGAATTTGTACACGAAGATAGTGTATGATCAATAAAGGATCTACCCCTTCCAGTGCAGGAAGCGAATGTTCAAGGCTGATCCACTTATGCTAGTTCAGGAATCTCTGGCCAGAGTAAATGAAATTAGAAAGGAGTTTCTAATTTGCATAGAACTACGCATAGTAAATGGTAAGCAAAGTGATTGAATTAGATAGGCTTGACACGAGATCCATGCCTTGTATTTAATCGGGACATTGTAGGGTAGAAGGAGTTTATTGTACGGTAACTATTCACTGAATAGGTTCTTGGTATTCTAAGCAGTGAATTCATATTATCTGGATAGTCGCGATATGCTGAGAAGTATCCCTCACGATGTAGAATAAATGTGATTAATTAATTAATAATATTTAATAAATTAGATAATTTATATAAATAATGATAAAATAGTTTTATTATTATTTATTTCTACTACCGGCTTAATATTGAACCTACAGGGTCACACCATAAAAAGAGAATAATTTAATGGTGGAGGAATTAATTAATAATGGCTAATAATTATTTATTTATAAAATAAATAATTATTTGGCATATTTAATAATTGATTAAATGAGATTTAATTGATTATAAATTAATTAAGAAAAGTTCTTAATATTATTAATTAAGGATTTAATTTTTGGAAATTAAATCAAGAGAGAGAATTATTTCTAAAGTGTTTAGAAAAAGGATTAATAATTAAAAGGTGTTTTAATTATTAATAAGAATAATAAATGGGATAATAATAATATTATTTATGAGAAAATTTCAGCTGAATATTTTGCCTATAAATACACTATTATAGACCCTATTTTATTCTAACCCACATCAAACCCGAAAACCCAAAAAGTTTGGAAAACCCAATTCTCTCCACCTCCTTCCTCCTCCTTAACATCGTTTTCTTGGTGGATACCGGTGGAGTGCTTCACACTTGAGGAGCAACTACTATGGATCTCTGATCGTTGTCTCCGAATTATTTTAAAAGGTTAGATTCGATCCCTCGAATTTTTATTCACGATTTATATGCTTTTATTTGGATTTTATATGTGTAAAAGTGTTTTACCATGCCCCCGCTGCGATTAAAATCCAACAATGGTATCAGAGCATAGGTTGTATGCATATAGATCTGGGGTAAAAAATTCAGAATTTTATATGCTTGTATGAATTAATTATGATTTTTACAAGTTATATTATGGATTAATTTTGTCTGATGAGAAATCGTTTCTCAGAATAATTTTGAATGTTGATCTGGGTTCTACAAGTGTTGAAGATCGTCTGGGTATTTTTTTCATAATTTTATGATGTATAGATTTTTTATTATGAATTTTTGAAGTTATTGTAATTAAATTCG
Source organism: Apium graveolens (assembly GCF_009905375.1). Lineage (NCBI taxonomy): Eukaryota > Viridiplantae > Streptophyta > Magnoliopsida > Apiales > Apiaceae > Apium > Apium graveolens. The sequence goes on from NC_133657.1 coordinate 65,904,725, forward strand.
TAATTAAATAAGTATAAATATATGTATATAAAATATATATATATATGTTTGTATATATCTGTACTATTGTCTGTGAGGCACGGGAGTAAAGAGAAGCAGGTACGGCTGTCTACAGCTGTCTGGCACGGAGTTCGAGGAGGACAGCAACGGCGGCGGCTGCAAAAACAAAAAAAAATAGGGGTGTAACGCATTCCGGGAATGCGTTACACACCTGTGGCGCATTCACGGGATGCGTTACACCCTTTAATGGCTTAAAAGGGGTGTAACGCATCACCGGAATGCGTGACAGGGCTTGTAACGCGTTCCTGTAATGCGTTACAGCCCGTCTGTTGATTTTAAATTTGATTTTCTGGGAGTTTCGTAACTCCGTTTTAGGCGTGCAATATACCGTTGGATTCATTTTTCCGAGACGGATCTAATGGAGTGATCAATTTTAGTTTATATAAAAGTGTTGAACTGTTTATATTTCCATGAAGTGTTTTAAAGTTATTTTTAACTGTTTTAACTGCTTTTAAATGCTTCATGTGATACATAGGGATGTATAATGCTTAGACTAATGTGCTAGATAATATAACATGCCTACCTTGATGTTTATTCATGTTGATATATGTGATATATGCTTAGTTTATCATGCGATGATAGATTTAGGTGAACTTAAATGAACATAAGGTGTTTGTTAGAAAACCTAGTATAGTGAAATTGTTTCATAACCTTAAGAATAATATTATGAATACAATCATGAGATTCTTGTGTTTATGAAACACGTAATTGAATATAAATTTTCGATATGAGAGAAAGGATGATTCTGTCAACAACAGATTTTTATCTATAAGAAAGGGTTATTAAGAGACGCCTCTTGACAATGCTCCACCCGATCTGGGAATCATCTGATTATTGATTATTCATTTGAAATATTCAATTTTAAAGGAAGAATCTCTTTATAATATGATTATGATTGTAACGTAATATAATCCCTCTAAAATTAAATAATATCAAGTAGTAATTGGCCAATGATACAACGGGCTTGTGTCGGTCATAGCCTTCCAACATGATAGAAAGTAGTTCTTTTTTTTGAATCATTGTCGTTTCGTGCCACAGCCGAGGGCTTTGATTTCGAAATAAGAAATACTTGTCTATTACATAGAGATGTGTACATTGAATAAGAATCTAAAGGTCGTTACGTGCCACAGCCGTGGGCCTTTGGGGACTGATTCAATTGTACGGAATGTTGGGTTAGACTTGACTTAGAATATTGAGTTTGTCGTGCCACAGCCGTGACTCAATTATTCAAGAGGCTAAAGTTTGATTAGGGAATAACATAAGATGTAATTGACAAGAGTTGTCTGCCTATTGAACATTACATGGCGTTTCGTGCCACAGCCGTGACTCAATTATTCAAGAGGCTAAAGTTTGATTAGGAAATAACATAAGATGTAATTGACAAGAGTTGTCTGCCTATTGAACATTACATGGCGTTTCGTGCCACAGCCGGGGTTGTGTAATGGAATGTAGGATCCCTATTCCCACTAGCATTATGAATGCTTAATTTTTCACGTAGGGGGTTGAATAAATTAGATAAACTAGTGGGAGCCACTTATGAATAAAGACCCGATTCATATAGTGTTTTCAAATGAAATTGAATATTTGCTAAGTGTTGTTATGTGTTTATCATTTACAGATTTACTTTGTACGTTATGTCTTCTGCACTATCACTCAGGAGCATACTAGATGCTCACAAATTGACTGGTCCTAATTATGCTGACTGGCTTCGAAACTTGAGAATTGTTCTCAGGATTGAGAAGTTGGAATACGTGATTGACTCACCTAAGCCTACTGAACCTGCTAGCGATGCGCATAATGATGAACATGTTGTGTATCGTAAGTGGATAGATGATGCAAATGTTGCTCAATGCATCATGCTAGCTTCCATGAACATTGAGCTACAGAAGCAACATGAGCATATGGATGCTCACACTATCCTCATGCATCTACAAGAGTTGTATGATGTGGCGGGGAGGACAACTCGATATGAGATATCAAAGGAGCTGTTCGGTTGTAGGATGTCTGAGGGATCATCTGTGAATGACCATGTACTTAAGATGATCAATTTGATTGAACATCTTGGACAACTTGGTTTTGCCATGGATGGGGAGCTGAGCCAAGACTTGGTCTTGCAATCGCTTCTGAGTTCGTTCTCGCAGTTTGTTGTGAACTTTCACATGAATAAGTTGGATGTCAGCCTGCCTGAACTCCACAACATATTGAAGACTGCGGAATCGAATTTTTCCCCTAAGAAGAGTTCTGTTCTTCTAATTGGTGAAGGTTCCAATCCTAAGAAAAGGAAGAGCAACTCTTCCAAGAAGAAGAAAGTAGGTGAAGAAAAGCCGGTTCCACCAAAAGCTGAAGACCCCAAGAGCAAAGTTGTTTGCTTTCACTGTAACAAGGTGGGGCACTGGAAGAGGAACTATAAGGTTTACCTTGCAGAAATGAAGAAGAAGAAGGGTAGTGAGACTACCGCTTCTGATTCAGGTATGTTCATGAAAGAAGTGAATATGTCATTAAATCAAATTTCTACTTGGGTATTAGATACCGCCTGTGGTTCTCAAATCTGCAATTTGTTGCAGGGACCAAGGAGAAGTAGGACTCTTGAAGAAGAGGAGGTGATTCTACTGATGGGAAATGGAGCAAGAGTTGCTGCTGAAGATGTAGAATCATTTCATTTACATATGCCTACGGGCAAGACTATTGTTTGAAATAATTGTTATTTTGTTCCCTCGATTGTGAGGAATATTATTCCCATGTTAGACTTGGCTGGATTTTCATTTATTATTGAGAATAATGAATGTTCTATTCTTAGAGATAATATTCTTTATGGACGTGGTACTTTAAATAATGGTCTGTATAAATGTGACATAATTTACTTCAGATTGAATAAACTAATAAAAGAAAGGGGATGATGAAAATCTCACTTCATAGTGGCACTGCAGTCTCCATTTAGTGGACATGGAGAGAGGGCTGCAGATTTGCTAGGAATGGTACACACAGTTGTATGTGGACCAATGTCTACGCAAGCCATGGGTGGATTTTCATACTTCATTACTTTCATAGATGATAGATCTGGATTCGGATATGTGTTTGATGAAACACAAGTCTGAGGCCTTTGAAAAGTTCAAAGAATATAAGTATGAAGTGGAGAAACAACCAAACATAGTATTATAACTCTTTGATCAGATCGAGGTGGTGAATACTTTAATGGAGTGTTTCTAGATTATCTCAAAGTAAATGGTATAGTCTCCCAGTGGACGCCTCTAGATTGGTATCTGAAAGGAGAAATCGAACTTTGTTAGACATAATTGGGTCCATGATGAGCTATGCAAATCTTCCAGTGTTCCTATGGGGTTATGCATTGGAAACCTCAGCATATTAACTGAATAAGGTGCTTTCCAAAATCTGTTCCTCAAACTTCGTATGAGATATGGAAAGAAAGGAAACCGAGTCTTAAACACGTTAAGATTTGGGGATGTCCAGCTTATGTCAAGTAAGTTGACCCAGATAAGCTGGAATATCGATCCGTAAAATGTAGTTTTGTGGGATATCCTAAAGAGACTTTAGGGTATTACTTTTACACCGATCATCGGGTGTTTGTCTCTAGACATGCTACCTTCTTGGAAAAGGAGTTTATCCTTGAAGGAAACAGTGGGAGCAAAATTGAACTTGATGAAGTTCAAGAAGCACAAACTACTACAGATCAAGTGGAAACACCTGTTTTGACTGAACAACCTTTTGTGGAACAGCCCATTCATAGATCAGGGAGAGTGTCTCGCCAACCTGAGAGGTATTATGGCCTTGTCATTGAGAATGACAATGAGTTGTCGATCATTAATGATGACGAACCTGTGACCTATAATGAGGCTATGAGTAGTGTTGACTCAGAGAAATGGCATAGTGCCATGAAATCCGGAAAGAAATCTATGTATACGGGATACAAAAGAATGATTAGAGCAGATGGCCAGGTGGAGACCTTTAAGGCCAAGCTTGTGGCAAAAGAATTCAAACAAAGGCTATGGATTGACTTTGATGAAACCTTTTACCTGTAGCCCTGTTAAAATCAGTTCGGATTTTGCTTGCGAATGCTGCTTACTACGACTATGAGATCTGACAATTAGCCAGATGATTTTCTTTCCAAGAGAAATGAAAACCTAGTGTGTAAGCTGCTGCGAACCATATGTGGTTTAAAGCAGGCTTCTCGAAAGATGGAACATTCATTTTGATGAGATAATCAAAGAGTTTGATTTTATCAAAAATGAACATGAACCATGCGTCTACAAAAGGGTTAGTGGGAGCGCGGTAACACTTCTTGTATTGTATTGAAATAGAGTTGACACACATAACAATATAGCAGACCCACTCACAAAGCTACTTTATGAAAGTCACTTTGATCGTCATAAAGACAAGATGGGTATTAGATACCAGAGTGATTGGCTTTAGTACAAGTGGGAGATTGAAAGGAATATGTCCTAAGTCCAATCATGTATTAGGATTTAGGAATAACTTTTATGTAATCTGTTTTGATTTCATTGATATTAATAAAGACTTGTTTTGTTTTTATTACGGGCTTTATCTATTTAAGTGTTTAAATAAGATATACCATAGTTTAGAGTAGCTTTTTATGGATTATGATGAGATCATAATAGTGAGACCTAAAAAGATGATAACTCTAAACTTAAATAGTTCCTGGTCAAAGGATTACTAACAGGTAATTAATAATCCGCAAAGATCGGTACATACTATGTTTGCTTCATTATGAAGGATGTCTGTTCTCATAGACATTTGTGTGGTGACACTATAGCTAGTATGTAGGTGCTTATTATAGAATAAGTTCACTGAACATGACTCGCACAGCTGAACAACTGATGGAGTTCACTCACGTGTCAGCAGTTGTTCATATAGTGATAGTTGTACAAGTATCCTTAGACTTGAGGTCATCATAGTCATCTTGTGTACACTGAACTATGCTTTGGGTTAGTTCTTAGTCTCCAGGGACAATTATTAGGGCTTTTCTGGGTATAGGAATTTGTACACGAAGATAGTGTATGATCAATAAAGGATCTACCCCTTCCAGTGAAGAAAGCGAATGTTCAAGGCTGATCCACTTATGCTAGTTCAGGAATCTCTGGCCAGAGTAAATGAAATTAGAAAGGAGTTTCTAATTTGCATAGAACTACGAATAGTAAATGGTAAGCAAAGTGATTGAATTAGATAGGCTTGACACGAGATCCATGCCTTGTATTTAATCGGGACATTGTAGGGTAGAAGGAGTTTATTATACGGTAACTATTCACTGAATAGGTTCTTGGTATTCTAAACAGTGAATTCATATTATTCGGATAGTAGCGATATGCTGAGAAGTATCCCTCACGATGTAGAATAAATGTCATTAATTAATTAATCATATTTAATAAATTAGAGAATTTATATAAATAATGATAAAATAGTTTTATTATTATTTATTTCTACTACCGGCTTAATATTGAACCTACAGGGTCACACCATAAAAAGAGAATGATTTAATGGTGGAGGAATTAATTAATAATGGCTAATAATTATTTATTTATGAAATAAATAATTAATTGGCAAATTTAATAATTGATTAAATGAGATTTAATTGATTATAAATTAATTAAGAAAAGTTCTTAATATTATTAATTAAGGATTTAATTTTTGGAAATTAAATCAAGAGAGAGAAATATTTTTAAAGTGTTTAGAAAAAGGATTAATAATTAAAAGGTGTTTTAATTATTAATAAGAATAATAAATGGGATAATAATAATATTATTTATGGGAAAATTTCAGCTGAAAATTTTGCCTATAAATACACTATTATAGACCCTATTTTATTCTAACCCACATCAAACCCGAAAACCCAAAAAGTTTGGAAAACCCAATTCTCTCCACCTCCTTCCTCCTCCTTAACATCGTTTTCTTGGTGGATACCGGTGGAGTGCTTCAAACTTGAGGAGCAACTGCTATGGATCTCTGATCGTTGTCTCCGAATTATTTTAAAAGGTTAGATTCGATCCCTCGAATTTTTATTCACGATTTATATGCTTTTATTTGGATTTTATATGTGTAAAAGTGTTTTACCATGCCCCCGCTGCGATTAAAATCCAATAGGTCCCAATCAAAGAACTTAAGTATTGAGGTCGAATCCAGAGTGATATAGTGGTTGGACGTAAAAGCCTAAGCGGCAGAGTTGGCCCAGAATTGATCAGTAATAGTTGTAAAGCCTTGTAAGGCAAGTATTTCTGAACTTTTCTTCAAGATATATTACCAATGTTTTCGAACTGTTTCATAACATGTTACTATTATTAAACATAACTCTTGTTTTATAATGCATATGCTTCAAACTATTTACCCTTAACCCTGATATTTTCTTGATCTTGAGCCGTAAGCCTTATTCTTTGCAAACCGTCCTTTGTTGATCCTCAGACACCAAACCATACAAATATAATACTACTCTTCAAAGATATAATTACCAAACACCAAACACTGAAAGAGAATGATTTGAAAACACAGGAACTTTTATACTCCAATCATTCTTAATAACCTCAAAGAACCCTATCTTGAAAAATCATTACTAGTCTGATACCTGACCCTTGTATAAACTGAAAACCGTTTCTTATACATACCCTGATATACCCTTGAGATATCCATGAGTTTCCTTACGTTTTTATGTAAATGTTTAACCATCATCGATTATGATCTTGTTTTATTGAATCATGTTATTATCATATTGAACTGCTTTAGGATTTGATAGTTTTTATATATGTGGACCAGATTCGTGGTCAGACCATACCAATGGTCAAGTTAGGCCAATGTGCGCCTTGGATCCAGTAATTAGAGCAGTGTTGTGTGCTTGCTCGGGGTTAGTGCGTGACTGATCAGCAGCCTAATCTTGGTTTTTAAAAATTAAAATGAATATCCAATTCTAATGATTAGTTAAAAGAAACTTGATTCCTTTGAATCATCTCATGTGATCATTGTTTAACCTCAGTTATCACTATTATGACTTGCTGAGCTAGTTAGCTCACTCTTGCGAATCTTTTTATATATGTTATAGTTGAAAATGATATGGATGATAGTGAAGTTCCTCAGTCCAAAGTGCGGGCTAAGGTCCCAGTTGAGTTGGATCGAGCTAGCAGAAGCTTCATGGGGTAGAGAGATAGTCAAATTGCAAGAATACTTTTATTATCAGTTGTAAGTTAAATTAAAGGGTAATTTGGTACGTTGTAATAAAAGTTAAGGTTGCGGCTTGTTTTCATACTTTAACCTGTTGCGATCCGTGGTTTATGAAGCAAGGTCATTATAAATAATATTTCTTATACAGGTTAATATAATGTGTTTGTGTTGTGGACCCCAAACTTCTGACCGGAGTTTGGAGGGCGCCACAGGTTGGTATCAGAGCTACAGGTTATAAGTCACTGAAACAAGCCTAGATTGTTGGGATTGGGTAGAGGGTTAGAATTAGGATTAGGATAAAAAAAACTAATACGTCGTAAGGATGAGTGCGATTACATAGTAGGTCTCCGGCACGGTTCGTGTTGCGATTCGGGATTCTCAGCTTGCGACGTGATTTCCAGACAACGGCAATGGCGGATTTCGATTTTCCAGTGTCATTTGATCGTTTGGAGCTTTCCGTTCGAGGATCGTCATCTTCTCTCAGATTGGATTGCACCTTGTTCCTCCACCAGCATTAATGGCACTACCTTCTGTTATAACGGGTGCACTTGTTCAAGCTATTCCACGCTACTTTTCCACCTCTTGATATGAGATTACCTATTCAAGAACCTCCATCTGTTTATTCTTGTTTTACTGGACATTCGGCTGTGAGTGTATCTCTTTAGTTTACCCTACATCCTGTTCTATACCCCCAGTTTAGAACCTGTCCTATGAAGTGATTGTACCTACGAGGATGGATTCGAGAGCTACAGTAAATGGTGAGCGTTTGAGATATAAATACAGGTGAGAAGAAGTTTAGAGAAGAGATTTAAGTGTTTCAGAGGATAGCTGTTATCGGGTTAAAAGAAGCCATTAGTGACTAAGCCACCCGTGAATAATTACGGGATGAATTAGATAAATCTTGAAAAAGTTAGAGAGAAAGGTATAAATCTGGAATTTTGTTGGAATTAAATGATGGTGCTATGATAAATGCGATATGTAAAGTAGTGTTGTGATGTGATACGAGCTAACTTTGTTCTATGAAATAGACTTGTTGACTATTGAGTAACCTGTTCTACTTAACTATTGCAATGACAATGTTGGGAGTATTACCAGTATGGGAGCCTTGATGTGAAGCTACGAATAAGATAATGTGCGACAACAATTGAAGTTTTGTCGATTAAGGAGGGTAAGTGGACACGATGAAGGAGATAAGGTAGATTGAAGTGAACGGACCTTTATGTGATTGTTTCTTTAATTTGGTACCTTGTTATAGGTCGGAAGGACAACAACCAACTCATATAGTAAGGACAACCAGGTTTATGATTTTCCAAACTTTTTAAACAAGTTTTCGAAAAAGATTTTCCTTTACAAATTTCTAAAAGCCTTTTCGAATAAAATGATTTTTAAACATTGGTTGTCAAGTTATTATTTGAGTTTCTTGTTTGTTAGGATTACCTGGAAGGATGCTGTTTCAGACTTAGTATTACTAATTTCGAGAACGAAGTAACCTATGATTATGAAGAAGTTGATTATTCCTAATAGTAAAGTGCAAGTACTGTTTGATAAAATTTACAACAGAATCAGCGTACAAAGTAACTATACTTTCAATTACTAGGACTATCAGAGTTTGAAAAATTCATTGATTTAACAGAAGCTGGAGAGTGATCAAAGAAGATTGGAAAGATCTCCAGATCTCTCTAAAAGCAGAATATTATTAACAAAAGGATCATTATGTCGAATGGTACGTGGTTATTCTAAATTAAAAGAGGAATCTTGAAGTTATAGGAACGCCATTATGATCGAATTATTAGGGTATTATAAGTGTAAGTGCGATGTTAAAGACGCAAAACTTAGCAAGTAAGAATTCATTATAATGCTTGGTTTGCGAAGACATTTCAGCGGACTTTCTAAAGTTGTTATATGACGTGATTGGGATATGATCGAACGAGCTCGAAAAATGAATACAAATGAAATGTGGATGGTGACCAATGGTATTGTTCTTGCCTTCAATATTACAGCATATATTCCTATTCAATTCCTAACAATGTATGAACTTCTTTTCTTAAATAAGTTCTTTGCTATGATATCGAAAAGGAGGATATTGCATTCCTTTCAAATTTATTTGCTTCCCTCAAGTCTTGTTTTCTGATCGGGACAAACAGTGTTATGGTGAGACACTTTCTCAGAATGACGAAGAGTCGGGTGGGACGCCACCTAATCATGTGATGTATGCCATATGGTATGAAAGACTGGCCATCTTAAGTACCAATATGGTTGTCTCATTCATATTCAAATCCTTATTTCTTCTTTCTTTTCAACTCTAAATTTTGTGGAATTTCGAATCCTTCTAGTCGTTTCGTTGTACTGTCGTTCTTTGCAAGAAGTTTTCAAACAGAAATCAACGTATCCTGAATCAAGTGGACGAAGTTACATCTACATCTTATGTATGGGAAGGAAATAAGGGCACCTGGTGAGGATTGCAAATCACTAGTCCTAGTGAAGAATCAACTAAGAATCAAGGGAATCTACTCCAATAAGGAATACGTTTTCGAGAACGAGAATATGCGATTTTCCTGAGAAATATGTTATTCAGAATACGGACGTGATGATATGGATGATCAGGGTGAATACCTTATGCGTTAAAGTATTAAAAGATGTGGGAGAAACTTAATTGTTTGTCTCTCAAGGTTTTGTTGATAAAATAAATTACCCGGTTGAATTGATAAGATTGTGATTAAAGGACTAGCAAGTCAAGAATGTGTAATTGCTAAATAAGTGGGTACCAATGGGGGAATTAAGATTTCTGGCAATAAGTTGTGAAGAATTGATATCAGGAAAGATGAGAGGATTTGATATTATTCTAAGAAATGGATTAACTATTAAAGCGTGATGCCCAGACAAACCGTCGTAATGAAAAGATAGTTCTGAGGATGCCAAATGAGTAGGTGGTGAGGTTCAGAAGATGAAAGAAGGTAAAGAATTTGTTAACAATGACTTAAGCTAAGAGGTTACGGTGACCAAGAGGTAAGTACTATGGTGATTATGAACAGAAGTCAGAAGTAAACAGAATTCGAAAATTTTATAGTTTCAAGATATAGTTCCAGATGAATTACCAAAATTTTCTCCAGATAGGGAAATAAAGCTCGCGATTGACGTAGCACTTTAGACGAAGCCAGCGACCAAGGCTTTACACAAAATGACACCAGTTAAAATGAGGAAGTTAGCAACGCAGATGCAAGAGATGTTCGAAGAAGAAGCGATTAAACCCAGTGTATCCCATAAGGCGCACCGGTAGTAATTGTTAATAAGAAAATGGAAGTATGAGATTATGCATCGACTAGAGAAAGCTCAACAAGTTTACTAGCAGGAGCAAGTATCTGTTACCTCGACCCAATGATTTGTTTGATCGAACGAAAGAAGCAAAGTACTTTTATAAGATTGATTTGAGACTTGGTATTTCACCAAATGAAGATTAAACCTATGGATATTTCAAAGATAATTTTCAAAAACCAAGTATTATTCTCGTATTGCCATATGGATTAACCAATAAACCAATAATATTTGAACTTGATGGACATGATCTTTAAGGAATATCTGGATAAGTTGTAGTTGTGATACTCAAAGTCAACGGAGGACCATATAAAGCATTTAATGATAACTGGGAAGATGGAGAAGAAAGAAGTTGTATGAAGTATAGTTCTTAGTATAAATTATCAATGTGGAGAAGACCAAGAGAGATTCAGTAGAAATTAAAGTTACTATGAATGAAAAGAGACCAGAAACACCAACAAAAGTAAGAAGTTTTATCATGGGTCGGTTACTATTGGAAATTTATGCAAGATTTCGTGAAAGTTGCAATATCTTGGACGAAGCTAACCAGGAAAAGCAAGAAGTTTTGTGAAATGGAGAAGGATGAAGGGAAAGTTTTGCGGAGTTAAATGAAAGAATGGTTTCAGCACCTGTTTTATCAATTTAAAAGTATCAAGGAAGTTTGGTAGTTTATAGTGATGCTTCTCATTAGGGAATAGGATGTGTGTTGATGCAGCACAATAGAGTTATTGTATATGCATCCAGACAACCGAAACCTTATGAGCAGAAGTATCCTAGCCATATTTCGGGATTAACAGTAATAATATTCATTTTGAAAGATTTGGGAAACATGATATGTATGGAGAAAGGTGTAAGATCTATACGGGCCATAAGAGGTTGAAGTATGTATTCACGAGGAAAAGCAAAGATAGAGGAAAGCAATAACGGACATAGAAACTATACCGGAAGAATTTTCTATGGAATTTTGGAAGTTGGAATCGAAAGGTAGGGTTTATAATCTAAAAGGAGCAAGGATGGATAGTATGACCTTTCAGTCGAAGTTGTTAAGGGAAAGATAAGGAGAAGTCAAGAGAAGATAATGGATCACGGTGTTAGCAGTTAGTAAGAGGAAATTTATGCACTCAGGGGAAACGATCACGATATCCCCAGGTTTTCTTCCAGCACTTGGATGCTACAAGTAGAAGGATTAAGAAATGAGATCCCACAGGTAATTCACAAAATAAAGTATGTAATTTATTGAAGAAATGCCAAGATATACGGAAATTTAAAGACAAATAGCGATAACCAGGTATAAGAAGGAAATTTCAAGATGGATTAGAAAGTGTTGGACATGTCAAAGAATTAAAGCGAAGTATTGGAGGCTTAGTGAACAAGGCAGACCAAGGAGTAGTTTTAAAAGAAACGAATCGTAAAATGTATCAGTGGTATTGTTAATGAAAAGGAATGAAATTATGAGATTATGTACTGGCTAGCAGGAGTTCAATAAAACAACGAATAAAAATAAGTGACCCTGATAAAGAATTAATTACTTACGAGACCTAATTCAAGAAGTATGTTATGTTTCAAGGATTAACTTAAGATCCGACCTGAGAACATATCAGAGATTACAATTAAAATGAGTTATGAGCATTGCAAGCTCCGGTGGTATCATGTGAAATAACAAGTATATCAGTTGTCTATAAGAAAATTAAGGAACATGTTGTATAAGGAATACTCACATAAGTGAATTGTATTTATTAATAACATCTTCAACTACGCAGGGAACTATACGTTGAGTCTTTAAGAATGAAATTTGACTAAGGTTAACAAAAGATTCTGAATTAATCCATTAACAACTACCTAAGCAAAGCCGTATGGTAACAGATGCCTTATGGTGACAGAAAGGATTGGATGTAATTAAGACCACCGAGGAGTTAATAGACGAATTGGAAAGAGTGGAATCTGAAGTTCAAATACTTAAAGATGATAATACGTGGATATATGAGATTACTTTTCAGCCTTAACTAATGAAAAGGAGTAAGAAATATTTAAATGTTTGGAACCAAGTTAAAAACGAGCACCGCCTATCATCCTTAAACGAAGAGTCAAAGTACGGAAGTGGTTCAGGAACTGTAAGATATGTTGAGAGGATGAGTCTTAAGGAAACACTGGAATGATCATTTATCAGTGATGTCAGCTTTGGAATGCCACCTTACCAAGCTTCATGTCAACGCAAGTGTAGGTCCCCATTTCTATTAAAATAAAGTGGGAGAAAGAAAGTTATCAAATTCTAAGTTAAATCGGCACACCAAGAGCGTAGTGCTATTGGTTGAAACAGCTCGGAGTAGACAAAGGAAGAAGGCGAAATTGTATCGAAAGAAGATATGAGTATAGAAATAGGACCAGTAGTATTAGTAAAAGTGTTATCTTGAAAGAAACCGGATAAGTCTAAATAGAAGGGACATATCAAGTCCTAAAATTAGTGAACCATTCGAGGTATTGATAGATATAAATAAAAGTTGTTCATGAGTTGATATTATCATCAAAAACGTGTGTACATATAATGTGTTGCCTGTCAATGCTAAAGCAAAAAGTATTTGATTTGAATTAAGCGATTGGTTAAGAGCCAATGGGCTCTTGTTTAAGTTTATTCTGCATATAGTGATTGATCCAAATTCTTGATCGTTAAAGGAGAGTTCGTGGAAATAAGAATATATCCATAGTAAGTACGTTTGAAATCTTCGAGTAAAAAGAGTTTACCTGGGAACTAGAGTCAGATATGCTTGACAAATATCCTCACTTGTTTAATTAGACCAGATTCTGAGGAAAGAATCTTTTTAAAGGGGGAAGGGTATGACGACTCGTATACATTTATATTATTTAAAAGTGTAATAAATTAATAAATAAATAGTTAAATAAAATATGTGTATTGGTTCTGATTGCTATGTGTTGTTTTATTATGATCCCTGTGTGAATAAAGGTGTACCGGGTTGTTTGTGTAATCAACTATTGAGTGGTATCGGATCGTTTTCACTTTTTAAAGTGAATTTAGTGCAAATTTATTTGCATAAATATTTGAAATGTCTCTAAAATTGTTTTTATGGTTTCATAATTACAATAATTATTTTTAGGATTTTATAAAATTGAGAAATCAATATTTTATTAAATATTTATCTTTAAATAATTTTCTGAATGCTTTTATTTGTAAAATCCATATATAATTCTATAATTCTTCAAAAATTATGAAACTCATATTTATTCAAGTTTGGAATATTCTGAGAGTTTTAAAATTATTTTGGAAATTTTCGGGGTTAATTTCACCTGCGCGTTGTTTCAGTTATTTGTTAAAAGCGGGTATAAAGAGCATTTTAAAAATTGTTTTAAAATTTCAGAATTTATGTTTTTGTAAACTTTGGAATATTTGTAATATTTTAAAACTATTTTCGTAATTTTCGAAGATTGTTTTATTTACACCACCGGTCCGTTAATTTTAAACTTGGGACAAACTCGGCTTTTAACTCCTCGTATTTATCTCTAACTATAACGTGTCAATTGTTTACCACAGCTGTGTCCACGTGTTGCAAGCTGGAGGGGAGGAAAAGAAAATAATAATGTTAACCCCCCCCCCCCCGGTTATGTTCTCTGCGTTTGCCTTCATTTCTCTGTTAATCTCTCTCTCGAATCATCTCATATCTCTCTAATCTCTTCCTTCTCTCTATGTTCTTTCTTTTTTTTTCCCGAATCCTTCCTCTTCCTCTCTGTTTCACGGCTTTTCGCCGCTGCTCACCGTACTCCGACCGTCTCCTTCTCCGGTTGGTCCCGTGTCTTCTCAGTTTTGTTTCGTATGTATACGTGTGTATATATATGATTATGTGTATGGGTGTGTGACTGTGCATGTGTGTGTGTGTGTATAAGATTGTATGTGTGCTGTGAAGTGTGTGTCAGTGTGTGCGTTAATGTGTAGCGGCGTGGCCGTGTTTGTGGCCGCGGTGGTGGCTGTGTTGCTTTGGTTCTTCCTCTTGTTGTTGTTGGGCTGAATTTTTGGCCCTGTTACTTTGGGCTTGGCATTATTGGGCCTTTTTGGCGTTGTTGGATTGAATGTTGTAAAACTTTTTGATATAATTCCATTTTATTGCAGGAATTAATTGAGTAAAATTAGTGATATTGAATACTTCGTGTGGAAATTATTATTAAAATAATCGGTGAAATTCGTGATTGGAAACCCGATTCGGGTACCTCCGAATTTTGCCGCCGTCGACGATGAGCTTCGGCGAGTCGACGGTGGACCGAGATGATCATATTCTGAGTCCTAATTAGTAAATAAAAATAAAATACGAGTAGTAATTAATAATTGTGATTGAGTTAGAATTTGAAAATGTGTGGGTTTTGATTGGATAATTGTTGCGATTATTGTGTTTGAGATTTGACGTCGATTGATGTTTCGACGGGTAGTCCGATAAACAAAGGGAACGCTGTCCGATTTTTGGAAAACTGAATTACGCAAATACGGAAACGTATCCGATGAATATCGGGACGTCGAGAGACTATATATGTATATGTGTGTGTTTTATATGAAACTTGATGGTACGATGTGATGAAATATTTTTTTCTAAATCGATAACCCTGATTTCGTAAAATAAAGAGTATGGGTATTTTCCGAAAACGAACACTGAACCGATTTTCAAAACGTGAACCCTAAGTGATACGTGTATTATTATATGAAGTATGTTACGAGTCGGATTTTGTTAACGTTCGGGATAGATTGTTAGCGAGGATATGTCAAGCATAATCGAATGTCTAAGTTAGGATGTTTCAACCTTGTAGGTTCTAATCGGAATGCCCGAGAATTTGAAATTGGACAAAAGATAGTTGGTGGTGAGTCGAAAAGCTCAGTAAGGTCCCAATCAAAGAACTTAAGGTCGAATCCAGAGTGATATAGTGGTTGGACGTAAAAGCCCAAGCGGCAGAGTTGGCCCAGAATTGATCAATAATAGTTGTAAAGCCTTGTAAGGCAAGTATTTCTGAACTTTTCTTCAAGATATATTACCAATGTTTTTGAACTATTTCATAACATGTTACTAATATTAAACATAACTTCTGTTTTATAATGCATATACTTCAAACTATTTACCCTTAACCCTGATTCTTTCTTGATCTTGAGCCGTAAGCCTTATTCTTTGCAAACCGTCCTTTGTTGATCCTTAGACACCAAACCATACAAATATAATACTACTCTTCAAAGATATAATTACCAAACACCAAACACTGAAAGAGAATGATTTGAAAACACAGGAACTTTTATACTCCAATCATTCTTAATAACCTCAAAGAACCATATCTTGAAAAATCATTACTGGTCTAATACCTGACCCTTGTACAAACTGAAAACCGTTTATTATACATACCCTGATATACCCTTGAGATATCCATGAGTTTCCTTACGTTTTTATGCAAATGTTTAACCATCATCGATTATGATCTTGTTTTATTGAATCATGTTGTTATCATATTGAACTGCTTTAGGATTGGATAGTTTTTATATATGTGGACCAGATTCGTGGTCAGACCATACCAATGGTCAAGTTAGGCCAATGTGTGCCTTGGATCCAGTAATTAGAGCAGTGCTGTGTGCTTGCTCGGGGTTAGTGCGTGACTGATCAGCAGCCTAACCTTAGTTTTTAAAACTTAAAATGAATATCCAATTCTAATGATTAGTTAAAAGAAACTTGATTCATTTAAATCATCTCATTTGATCACTGTTTAACCTAAGTTATCACTATTATGACTTGCTGAGCTAGTTAGCTCACTCTTGCGAATCTTTTTATATATGTTACAGTTGAAAAGGATATGGATGATAGTGAAGTTCCTCAGTCCAAATTACGGGCTAAGGTCCCAGTTGAGTTGAATCGAGCTAGCAGAAGCTTCATGGGGTAGAGAGATAGTCAAATTACAAGAATACTTTTATTATCAGTTGTAAGTTAAATTAAAGGGAAATTTGGTACGTTGTAATAAAAGTTAAGGTTGTGGCTTGTTTTCATACTTTAACCTGTTGCGATCCGTGGTTTATGAAGCAGGGTCATTATAAATAATATTTCTTACACAGGTTAATATAATGTGTTGGTGTTGTGGACCCCAAACTTCTAACCCGGGTTTGGAGGGCGCCACACCTGACATCAAAGAGATCAGTAATTGAAGCCAAGTCAAGATCTACAACTGCTCAAATTTTGATATGTATACAGACTGAAGCTGTTATCAGAAGTTAAAGATGGTAAAGCTTTAAGGACTGTAAGTTGTAGTTATCTAGTCAAATTCTCATGCATTTGTTCTTAATGTTTTTGACATCATCAAATATCTGTTAAACTTGTATATTATGCTAATTTACAAGTTGGGGGAGATTGTTAGATATATTTGATAATGTCATGTCTAATATGATTTGTGTTTAGTTTTCAGATCTTACTTAAACAGGACAAATCAGTACTTAACTGGAAATCAGCATTTATATTGAAGTCAGAACTTAAGTTGTCAGAACTTAAGTTATCAGGAGATATTTATCAGAAGATAATATCAGGACTTAAGGAGACTTTCAGATAAGGAAGGCGGCTGATTGAAAGGAAGGAAGATCAAGACAAACGCAAGAAGATATATGCATGAAGAAGGAATTATATGAAGAATAGAATACTTGGAAGAAAAGATAACTGATTGATATATTTTAGGAAGCAGAATTATATTCCAAATCAATTAGAGATTATCTTGTAACTGTGTAGTATATAAACACAGACATAGGGTTTATACTATATGTGTTATCATTATCGAGAATAATATTCATTGTAACCCTAGCAGCTCTCGTGATAATTTGTTCATCACTGAGAGAGGACAGTTCCATATTGTAACAGAGTTTAATAAAATTTGTTTTATGTTACTTGTGTTCTTTTAATTCGATTTGATTGTGATAAACACTGTATTCAACCCCCTTCTATAGTGTGTGTGACCTAACACGAAGGTTCTCTTCTTTTGTCTCACGGGCTTTGTAACACCCCCAAATCCAGGGTCGGGGATCCGGGTTGTCACGAGTTCCATTTCCCTTAATAACACCCAATCTTAATAATTAATCAACTACTCTGTACTGTGACCCCACAATAAACACACACACCACACGTTATAGTCTCAGAGATGAACATCCAAAAATAATCACAAGTCATTTTATTCCACAATTATCTGCCAATACACCTTAAAAGGTTTTCTGAATAAATTTACATTTTCTTTGCCATTATTACAATTCATAAGTATACATAAATCTGGTACATCAAAAGTTGAAGCCTAGTCTATTGGTAGTTCCCACCTTAACTACAGCGACTTCAATGCCTATAGGAAGCTGCAGAACGTTTCCTATCCGCTCGCGAATTGGGAGCTTAGTCCTGTTCATCTTGTCTATCTGATGTTGTGTCATGAAAGAAGAAAGCAAGGGTGAGCAGCAAGCCCACCAAAATAATATGTATAATAATTAATAGTATATGAGCCTTCTCATAGTACTCATGAAAGTCTTGGTCAAAAGAAATGAACCAAGT
This sequence comes from Apium graveolens, assembly GCF_009905375.1. Taxonomy (NCBI): domain Eukaryota; kingdom Viridiplantae; phylum Streptophyta; class Magnoliopsida; order Apiales; family Apiaceae; genus Apium; species Apium graveolens. The sequence goes on from NC_133657.1 coordinate 65,922,820, forward strand.
TTGATATCTTAATGCGATGAAGTCGCAAAATATTCAGTATATATACATATATACTTTTCAAAATCTTGGAAGTCCTCTTCCATGCATAATACACACAGAGTTCCAGTGTATAACTGTATAAAAATACCGTTGCAAGGTGATCTCATATATCTAACCTTGTCTCAACGTTTTTCTGAAAATCTTTGTCATGCATAAGATAATCATTTACTAGATATAAGTTTTAAAAAAATGAAGTTACAAGATACTCCACTATACTTTATATCCAAATACTACTTGAACTACCACCGTTCAAGTTATAATCAGTTTCAAAGTTCATCGCCCAGATGAGACTACAAGATAAGACTTGAATAGATTCAATCTTTGAAATATCATTATAAATAACGAAGTTACGAGATACTTCATTAAGTCCTGATATATATATCCATATATATATATATATATCTCATACATTTCCTGAAAATCTCTGTCATGTAAAGTATGAACAGAGTTATAATATCCAATGAATTTTGGAAAGGAAAAGAATTTTGGCATAAACCAGATATCTTGCTGATCAGGCAAAGATACCAATAAGTAACCTTTTCTACTAGTAGATGGATGAATCCCCCACCGGTCATCACCCTGGCCACATAAGGACCTTATGCTGGACCGCCACCCGGCCTCTTACGCGTTGATGGACTGCCACCCAGCCACTTACACTTTGATAGACCGTACCCCGGCCTGTCGCTTATGCCGACTCAATTAGATGGGCTTACTTCCCGAACATTGGGCAAGTAATCAATTCATTTATCAAAACAGCAACCTTGTTGCGAATATAAAACACACCATAGAGCCGGATCCCTCAGGTTTTGAACGAGTATTTAAATCCCCTTTAAAAGGAAGATCTTAAATATAAAAATGAGTTTTGGGATCCGCTCTAACTTTTAAAAATCATTTTGAAGACTCGAAAATACTTTAAAGAGTGTTTGGAGTAATGCTGATTTAATGAAGTAAATCAGTCCCAATATATTTAGAAAATGTCTGAATATTATTATTTAAATAATATTCCCATAAAGAATAATCTTTATAAAAATAATTGAAGTAGAAGTATTAAAACTTATACTTGAAACGAGTATTAAATAACCAAAGATACACTTATATGAAAGTATTATCTTTATTTGAATAATCGAAAATAAGTTTGATTATTGACACCTTATTCTTTAATAAAATAAAGAATATATTTCAGTAATAAGCGGAGTCATAATACCTCGAATGAATATTATAAATAATATTCATAAAATAAGGGAGTCATACATCCTCGATTGAATACCCAAGTAATATTCAATAATAATATAAAGGAGTCATAAGCCCTCGAATAATATTCGAAATAATATTCAATAATAAAATAAAGGAGTCATACATCCTCGATTGAATATCCAAGTAATATTCAATAATAATATAAAGGAGTCATAAGCCCTCGAATAATATTCGAAATAATATTCAATAATAAAATAAAGTTAAAGTTATCGAATAAACCTTATTCGATTAATAGTTTGGAAAACTATAACCATATATATATATAAATATATATATATATGTATATATCCATATCCATATATACAAAATCTACTCGGAATCCTCGACTCCCGGTTTTAGAAAATATTTTCACCTTTGGGTCCCTATACTAAGGGTATATGCAAGTTACCGCTATCCTCTAGCATAGGTATTATCAACTGAACCAACAGATATATAACTCAAGAATATGAGACAGGCATGCATATATATATCATATCAGCATGCTTCAATATATCGCAACATTTGCTAATTAACCAACATGCATCTATCGCAAGATAATGCATATACATATATTCATCACAACAACAGTATAACGGGTAGAAAACTTGCCTGAGCGACTTGGGGTGATAAAAGGCTCGGGACGAGTCTGGTAACCTATAAACAACAAGTAAGTTGGAATTAAACCAAAGTCACTTGTAAATCTATACTCTAACCAACTCAGACTCTAATGCTTGTTTTGCGCTCACTGATTCGCTTAAGTCACTCGGGTACCCTCGGTTCCACCATTTTTTATAATTTAACCTTTACGAGTTTTAAAGCGATTCCTTCACGAGTGTCTTACCAACTGCCTAACACACTTACCATAAATGTTTCATACATTAATTAACCCTTTTTGGTCTTTAACCTATGTTTCAAAGTAAGGCAAGGGGAAAAGTTTCGTTCGCGAAACGCCGTTACTTGAAACGGTCGTTTCTCCTAAACCGTGCACCGGAATCGAACGAACTACATATCAAAACGAAGCTCGTAACATGAGCTATCTAGACATTGCAATGGTCATAATCTAGCAGGGGGTCTCGGGTCCTAATGTTATGCACAAAAACAGTCTAAAGAAAATCGGACGTTACGACGGCTATGTTTACGCGTTTTCCCAATTTTAAACCATTCAAAACCAACCACAAATCAACCCCAAATCAATCATACAACCAATATCCCTCCAAACCACATCATAACAGCCCCAAAAAATCCACATTAACCATTTATACTTATTCCCCACATGAACTAAAAGCTTTACTTAGGTTCTTTAACTAATTACCAAGATTTACAACTCCAACAATGCAACAAAACCAACTAATCTCTACAAACTCAACCAAACTTCAACCAATCAAGCATCATGCTTCACATATGCTATATCAAACACATTCAATCCTAATTACTCAAAATTAAAGCTAGGGTTTGTAGTTTATACCTTCCTTGGAGAGTGGAGAATCAAGAGAATGGCTTGGAATCACCCTTAAAGTCCTTATCCAAGCTTAATCTAAACAAAACTTCAAGAACACAAATTTTATTTCTTGAAAAACACTATTCACCATCTTCTTTCATGATTTATAGAAAATGATTGGCTTGGAATTAGAAGCTTAAACTTATAGGAAGTATGTAACTATCCATGGGGAAGCTTAGATAATTACCTTGCTAAATAGTAAGTGGTGGAGCTTGGATCTTCATTTTTTAAGAAATGGGCCGAGAGCATGAAGAAGAAGAAGAGAGATTTTTGTGTTTTGCCTTGTTTTGCTTTTGGTTGGTTGATTTTTGTTGTTTGATTTAGTCAATTACCTTGTTGCCCTTGAATTTGTGTGGTTCTCATTCAACCACACCTCCTTCCTTCCCATGTCATGCCTACATCACTTTGTGATGTCATCACCCCTCCTTTGTCCTCTTTCTATTGGTTGGATGACATCATCCCCACTAATCCCTTTGATTAGCTTTTAATTGTTTGCCTAATGACCGCTGATCTGTTATACGGTTCGCTTAACTTTCGTTTTCGTTTATCGTTTGAGGGATCATACCCGGGATCTTATTACTTAGGTTCCCTTAACCTATCTCAATACATTATATTCCTTTTTATGATCCTCTCTTATAATCCTTTAATTTAAATCCTTTTTATCTTGTTACCTTTTTCTCAATTCTTTCCGTATCTAGTGGATTTCCGGGAAAAATCAAAGTGTTCGGAAATTGGATTCTGACGATCTTTACATACACTTATATACCACATAGAGTACTAATAATATCCCAGAAGATCAATAACAGAACCCCTACATAGTGTGGCATGAAAAGTTTTCTCATTCAGCAAAAACACTATTCATAAGGGTTTCAAAAATTTTCCAAAAATTGGGGTTATTACAGTCTCCCCTCCTTAAAAGGATTCCGTCCCGGAATCAGATAGAAATGAATAGGGATACTTTCTTAGTATTGCACTTTCTAACTCTCAAGTCAATTTTCCCACATTGTGGTTCTACCATCAAACTCTTACTAGTTTGATAACCCTTCTCTTAAGCACTCGTTCCTTCTTAATCTATACCCTTCCTGGTTGCTCCATATAGGTTACGTCTGATTGCATGTCTATGCGCTCATATGCCTCTATTTATCTGGCATCTGAATTACACTTCCTTAACATTGATACGTGAAACACGTTACGACCTGCTACATGTTCGGGGTTAGGGCTAGCTCATATGCTAACTTCCCAAACGTCTTAATACATCCAAGGGTCCAACAAATTGTAGACTTAGCTTTCCTTTCTTTCCGAACCTCATCAATCCTTTCCAAGGGATACCTATAACATTACTAGGTCCCCTATTTCCTATTCTTTGTCCTTTCGTGTCAATTCAACATACTTCTTATGTCCATCTTGGGCTACTACCAGCCGTCCTCTGATTAGATCTATCATATCCTTGGTCCTTTGGACTACTACGGGTCCGAGCATCTTGCGCTCTACAACTTCATCCTAACATAAGGGAGATCGATATTGTCTTCCCTCAAGGATCTCATAAGGCGACATCTCGATAATGACAAATGATCTATTGTCGTAAGAAAAATCAATCCGTGTTAAGTGATCATTCCAATTTCTTTCAAGTCTATTGCACAGACTCTCATTATAGCTTTTAGCATTAGAGCTTTTACTTCTCAATACCCATTCTGTAATAACCCCAATTTTTGAGAAATTTTGAAACCCTTATGAATAGTGTTTTTGCTGAATGAGAAAACTTTTCATGCCACACTATGTAGGGGTTCTGATATGGATATTCTGAGATTTTATTAGTACTTTATATGGGATATAAGTGTATGTAAAGATCGTCAGAATCCAATTCCGAACACTTTGATTTTTCCCGGAAATCCACTAGATACGGAAAGAATTGAGAAAAAGGTAACAGGATAAAAAGGATTTAAATTAAAGGATTATAAGAGAGGATCATAAAAAGGAATATAATGTATTGAGAAAGGTTAAGGGAACCTAAGTAATAAGATCCCGGGTATGATCCTTCAAACGATAAATGAAAACGAAAGTTAAGCGAACCGTATAACAGATCAGCGGTCATTAGGCAAACAATTAGGAAGTTAAGCAAAGGGATTAGAGGAAGTGATGTCACCCAACCAATGAGAAGAGGACAAGGAAGGGAGGATGACATAGCAATGTGATGTAAGCATGACATAGGGAAGGAGGAGGTGTGGTTGGTTTATAACCACACAAATATAAGGTTATTAAGGTAATTAACCAAAAACAAAACAAAAAAACAACCAAGCTAAGCCAAACAAATCAAAAAACACAAAATCATTTCATTCTCATCATCTTGCTCTCGGCTTTTCATCTTTTTCAAGGGCAAGAATTTCAAAAATCAAGTTCCAAGCATTGTTAAATCACAAGGTAATTATCTAAGCTTCCTTGTACATAGATATGGATATGCTATAAGTTTAAGCTCCTAATTCCTTCACAATCTCTTCCAATAAATCAAGAAAGAAGATGGTGAATAGTAACCTTCAAGAAATAACTTTAGTTTTCTTGAATTTTTATGAAAGATTAAGGTTATACAAGCAAGGATCAAGGTTCTTTTAGGCATTCAAAGCTCTTGGGTTGTGTTAGGAAGCTTCAAGGAGGTATAAACAACTTTCACCTTTAACTTATAGTTTGAACTTTGAGTTTTGATGAGTTTATGGATGGATTAATGTATATATAGAAATATCCATGTATGTATAGCAAGATCCATGTATGTTAGATAGTTTGGTTGGATTTGTGGTGATTTTGGATATGAATCTTGGTTAATGGTTAATGAATCTTAAGTTATGCTTAGTAGATCATGTTTGTGGTTGAATAAGTTGGAAAACCTTGAGATTATGGACTGACTTTGCCTTGATATAAGTTGTGTTTGAGGTATTGATGATGGTTGGGTGGTTTGTAGTGAATTGGTAAAGAATTGGAGTGGTATAAATATTGGTAATCGCGTAAACATAGCCGTCGTAACGTCCGATTTTCTTTAGACTGTTTTGTGCATAACATGAGGACCCGAGGACCCCCTGCTAGATTGTTACCACTGCCATGTTTAGGTAGCTCATGTTACGAGCTTCGTTTTGATATGTAGTTCGTTCGATTCCGATGCACGGTTTAGGAGAAACGACCGTTTCAAGTAACGGCGTTTCGCGAACGAAACTTTTTCCCTCGCCTTACTTTGAAACATAGGTTAAAGACCAAAAAGGGTTAATTAATGTATGAAACATTTATGGTAAGTGTGTTAGGCAGTTGGTAAGACACTCGCGAAGGAATCGCTTTAAAACTCGTAAAGGTTAAATTATTAAAAATGGTGGAGCCGCGGGTACCAGAGTGACTTAAGCAAATCAGTGAGCGCAAAACAAGCGTTAGAGTCTAAGTTAGTTAAAGTATAGATTTACAAGTGATTTTGGTTTAATTCCAACTTACTTGTTGTTTATAGGTTATCAGACTCGTCCCGAGCCTTTCTCACCCCCAAGTCGCTCAGGCAAGTTTTCTACCCGTTATACTGTTGTTGTGATGAATATATGTATATGCATTATCTTGCGATAGATGCATGTTGGTTAATTAGCAAATGTTGCGATATATTGAAGCATGCTGATATGGTATATATATGCATGCCTGTTTCGTATTCTTGATTTATATATCTGTTGGTTCAAATGCTTATTCGTTGCATAATACCTATGCTAGAGATAAGCGGTATTTGCGTATACCCTTAGTATAGGGACCCAAAGGTGGAAATATTTTCTAAAACCGGGAGTCGAGGATCCCGAGTAGATTTTGTATATGTGGATATATATATATATATATACTTATATATATATATATGGTCATAGTTTTCAAAACTATTAATCGAATAAGGGTTATTCGATTACTTTAACTTTATTTTATTATTGAATATTATTTCGAATATTATTCGAGGACTTATGACTCCTTTTATTTTATTATTTGAATATTATTTGAATATTCATTCGAGGACTTATGACTCAGTTTATATTATTTAATGAATATTATTTGAATATTCATTTGAGGATCTATGACTCCGATTATTTGCTGAGATATATTCTGTATTTTATTAAAGAATAATGTTTCGATAATCAAACTTATTTTCGATTATTCAAATGAAGATAATACTTTCATATAAGTATATCTTTGGTTATTTAATACTCGTTTCAAGTATAAATTTTAATACTTCTACTTCAATTATTTTTATAAAGATTATTCTTTATGGGAATATTATTTAATTAATAATATTCAGTCATTTTCTAAATATTCTGGGGACTGATTTACTTCATTAAATCAGCTTTACTCCAAACACTCTATAAAGTGTTTTCGAGTCTTCAAAATGATTTTTAAAAGTTAGAGCGGATCCCAAAACTCATTTTTATATTTAAGATCTTCCTTTTTAAGGGGATTTAAATACTCGCTTAAAACCTGAGGGATCCGGCTCTGTGGTGTATTTTATATTCGCAACAAGGTTGCAGTTTTGGTAAATGAATTGATTACTTACCCAACGTTCGGGAAGTAAGTCCATCTATTGAGTCGGCATAAGCAACATGGGCTCAGTGGGCGTCCATGATAGTGTAAGTGGCTCAGTGGGAGTCCATCAAATGCATAAGTGGCTGAGTGGCAGTCTAGCATAGGTCCTAATGCGGCCAGGGTGATGACCAGTGGGGAATTCGTCCATCTACTAGTAGAAAAGGTTACTAATGGGTATCTTTGCCTGATCAGCAAGATATCTGGTTTATGCCAAAATTCTTTTCCTTTCCAAAATTCATTGGATGTTTCAAACTCTGTTCATACTTTACATAACAGAGGTTCCAGGAAATGTTTAAGAGATATATATATGTGGATATATATATATCGGGACTAAATAAAGTATCTCGTAACTTTATTCCATTCAATAATATTTCAAAGATTGAATCTATTCAAATCTTGTCTTGTAATCTCATCTATGTGATGAACTTTTGAAACTGATTATAACTTGAATGGTGGTAGTTCAAGTAGTATTGGGAAAGATATAAGTATATTGGGGTATTTGGTAACCTCATCTTTTAAACTTATATCTAATTAATAATTGTCTTATGAATGACAAAGATTTTCAGAAAAACGTTGAGACAAGGTTAGATATATGAGATCACCTTGCAACGATATTTTTTTATACGGTTATACACTGGGACTTTGTGTATATTATGCATGGAAGAGGACTTCCAATATTTTGAAAAGTATATATGTATATATACTGAATATTTTGTGACTTCATCGCATTAAGATATCAAACTTGGTTCATTTCTTTTGACCAAGACTTTCATGAGTATTATGAGTAGGCTCATATACTATTAATCATTATACATATTATTTTGGTGGGCTTGCTGCTCACCCTTGCTTTCTTCTTTCATCACACAACAACAGATAGAAAAGATGAACAGAACCAAGCTCCCGATTCGAGAGCGATTAGGAGACGTTGCGCAGTTTTCTAGAAGCATTGATGCCGCCGTAGCTGAGGTAGGAACTACCAATAGGCTAGGCTTTCAACTTTTGATGTACCAGATTTATTTATATTTATGAATTGTAATAATGGCAAAGAAATGTAAATTTATTCAGAAAACCTTTTAAGGTGTATTGGCAGATAATTGTGGAATAAAATGACTTGTGGTTATTTTTGGATGTTCATCTCTGAGACTATAACGTGTGGTGTGTGTGTTTATTGTGGGGTCACAGTACAGAGTAGTTGAGTAATTATTAAGATTGGGTGTTATTAAGGGAAATGGAACTCGTGACGACCCGGATCCCCGACCCCGGATCTGGGGGTGTTACAGAAATGGTATCAGAGCTAAGCGTTATAAACCTCAGAGATGATGGGACGTTAAGATAATAAGTTCACTAAGATAATAAGAACTCTTGCCAAGTTCATAGTCGGGCTACCTAACGTAGTACTGACAGTTAAAACCCTTATGGGAACCCTTATAAATATCATGATAGGAGCGTAGTTCGTTATCGTATATGGTAGCGGGACTCCGAACCCTGAGGTTGAGGAGAAACAACGCGATGATGTTTTATTACTCATTGGAGATCAGATTGTGGATCCGATAGAGTGTCCTAATGTAGGACCGGATGATGTTAATATTGAGGATTTAGCGGTTGAGGATGTTGTCCTAGAAGGGATAGTTGTTGAGGAGGATCCCATGGAGGATCCTGACAAGAATGAATAAAGGACCACTGATGAATTGATGACCATGGTTAGGTCGACTACCAGAGGTAGGATTGGTCGATCACTACCGGAGGTTCGTTCAAGTTTGTAAAGATAGTTGCCCCCTTTAACGCGGCTTACTCGTAAGACTGAGAAGTTTGAATGGACAGAGAAATGCGAGAACAGCTTTTAAGAACTGAAGCAAAGGTTGGTGACGGCCCCTATGTTGGCATTGCCGGATGGAAAAAGAGATTTTGTGAAGTATAGTGACGCTTCGCATAAGGAATTAGGGTGCTTCTTAGCACAGCAAGATAATCGCGTATGCGTCAAGACAATTAAGGTAATATGAAATTCGATATCCCCGCCCATGAGCTTAGGCTCGTGGCAATAGTTTTACCCTAAAGATTGGAGGCACTACTTGTATGGAGAGAAGTGCGAGAATTACCTAAGCCATAAGTGCTCTAGTACATTTTCACGTAGAAAGAGCTCAACATATGCCAGAGGAGGCAGTTAGAGCTAATCAAGAATAATGATTGGGAGATTCTTTATCATTCGGGGAAAGCCAATATGGTGGCTGATGCCCTTAGTAAAAAGGAGAGACTCAAGATGATAATGTCTTTTGGAGAGTTTATAAGAGATTTTGAGAAAATGGAAATAGAAGTGAAGGTAACCGGAGCCGGTACCAAAAAGCTGTTTGAGATTGCAATACAGCCCGAATTATTGGAAAAGATCATATTGTGCCAGAAAAAGTTATGAATGAAGGCAGAGAGCCAACAATTAGATAAAAGATTAATACTGAGAAAGACGATAAGGGAATAATGAGGTATTCCTATAGAATTTGGGTTCCGAAAGTTCAAGAGCTTAAGGATGAGAACTTAGATGAGAGCCATAGTTTGAGGAATAAGATTTAGAGCAAACCCTGAACGTGATAGTCAGGGAGGTCGCCATCAAGATAGAAGGAACCCATGACATAATGGAGTGGAAAATGAGGATTTTAAATTAAAAGATTACCCCAATTATGGGGAGTAGGATGAAACATTTCATACTAAGGAAACAGAAAGTCGAGTAAGGAAAGGAGACCCGAGACGGTACTCCTATACGGCAATTCATGGACCTATCTAAAAAGAACTTAGACTATTATCCCCAACCACCACCCTGAGGAGACAGTGCGGTGAGAAATTCTTTCAGGACCTTTAAGTCGCTAAGCTCTCAGAGTTCCATGGAACAAGCTGACCCAGCCGAGGCAAGAGCCTGGCTAAAGGAAATATAGGAATCATTTGAGATTCTAAATGATTGACGAATCTCAAAAGGACTGTTTTTGTCACTTACCCTCCTAGGAGAGAGGCCACCCGCCGGTGAAAGGCCAAGGAAGGCACGGAGCAAGAGATTATAATAAACTGATTAAAGTTCAGTCAATTGTTTTTAGAAAATACTTCCCAAAGTTATGAAGATAGTGTAAAAGCTTTAGAGCCAGAACAAAGGCAGACGAGTATGATGAATTATGAATCTAAGTTGTAAAAGTTGTCAAGATTCGTTCTGAGGACACGAATCCAGAATGACGGGATGTTTGAAATCAATACTTATGTTGTGTTGGTTCATGAAATAAGGATAAGAGAAAGGAAAATAAAAAGAAACTGAAGTGGAAAGGAATATAAAGGCAATAGAGTTTGAGGAATGATAAGGGAGTTGGGTATGAGGAAACCCTAAAGACTCATAGCAATAGAAATAGAAAAGTATGTAATCGTCAGGATGATGATGATCCACCATGAGTTAAAATTGATGGTTGAAGGCATAAGAGATACATATATTTTATCCCCTGTAAGTTGGGAAGATTCGAGGAAACCTTGAGATAATTCGAAGGATAAATAACGAGACGCGGATAGACTGAGGACACAAGAAAGTAAGAAATTAAGAAAATTGGATGAAGGAAGTGACCTTCAAGAATGTGAAGTGTAAGACTGGTGGCTTGTTACCCAGAAAGGGAGACGCCAGGTATGGGAGGTATCCCAACATTGAGGTGACTGTTGAGATAAACAACAAAAGTAAATAAGGAATTATTAAGAAGAAGTTCACGTTGAACACGACCAATATCTTCCAGAACATCCTTGTTATCGTTACCAAATTAGGCAAGACAAGCGGATAACCGTTTTTATCTTTTGGAGGCCATATGGATTGACCTCAATTTGAATAAGGATGCTATTATGAAGTTAGGTATAGACTATCGAAGTGGGGAATGATGAATAAGATAATCTATCTAGGATATATGACTTGATTTATCCATGGAAGGATGCAGGTACCTTTTAAAGGTGGAATTAAGGATAGAACATTGGTAACTTAAAATGAATCCTAGGGGACTGCATAAAGGTTGGCATGTCACCCTTAATAGGGACAGTATGAGTTTTGACAGTATGATTGGGAAAGGGTTAAGGTAACAACAACCTTTAAGGATCAGTGGAGAAATTTTTCAGAAGTATATAGACAATGGTTCTACTATTAGTAAATGGTATTGTGATATGCCCTGTATCTAGGGAATACAGGAGGAACGATTGAAGGATAACCTTAGAGGTTTTATAAGGAAAAAGGTAATATTCAAAATTTTCAAGAATAGAAATGTGGATAAAGGAAATATGACGTAATTATAATGATGCCAAGTGGGGCACGTGTTGAACCACGAGAAAGTATGAATCGAACCAGTAAAGGTCGAAATTGTTCAGGGCAATTAGGGCCCAGGATAAAAGATGTTCTAAGTATGATTAAGAGTCAGTCATGACAGTGATTAACCTCTAAAGACTGAGGCAATAACTTATGGAAAAATGGTGATATTTTTTTTACTACTCATCAGATTTTAAGGAATACATCTTCACAAAAGCAGTGATTGAAATAAGGTAGAAAATTTATTTGGAGGTGGTTAAAATGACATTGACTATAAGGAAATTTTACTATCAGGAAAGGCCAAAGAGGTGGCCGACACTTTAAAGGTAAGTGGATAATTATAGGCGCGTGTGCCAAAAGAATACAGTGATGATGGTTAAAAATGTGAAGGTTGAATTATGGTTGGAGAGATTGACATTCCTTCTGATGACTGTGCAAATACCCAACCCTAATAGTAGTTGGTAAAGGTTTAATTCGTGTAATCGCCATGAGCAGGCTATCTATCTTAGAAGGTCCTATCTTGAGATAAGCCAGGACCATGTTTCAAAAAGGACTAGACGAACCTTTGAGTAAGTCTTCTATTTAAGGCATATGATTTATAATGGTATTAACCTGCTATCGTTGCTTTGAGCGAAACTCTTCTGCAAATTTTATCTGCTTCATGTCATGTATGTATGTCAGAATCAGGAGTGTACTCCATGAATCATGAATGGTGATTATGTTACCTCCTTAGAAGGATTAGATACGAGATGTATGGACTCCGTATGGGTAGCTATTAAGACTTCATGGAAAATGAATGACTACCGTAGGTCAGTGGTGGACCATAGTAAGGCAGCAATGATTCTGCGAGTAATGAGCTGATTACAACCGTGAGAGTTGTATTGGAATGGGTGTTGAGATTGAGTACCACTAATCGGGTCGTGGTAGTGTATAAGTTATCATTGATAGACTAATTAAGTAGAGTATCTACCTAGTGAATAATCATTCTTTCTTATCAATAGAGAGTCGTATTATTATACGAGGAAGGTTGCGGTGCAAGCATAGAATTCTAGTAACGATGATGTATAGAATGAGAACCCAGATTCGATTTTCGATGTCGAGGGAGTTTCAAAGGTGATTGTGTATAAGCTCGAGGAAGAGCATGGGTCCATAGAATGATGGACGGAATAGCAAAAAATATTTAAGCATGCAAAATGCGATGCGATAATACTTGATGTTGATATAAATACATATGTTTTGTTCTCCTATGACAAACCTCTATAGTTCAGAGGTAGGTTCTAAGCCAGATATTTTGTGGCAGTATATTTTTTTTTTCATATATACAATTCTCTTCAATTCGTTCTTTTCTCTTCTTTTCATTTCATGTAAGCTGAGAAGAACAACCCTTCCAGAAGGGGAGGTATTGCCGAATGACTATCTATCTTTGTGATAGAAGCCTAGTAGGATACCACATGTTGTTTAATTGCTTGTCAAGTACTAAAGGCTGGCCACCTTCTGTACTAACTATGCGATATAACAAGTGTTCATGATCATAGTGATCTCTCAACAAATTCCTTTAATTCTATATGATTGATCAAATTTTGGAAAATAGAAACAACTGAAAAAGGAGTAATAAAGTGGTGGTAGTATGCGGAATGGGAACACATTCGTGATACTAAGGTTGACGTGGTTATTAAAAGGTTATAGAACGCTAACGAGCAAAAGTATAACCAGTATAATATTAGGAACGGGAAGTAGTAGCGATTACGAACTGGATAAGAATGGGTATTGAGAAGCAGAAGCTCTAATGCTAAAAGCAATAATGAGAGTCTGTGCAATAGACTTGAAAGAATTTGGAATGATCACTTAATTCGGATTGAGTTATCTTATGACAATAGATCATATGTCATTATCGAGATGTCGCCTTATGAGATCCTTGAGGGAAGACAATGTCGATCTCCCTTATGTTAGGATGAAGTTGTAGAGCGCAAGATGCTCGGACCCGCAGTAGTCCAAAGGACCAAGGATATGATAGATCTAATCAGAGGACGGCTGGTAGTAGCCCAAGATGGACATGATAAGTATGTTGATTTGACACGAAAGGATAAAGAGTACGAAATAGGGGACCTAGTAATGTTATAGGTATCCCTTGGAAAGGATTGATGAGATTCGGAAAGAAAGGAAAGCTAAGTCTACAATTTGTTGGACCCTTGGATATATTAAGACGTTTGGGAAGTTAGCATATGAGCTAGCCCTAACCCCGAACATGTAGCAGGTCGTAACGTGTTTCACGTATTAATGTTAAGGAAGTGTAATTCAGATGCCAGACAAATAGGGGCATATGAGCGCATAGACATGCAACCAGACGTAACCTATATGGAGCAACCAGGAAGGGTTATAGAGTGAAAAGGAACGAGTGTTTAGGAGAAGGGTTATCAAACTAGTAAGAGTTTGATGGTAGAACCACAATGTGGGAAAATTGACTCGAGAGTTAGAAAGTGCAATGCTAAGAAAGTATCCCCATTTGTTTTCTATCTGATTCCGGGACGGAATCCTTTTAAGGAGGGGAGACTGTAATAACCCCAATTTTTGAGAAATTTTGAAACCCTTATGAATAGTGTTTTTGCTGAATGAGAAAACTTTTCATGCCACACTATGTAGGGGTTCTGATATGGATATTCTGAGATTTTATTAGTACTTTATATGGGATATAAGTGTATGTAAAGATCGTCAGAATTCAATTCCGAACACTTTGATTTTTCCCGGAAATCCACTAGATACGGAAAGAATTGAGAAAAAGGTAACAGGATAAAAAGGATTTAAATTAAAGGATTATAAGAGAGGATCATAAAAAGGAATATAATGTATTGAGAAAGGTTAAGGGAACCTAAGTAATAAGATCCCGGGTATGATCCTTCAAACGATAAATGAAAACGAAAGTTAAGCGAACCGTATAACAGATCAGCGGTCATTAGGCAAACAATTAGGAAGTTAAGCAAAGGGATTAGAGGAAGTGATGTCACCCAACCAATGAGAAGAGGACAAGGAAGGGAGGATGACATAGCAATGTGATGTAAGCATGACATAGGGAAGGAGGAGGTGTGGTTGGTTTATAACCACACAAATATAAGGTTATTAAGGTAATTAACCAAAAACAAAACAAAAAAACAACCAAGCTAAGCCAAACAAATCAAAAAACACAAAATCATTTCATTCTCATCATCTTGCTCTCGGCTTTTCATCTTTTTCAAGGGCAAGAATTTCAAAAATCAAGTTCCAAGCATTGTTAAATCACAAGGTAATTATCTAAGCTTCCTTGTACATAGATATGGATATGCTATAAGTTTAAGCTCCTAATTCCTTCACAATCTCTTCCAATAAATCAAGGAAGAAGATGGTGAATAGTAACCTTCAAGAAATAACTTTAGTTTTCTTGAATTTTTATGAAAGATTAAGGTTATACAAGCAAGGATAAAGGTTCTTTTAGGCATTCAAAGCTCTTGGGTTGTGTTAGGAAGCTTCAAGGAGGTATAAACAACTTTCACCTTTAACTTATAGTTTGAACTTTGAGTTTTGATGAGTTTATGGATGGATTAGTGTATATATAGAAATATCCATGTATGTATAGCAAGATCCATGTATGTTAGATAGTTTGGTTGGATTTGTGGTGATTTTGGATATGAATCTTGGTTAATGGTTAATGAATCTTAAGTTATGCTTAGTAGATCATGTTTGTGGTTGAATAAGTTGGAAAACCTTGAGATTATGGACTGAATTTGCCTTGATATAAGTTGTGTTTGAGGTATTGATGATGGTTGGGTGGTTTGTAGTGAATTGGTAAAGAATTGGAGTGGTATAAATATTGGTAATCGCGTAAACATAGCCGTCGTAACGTCCGATTTTCTTTAGACTGTTTTGTGCATAACATGAGGACCCGAGGACCCCCTGCTAGATTGTGACCACTGCCATGTTTAGGTAGCTCATGTTACGAGCTTCGTTTTGATATGTAGTTCGTTCGATTCCGATGCACGGTTTAGGAGAAACGACCGTTTCAAGTAACGGCGTTTCGCGAACGAAACTTTTTCCCTCGCCTTACTTTGAAACATAGGTTAAAGACCAAAAAGGGTTAATTAATGTATGAAACATTTATGGTAAGTGTGTTAGGCAGTTGGTAAGACACTCGCGAAGGAATCGCTTTAAAACTCGTAAAGGTTAAATTATTAAAAATGGTGGAGCCGCGGGTACCAGAGTGACTTAAGCAAATCAGTGAGCGCAAAACAAGCGTTAGAGTCTAAGTTAGTTAAAGTATAGATTTACAAGTGATTTTGGTTTAATTCCAACTTACTTGTTGTTTATAGGTTATCAGACTCGTCCTGAGCCTTTCTCACCCCCAAGTCGCTCAGGCAAGTTTTCTACCCGTTATACTGTTGTTGTGATGAATATATGTATATGCATTATCTTGCGATAGATGCATGTTGGTTAATTAGCAAATGTTGCGATATATTGAAGCATGCTGATATGGTATATATATGCATGCCTGTTTCGTATTATTGATTTATATATCTGTTGGTTCAAATGCTTATTCGTTGCATAATACCTATGCTAGAGATAAGCGGTATTTGCGTATACCCTTAGTATAGGGACCCAAAGGTGGAAATATTTTCTAAAACCGGGAGTCGAGGATCCCGAGTAGATTTTGTATATGTGGATATATATATATATATATACTTATATATATATATGGTCATAGTTTTCAAAACTATTAATCGAATAAGGGTTATTCGATTACTTTAACTTTATTTTATTATTGAATATTATTTCGAATATTATTCGAGGACTTATGACTCCTTTTATTTTATTATTTGAATATTATTTCAATATTCATTCGAGGACTTATGACTCAGTTTATATTATTTAATGAATATTATTTGAATATTCATTTGAGGATCTATGACTCCGATTATTTGCTGAGATATATTCTGTATTTTATTAAAGAATAATGTTTCGATAATCAAACTTATTTTCGATTATTCAAATGAAGATAATACTTTCATATAAGTATATCTTTGGTTATTTAATACTCGTTTCAAGTATAAATTTTAATACTTCTACTTTAATTATTTTTATAAAGATTATTCTTTATGGGAATATTATTTAATTAATAATATTCAGTCATTTTCTAAATATTCTGGGGACTGATTTACTTCATTAAATCAGCTTTACTCCAAACACTCTATAAAGTGTTTTCGAGTCTTCAAAATGATTTTTAAAAGTTAGAGCGGATCCCAAAACTCATTTTTATATTTAAGATCTTCCTTTTTAAGGGGATTTAAATACTCGCTTAAAACCTGAGGGATCCGGCCCTGTGGTGTATTTTATATTCGCAACAAGGTTGCAGTTTTGGTAAATGAATTGATTACTTACCCAACGTTCGGGAAGTAAGTCCATCTATTGAGTCGGCATAAGCAACATGGGCTCAGTGGGCGTCCATGATAGTGTAAGTGGCTCAGTGGGAGTCCATCAAATGCATAAGTGGCTGAGTGGCAGTCCAGCATAGGTCCTAATGCGGCCAGGGTGATGACCAGTGGGGAATTCGTCCATCTACTAGTAGAAAAGGTTACTAATGGGTATCTTTGCCTGATCAGCAAGATATCTGGTTTATGCCAAAATTCTTTTCCTTTCCAAAATTCATTGGATGTTTCAAACTCTGTTCATACTTTACATAACAGAGGTTCCAGGAAATGTTTAAGAGATATATATATGTGGATATATATATATATCGGGACTAAATAAAGTATCTCGTAACTTTATTCCATTCAATAATATTTCAAAGATTGAATCTATTCAAATCTTGTCTTGTAATCTCATCTATGTGATGAACTTTTGAAACTGATTATAACTTGAATGGTGGTAGTTCAAGTAGTATTGGGAAAGATATAAGTATATTGGGGTATTTGGTAACCTCATCTTTTAAACTTATATCTAATTAATAATTGTCTTATGAATGACAAAGATTTTCAGAAAAACGTTGAGACAAGGTTAGATATATGAGATCACCTTGCAACGATATTTTTTTATACGGTTATACACTGGGACTTTGTGTATATTATGCATGGAAGAGGACTTCCAATATTTTGAAAAGTATATATGTATATATACTGAATATTTTGCGACTTCATCGCATTAAGATATCAAACTTGGTTCATTTCTTTTGACCAAGACTTTCATGAGTATTATGAGTAGGCTCATATACTATTAATCATTATACATATTATTTTGGTGGGCTTGCTGCTCACCCTTGCTTTCTTCTTTCATCACACAACAACAGATAGAAAAGATGAACAGAACCAAGCTCCCGATTCGCGAGCGATTAGGAGACGTTCCGCAGTTTTCTAGAAGCATTGATGCCGCCGTAGCTGAGGTAGGAACTACCAATAGGCTAGGCTTTCAACTTTTGATGTACCAGATTTATTTATATTTATGAATTGTAATAATGGCAAAGAAATGTAAATCTATTCAGAAAACCTTTTAAGGTGTATTGGCAGATAATTATGGAATAAAATGACTTGTGGTTATTTTTGGATGTTCATCTGTGAGACTATAACGTGTGGTGTGTGTGTTTATTGTGGGGTCACAGTACAGAGTAGTTGAGTAATTATTAAGATTGGGTGTTATTAAGGGAAATGGAACTCGTGACGACCCGGATCCCCGACCCCGGATCTGGGGGTGTTACACATTCTTTTCGAGTTCATAATCGCTACTACCTTCCGTTCCTAATATTATACTGGTTATACTTTTGCTCGTTAGCATTCTATAACCTTTTAATAACCTCGTCAACCTTAGTATCACGAATGTGCTTCCATTCCGCATACCACCACAACTTTACTACTCCTTTTTCAGCTGCTTCTATCTTTGAAAGCTTAGTCCTTCATATAGAAGTAAAAGAATTTATTGAGAGATCACTATGATCATGAACACTTGTTATATCGCATAGTTAGTACAGAAGGTGGCCAGCCTTTAGTACTTGACAAGCAATTAAATAATAGATGGTATCCTACTAGGCTTCTATCACACAGATAGATAGTCATTCATTTTCCATGAAGTCTTAATAGCTAACCATACGGAGTCCATACATGTCGTATCAAATCCTTCTAAGGAGTTAACATAGCCACCAATCACAATTCATGAAGAACACTCCAAACTCTGACGTACTTTCATGACATGAAGCAGATAAAATTGCAGAAGAGTTTCAATCAAAGCAACGATAGCAGGTTAATACCATTCTTAATCATATGCCTTAAATAGAAGACTTAACTCAAAGGTTCGTCTAGTCCTTTTGGAAACATGGTCCTGGCTTATCCCAAGATAGGACCTCCTAAGATAGATAGCTCGTTCATGGCGATTACACGAATTAAACCTTTACCAACTACTATTACGGTTGGGTATTGCACAGTCATCAGAAGGAATGTCAATCTTCCAAACCATAATTCAACCTTCACATTTTTAACCATCATCACTGTATTCTTTTGGCACACGCGCCTATAATTATCCACTTACCTTTAAAGTGTCGGCCACCTCTTTGGCCTTTCCTGATAGTAAAATTTCCTTACAGTCAATGTCATTTTAACCACCTCCAAATATATTTTCTACCTTATTTCCGATCACTGCTTGAGTGAAGATGTTTTCCTTAAAATCAGATGGGAAAAAAAATATCACCATTTTTCCATAAGTTATTGCCTCAGTCTTTAGAGGCTAATCACTGTCAAGACTGACTCTCAATCATACTTAGAACATTTTTTATCTTAAGTCCTAATTGCCCTGAACAATTTCGACCATTACTGGTTCGATCCATACTTTCTCGTGGTTTAACACGTGCCCCAATTGGCATCATTATAATTACGTCATATTTCCTTTATCAACATTTTTATTCTTGAGAATTTTGAATATTACCTTTCTCCTTGTAAAACCTCTAAGGTTATCCTTCAATCGTTCCTCCTGTATTCCCTAGATACAGGGCATATCACAATACCATATACTAATACTAGAATCATTGTCTATAAAATTTTGAAAAAAATTTCTCCACTGATCCTTTAAAGGTTGTTGTTACCTTAATCCTTTCCAATTCATACTGTCAAAACTCACACTGTCCCTATTAAGGGTGAAATTCCAACCTTTATGCATTCCCCTAGGATTCATTTTAAGTTACCAATGTTCTATCCTTAATTCCACCTTTAAAAGGTACCTGCATCCTTCCATGGATAAATCAAGTCATATTTCCTTGATAGATTATCTTATTCATCATTCCCCACCTCGATAGTCTATACCTAACTTCATAATAGCATCCTTATTCAAATTGAGGTCAATCCATATGGCCTCCAAAAGATAACAATGGTCATCCGCTTTTCTTTCCTGATTTGGTAACGATAACAAGGATGTTCTGGAAGATATTGGTCGTGTTCAACGTGAACCTCTTCTTAATAATTCCTTATTTACTTTTGTTGTTTATCTCAACAGTCATCTCAATGTTGGGATATCTCTCATACCTGGCGTCTCCCTTCCTGGGTATCAAGCCACCGGTCTTACACTTCACATTCTTGAAGGTCACTTCCTTCATCCAATTTTCCTAATTTCTTACTTCCTTGTCTCCTCAGTCTATCCGCGTCTCAATATTTATCCTTCGAACTATCTCAAGGTTTCTTCGAATCCTCCCAACTTACAGGGGATAATATATATGTATCTCTTATGCCCTCAACCATCAATTTTAACTTATGGTGAATCACCCTCTTCCTGACGAATGCATACTTTTCTATTTCTATTGCTACGAGTCGTTAGGGTTTCCTCATACCCAACTCCCTTATCATACCTCAAACTCTATTGCCGTTATATTCCTTTCCACTTCAATTTCTTTTTATTTTCCTTTCTCTTATCATTATTTCATGAACCAACACAACATAAGCATTGATTTCAAACATCCCGTCATTCTGGATTCGTGCCCTTAGAACGAATCTTGACAACTTTTACAACTTAAATTCACAATTCATCATACTCGTCTGCCTTTGTTCTGGCTCTAAAGCTCTTACACTCTCTCCATAACCTTGGGAATTACTTTCCCGAAAACAATTGGCTGAACTTTAATCAGTTTATCATAACCTCTGGCTCCGTGCCTTTCTTGGTCTTTCACCAGCGGGTGGCCTCTCTCTTAGGAGGGTAAGTGACAAAAACAGTCCTTTGTGGTTCGTCAATCATTTAGAATCTCAAATGATTCCTCTATTTCCTTTAGCCAGGCTCTTGCCTCGGCTGGGTCAGCTTGTTCCATGGAACTCTGAGAGCTTAGCGACTTAAAGGTCCTGGAAGAATTTCTCACCGCACTATCTCCTCAGGGTGGTGGTTGGGGATAATAGTCTAAGTTCTTTTTAGACAGGTCCATGAATTGCCGTATAGGAGTACCGTCTCGGGTCTCCTTTCCTTACTCGACTTTCTGTTTCCTTAGTATGAAATGTTTCATCCTACTCCCCATAATTGGGGTCATCTTTTAATTTAAAATCCTCATTTTCCACTCCATTATGTCATGGGTTCCTTTTATCTTGATGGCGACCTCCCTGACTATCACGTTCAGGGTTTGCTCTAAATCTTATTCCTCAAACTATGGCTCTCATCTAAGTTCTCATCCTTACGCTCTTGAACTTTTGGAACCCAAATTCTGTAGGAATACCTCATTATTCCCTTATCATTTTTCTCGGTATTAATCTTTTATCTAATTGTTGGCTCTCTGCCTTCATTCATCACTTTTTCTGGCACAATATGTTCTTTTCCGATAATTCGGTCTGTATTGCAATCTCAAACAGCTTTTCGGTACCGGCTTCGGTTACCTTCACTACTATTTCCAAAATCTCTTATAAACTCTCCCAAAGACATTATCATCTTGAGTCTCTCCTTTTTACTAAGGGCATCAGCCACCACATTGGCTTTCCCCGAATGATAAAGAATCTCCAAATCATTATTCTTGATTAGCTCTAACTGCCTCCTCTGGCATATGTTGAGCTCTTTCTACGTGAAAATGTACTAGAGCACTTATGGCTTAGGTAATTCTCGCACTTCTCTCCATACAAGTAGTGCCTCCAATCTTTAGGGTAAAACTATTGCCACGAGCCTAAGCTCATGGGCGGGGATATCGAATTTCATATTACCTTAATTGTCTTGACGCAGACGCGATTATCTTGCTGTGCTAAGAAGCACCCTAATTCCTTATGCGAAGCGTCACTTACAAATCACAAAATCTCCTTTTCCATCCGGCAATGCCAGCATAGGGAACGTCACCAACCTTTACTTCGGTTCTTAAAAGTTGTTCTCGCATTTCTCTGTCCATTCGAACTTCTCAGTCTTACGAGTAAGCCGCGTTAAAGGAGCTACTATCTTTACAAACTTGAACGAACCTCCGGGAGTGACCGACCAATCCTACCTCTGGTAGTTTCCCTAACCATGGTTATCAATTCCTCAATGGTCCTTTATTCATTCTTGTCAGGATCCTCCTTGGGATCCTCCTCAACCACTATCCCTTTTAGGACAACCTCCTCAACCGCTACATCCTCAATATCAACATCATCCGGTCCTGCGTTAGGACGCTCTATCGGATCAATAATCTGATTTCCAATGAGTAATAAAACATCATCGCGTTGTTGCTCCTCAACCTCAGGGTTCGGAGTTCCGCTACCATATACGATAACGAACTACACTCCTATCACGATATTTATAAGGGTTCCCATAAGGGTTTTAACTGTCAGTACTACGTTAGGTAGCCCGACTATGAACTTGGCAAGAGTTCTTATTATCTTAGTGAACTTATTATCTTAACGTCCCATCATCTCTGAGGTTTATAACGCTTAGCTCTGATACCATTTCTGTAACACCCCCAAATCCAGGGTCGGGGATCCGGGTTGTCACGAGTTCCATTTCCCTTAATAACACCCAATCTTAATAATTAATCAACTACTCTGTACTGTGACCCCACAATAAACACACACACCACACGTTATAGTCTCAGAGATGAACATCCAAAAATAATCACAAGTCATTTTATTCCACAATTATCTGCCAATACACCTTAAAAGGTTTTCTGAATAAATTTACATTTTCTTTGCCATTATTACAATTCATAAGTATACATAAATCTGGTACATCAAAAGTTGAAGCCTAGTCTATTGGTAGTTCCCACCTTAACTACAGCGACTTCAATGCCTATAGGAAGCTGCAGAACGTTTCCTATCCGCTCGCGAATTGGGAGCTTGGTCCTGTTCATCTTGTCTATCTGATGTTGTGTCATGAAAGAAGAAAGCAAGGGTGAGCAGCAAGCCCACCAAAATAATATGTATAATAATTAATAGTATATGAGCCTTCTCATAGTACTCATGAAAGTCTTGGTCAAAAGAAATGAACCAAGTTTGATATCTTAATGCGATGAAGTCGCAAAATATTCAGTATATATACATATATACTTTTCAAAATCTTGGAAGTCCTCTTCCATGCATAATACACACAGAGTTCCAGTGTATAACTGTATAAAAATACCGTTGCAAGGTGATCTCATATATCTAACCTTGTCTCAACGTTTTTATGAAAATCTTTGTCATGCATAAGATAATCATTTACTAGATATAAGTTTAAAAAAAATGAAGTTACAAGATACTCCACTATACTTTATATCCAAATACTACTTGAACTACCACCGTTCAAGTTATAATCAGTTTCAAAGTTCATCACCCAGATGAGACTACAAGATAAGACTTGAATAGATTCAATCTTTGAAATATCATTATAAATAACGAAGTTACGAGATACTTCATTAAGTCCTGATATATATATCCATATATATATATATATATCTCATACATTTCCTGAAAATCTCTGTCATGTAAAGTATGAACAGAGTTATAATATCCAATGAATTTTGGAAAGGAAAAGAATTTTGGCATAAACCAGATATCTTGCTGATCAGGCAAAGATACCAATAAGTAACCTTTTCTACTAGTAGATGGATGAATCCCCCACCGGTCATCGCTGGACCGCCACCCGGCCTCTTACGCGTTGATGGACTGCCACCCAGCCACTTACACTTTGATAGACCGTACCCCGGCATGTCGCTTATGCCGACTCAATTAGATGGGCTTACTTCCCGAACATTGGGCAAGTAATCAATTCATTTATCAAAACAGCAACCTTGTTGCTAATATAAAACACACCATAGAGCCGGATCCCTCAGGTTTTGAACGAGTATTTAAATCCCCTTTAAAAGGAAGATCTTAAATATAAAAATGAGTTTTGGGATCCGCTCTAACTTTTAAAAATCATTTTGAAGACTCGAAAACACTTTAAAGAGTGTTTGGAGTAATGCTGATTTAATGAAGTAAATCAGTCCCAATATATTTAGAAAATGTCTGAATATTATTATTTAAATAATATTCCCATAAAGAATAATCTTTATAAAAATAATTGAAGTAGAAGTATTAAAACTTATACTTGAAACGAGTATTAAATAACCAAAGATACACTTATATGAAAGTATTATCTTTATTTGAATAATCGAAAATAAGTTTGATTATTGACACCTTATTCTTTAATAAAATAAAGAATATATTTCAGTAATAAGCGGAGTCATAATACCTCGAATGAATATTATAAATAATATTCATAAAATAAGGGAGTCATACATCCTCGATTGAATACCCAAGTAATATTCAATAATAATATAAAGGAGTCATAAGCCCTCGAATAATATTCGAAATAATATTCAATAATAAAATAAAGGAGTCATACATCCTCGATTGAATATCCAAGTAATATTCAATAATAATATAAAGGAGTCATAAGCCCTCGAATAATATTCGAAATAATATTCAATAATAAAATAAAGTTAAAGTTATCGAATAAACCTTATTCGATTAATAGTTTGGAAAACTATAACCATATATATATATAAATATATATATATGTATATATCCATATCCATATATACAAAATCTACTCGGGATCCTCGACTCCCGGTTTTAGAAAATATTTTCACCTTTGGGTCCCTATACTAAGGGTATATGCAAGTTACCGCTATCCTCTAGCATAGGTATTATCAACTGAACCAACAGATATATAACTCAAGAATATGAGACAGGCATGCATATATATATCATATCAGCATGCTTCAATATATCGCAACATTTGCTAATTAACCAACATGCATCTATCGCAAGATAATGCATATACATATATTCATCACAACAACAGTATAACGGGTAGAAAACTTGCCTGAGCGACTTGGGGTGATAAAAGGCTCGGGACGAGTCTGGTAACCTATAAAGAACAAGTAAGTTGGAATTAAACCAAAGTCACTTGTAAATCTATACTCTAACCAACTCAGACTCTAATGCTTGTTTTGCGCTCACTGATTCGCTTAAGTCACTCGGGTACCCTCGGTTCCACCATTTTTTATAATTTAACCTTTACGAGTTTTAAAGCGATTCCTTCGCGAGTGTCTTACCAACTGCCTAACACACTTACCATAAATGTTTCATACATTAATTAACCCTTTTTGGTCTTTAACCTATGTTTCAAAGTAAGGCAAGGGGAAAAGTTTCGTTCGCGAAACGCCGTTACTTGAAACGGTCGTTTCTCCTAAACCTTGCATCGGAATCGAACGAACTACATATCAAAACGAAGCTCGTAACATGAGCTATCTAGACATGGCAATGGTCATAATCTAGCAGGGGGTTCTCGGGTCCTAATGTTATGCACAAAAACAGTCTAAAGAAAATCGGACGTTACGACGGCTATGTTTACGCGTTTTCCCAATTTTAAACCATTCAAAACCAACCACAAATCAACCCCAAATCAATCATACAACCAATATCCCTCCAAACCACATCATAACAGCCCCAACAAATCCACATTAACCATTTATACTTATTCCCCACATGAACTAAAAGCTTTACTTAGGTTCTTTAACTAATTACCAAGATTTACAACTCCAACAATGCAACAAAACCAACTAATCTCTACAAACTCAACCAAACTTCAACCAATCAAGCATCATGCTTCACATATGCTATATCAAACACATTCAATCCTAATTACTCAAAATTAAAGCTAGGGTTTGTAGTTTATACCTTCCTTGGAGAGTGGAGAATCAAGAGAATGGCTTGGAATCACCCTTAAAGTCCTTATCCAAGCTTAATCTAAACAAAACTTCAAGAACACAAATTTTATTTCTTGAAAAACACTATTCACCATCTTCTTTCATGATTTATAGAAAATGATTGGCTTGGAATTAGAAGCTTAAACTTATAGGAAGTATGTAACTATCCATGGGGAAGCTTAGATAATTACCTTGCTAAATAGTAAGTGGTGGAGCTTGGATCTTCATTTTTTAAGAAAAGGGCCGAGAGCATGAAGAAGAAGAAGAGAGATTTTTGTGTTTTGCCTTGTTTTGCTTTTGGTTGGTTGATTTTTGTTGTTTGATTTAGTCAATTACCTTGTTGCCCTTGAATTTGTGTGGTTCTCATTCAACCACACCTCCTTCCTTCCCATGTCATGCCTACATCACTTTGTGATGTCATCACCCCTCCTTTGTCCTCTTTCTATTGGTTGGATGACATCATCCCCACTAATCCCTTTGATTAGCTTTTAATTGTTTGCCTAATGACCGCTGATCTGTTATACGGTTCGCTTAACTTTCGTTTTCGTTTATCGTTTGAGGGATCATACCCGGGATCTTATTACTTAGGTTCCCTTAACCTATCTCAATACATTATATTCCTTTTTATGATCCTCTCTTATAATCCTTTAATTTAAATCCTTTTTATCTTGTTACCTTTTTCTCAATTCTTTCCGTATCTAGTGGATTTCCGGGAAAAATCAAAGTGTTCGGAAATTGGATTCTGACGATCTTTACATACACTTATATACCACATAGAGTACTAATAATATCCCAGAAGATCAATAACAGAACCCCTACATAGTGTGGCATGAAAAGTTTTCTCATTCAGCAAAAACACTATTCATAAGGGTTTCAAAAATTTTCCAAAAATTGGGGTTATTACAGGCTTGGCATCAGGCTTCACATTAAGACAATGCTTAACTGTCTTCGAATCTATCCCTGGAATGTCTTCAGGACACCATGTGAAGACGTCATGGTATTGTCTTACTACTTCGATAACCTTCTCTTTGAGGTCTGGTTCCATATTTTTCCCTATATGAACCATCTTTTCTGAACATCCAGCGTAGAGCTCGACCTCTTCTACTTTGGCCGCAGGCATGATAATTGGAAAGATAGGTTGACCCCAAACTTCTCCAGTTCAATATTCAGCAACTGTTTGTTTCCACTTGGTTCAGCCTTCGAACGCTTTCTTTTCCCATTTAAGTCATTCTCCTCATACTCCTTGTCTTTGTCGAGGTCCTAAAGCATGATAATCCTCGCCATTTTATGGTCCCCTCTCATCTCCCCAACCCCCTTTTCCATGGGGAACTTCAACTTGAGATGGGGTATGAAATCCACGTCTTGGAAAACGGATAAGAAGGGTTGGCCAAGGAGTGCATTATACTGTCTTTCAACCCTCATAATATAGAACTTGACATGTTTTTCACCAGTATAGGGCATTTTACTGATAAGAACCGGTAAAGTGATCGTACCTTCACATGGGATATGATATCCGCCGAAGGCTTCCAGCGGTGCCTCATGGCACGGTTCCATTTGCTGTCCCGCTAGATTCATCTTAGTGTATGTCCAATGGAACAAGATATTAGTCGAACTTCCTATATCCACCATCATTTTCCACATCTTATTTTCTCCGATTATGGGATTGATTACCAACGGGTCCTCATTAGGGCACATGACATCCTCATAGTCCTCTTCGGTGAAGGAGAGGGGCATGGCCTGCATGGCAGGGCTGAACTAATACAGGTTGTAAACTTGGAGGGCATACATCTTTCTGGCGTTCATGCTATCAAGACCGAGGGCACTGCCTCCTAAAATGGTCTTCACCTCTCCCCGATATCTTTCTTCAGTCCCCCAATTTCTTGCATCGTTCTGTTCCAGCTTGTCACTCAGATCTCTTACAAACTCATTCAATTCTCCAGTCCTAATCATCTTCCTAATTAGCTTCTTCAGGTGGAAGCATTCATCAGTATTATGCCTTTATCCTGATGGTGGTCACAGTACTTGTCCGCATTCTTTCTGTGATCAGCCATTTTCATTTTGGCGGGGCGGACGAAGTCTGGCTTGCCTTTAATCTCGTGGAGAATCTTGGAGATTGGCACTTTAAGAGGTGTAAATACGGTCAAATCTATATCTCTTCGCCTCTCCAGACCCCGATCGGTCTATTTTTACCATCATTCATACGATCGTCCCTTCGGACACGGTTGGACCCTCGGGAGTACTCATAGCGACCGGACTGCCTGCTTCGGTCATCTCTTCGGGGCTCTCTATACCCTTCCAGAATTTCCATTTTCTTCCGGATGTTCTCACCCTTCACATATATGTCATTAAGGGATTCGGGGGGATAATCATAAAGAGAAGATATGAGTTTTTTTACCTTTGATTGGGTTCAGTCCAATGCTTAGATATCCCATAGCCTTCGTCTTGTTTAGATTGGTGACCATACCTGCTTCATCCTTAAACCTGGCTAGGTATTCACCCAAGGATTCATTCATCCTCTGCCTATAATGGATGAGAGTCTCTGTGTCTTTCTCTCTTCAGCACATGTGTGAATAGTGCCTTATGAATTTTCCCTTCAGCTGCTCATAGGAGTGGATCGAACGTGGTCGAAGCAATTTGTACCATATCGAAACCTCTCCTTTTAAGTACGTCTTAAACATCTTACACAACACCGTTTGGCTGTAACCCGTGCTAGTCATCAACAATTTGTATTTGTCACAATGGTCTTCGGGATCCCTCCTCCCATTGAACTCAGTCATTTTCAAAAATTGTTTCTCTTATCCTGGAAGAGTCTGATATGCCTCTATCTCTTCGGTCACAATCGGTTCACGCTTAAATTTCCAGTCCCCAAATCTGGCCTGAACAGCCTAGTGTCGGACACATCACCTTCTTCTTTCTGGTCAGAGTCCGAAGTCAAAATGAATTTCGTCCTCCTCCTCCTGTGGTGTGAGTCAGAGTCCGTGAACTCATCTTCCTCAACATGGACTCGTTTCTCTTTTGAAGAACTCTTAGCCCCTTCGATTTCTTCGAGTGACGCTTTAATCACTCTCTCCTCCAGTTCCAACTTATCCCTTCGTAGCTTTATGGCCTTGAGTTTCAGCGCACCAGCCTCCCGTTTTTTAGCCCTTGCTTGTTCAGCCTCATCAGCCTATTTCAATTTTCCCTTTTCTTTGGCGATATTTTCTGCTCTCAGCTTTCTCGGTATCGCCTGTTCTTCAGGAGTTGGGATTATTTCGGCTTCCTCATCGAAATCAGCTCCCAGATTCCTAGGGGTAATCACAGATTATATTGTAGGATTAGTTTTCGGGTCGGTGAACCTCGGGGGCCCCTAGTCATTGTTGCTTTTAGCATTGTCTCATATCTCAGAACTTAATCTTGTATTCCCACATATGGTGCCAAATGTTATGACCAATTTTCTGCCGACCTGGTCTTCGTTATGATGAATACACTTCGGCATGTAAAGAGAAGAATGCGAGGGACAATCCCTCCAATTCACCTCCGGTGTGAGAATAGTTAACTGGTCTTTGTTTGAATAATTCGAAATACAAGATAGTAATGTGATCTGAGAGTGTGAGTGTTGATGAATGAATTTCATCGTGAATATGACATGTACCAAGTTAACGGCCCATTTCCGGAGTTTTTGGTCCGTTCCACTTAGAGGGGAAGTGGACTTTATGGCTAGAGGACTGCATCTTCGCCACTACTGGACCATCCCTCGTCTTTGTTATTGGACTAACATCCATCGGCCCACGTAATATGTCTTCGGCCCAAACATGTAACACAGGCCTAATAATAGTGGGTCTCTAACAAGTTCAACCCCTCGTAGAAATATGAATATTTTTTTTTATCTCCTTGTAATTATTTTTTTCTTAAAGTCTTAACAATTTTTAAAGGAAGAAAATAAATTTTAATTTGAAAATAAATTTTATATTTAAAATTGTAAATAAGTCTAACAACATCTTATATATTATATTACTACCTCCGTCTCAAAATACAAGTCACATTGACTTTTTTTTAAGGTATATAAGTCATAACTCCGCATATATTTTTTAATTGTATTTCTTGAATTAAATTTAATTTATAAACTAAATTAAGGAAAAAAAATTGAAAAATGATTTGAGAAAGTATCGGTGTTTTTATATAAAAAGAAGGAATAAAGAGGGAAAGGGGAAGAAACAGCTTGGGGGAAGAAAAGAAGCAGCACTTTAAAGATTTCACCATTTTGGAGGGTCTAAAGAAACGGCCTTGGTATGCTCTCTCTCTCTCACAATCCCTCATTTCTTTTTCAATTTCTTTAAACATGGGCTCTCAAATATTTGTTCTTTATAATCCCTTATTATGGAATTATCTTTGTTTATATTCATACATACATACATACATTAATAAAGTTACTAACTTTATGTTGCATAACCCTCTTTTACTTTAATCTCTAGTCTTTATTGTTACCAAAATTAGGTTTTTCCTTGATAATTTGGTAAAGTTCTTTGCTTTGTGTAGAAATGTTAAATTTGTTAAATATATGTACAGATAGTTATGGGTTAACTACAAATTATGTTTATTACAATCTACAACTCATCATATATACAGTTGCAGCTTCGAATCAGGGGTAGTATAAATCATTACTCATAATACCACGAAACCCCCAAATCAACAGTCTCGGCTCGTACAAATCGCTTGGTTGTAAGCTAAGTTAGTTCTTATTTGAAGTTACTAAATTAACCATATGTGTTTATATATACAGACATGAAATGAGATTGAGTGTGTGAAGTTTAATTCCTTTGTTTTTTAATTTGAACAGAATTGAGGTATAACCGATATTTTTATTTTGATATGGAAACTAAAGACCCTTTAAAGGCGAATGACTGGAAAAACATTGGTAAGTCTGTGGCTGATGACCCTACTTCTGAATCGCTTGTGAAGAAAAGGCGTCCCAAGAAAGTCAGGAATATACCGGAATACTATTTTCTTCCACGAAAAACACTTCCTTCTGCTATTGCTTTTTATGGTTCATGGATTCTTGGAGGTGTTGGAGCTGGGATGTTGGCAGAGATTTGGATAAACAAGAAAGTCAAAGGTATACAAACTGACTTGTTTAGTTGCTCATCAGGAAAACCTTTTCGTATTGTCATTTGTGTCAAGTATGTAGCGCTCCGACATGTGTTTGTTACAATGGTTGCATGAACATTTTGCTTATCTCCTTGTCTAATTTAAATATGTTAAAGGGTCAATCTCTTTCTATATGTTGCCAAATTAAGTTATTTTAAGGTACCAAATATTGTAAGTGCTGTATTGAACTATTGATGGTGTGAGGCATGCAAGCACGGGTAGACATGTAAAAGATTGCAAATTAAGTCAAAGGTAAGTTTAAGATATACAGCTATTCAAGGCGAGGAATTCCAAGTGTTTCTGATCCCATATATCATTATATTTCATAATAAATGCTGCTGTAATTTTATGTGTCGCATATGCAGCTTCACTACTCTCAAAATTTAAACTTATGTATATTTATTGATGTTACAGAGGACGGAGGAGGTGTCATTTGGGAGTTTGGCAAATAGATGTTGTATGTTTATCATAAAAGAACCTCTTAAGAAGTTTTCTCTTGGGCTGGAGCTTCCTGGCTTCTTGATGGATGGATTACAATATAACCAGTTTGTATTCGACATTTTAGTCATATGTGCCCTAGTCCCGGGAAAAAATATCAGCCCAGTTGGTTATGTGGGTATGTCTAGGTTTTTTTTGTTTTTTTTTTGTAATGACACTGGAAATGGAGGAATGCAGTTCTATTCTAAAGACTGTTCTTAGAATTTTGAATTTGTCAAGCATTTGTGAAGCATTTTGAATTTTACTGATCCGGCGTGTGAAGCTGGAAAGGGCTTTTGTCAAGCATTCTATAAGTTTGCTTCTAATGCCTTTTCACTATAACTGTCCTTTTGCCCCTGGAAAGGAGTCATTGTTATCTGAATCTTCCTTTCTCTATTTCCATCAAGTGTTGCTAAGACACTACAGAACTTTTGGCTTCAAACAACGGAATTTTTGTTGAAATGGAAATAAATTAGGTTGGATAATGGGCATGTACTATTATTCATGGTTTCTCTAAGCCTTAGTTCTTGTAATCTGATTTCAAGATAATTTTTGATATATTTTTTCAAGAAATTCTACCAGCATTTTAGTTAATAACCAGAACACTGTCTGTATATCTAATTAGTACTCTGTACATGCAACATTTCCATGACACCAGAAAAAGAGGGGATCAAAAGTACAAGTATATAATTTCCAAATGACAGATCATGTAGAATATCACAAAAGAATTTTGGAAGCCTTGAGTTGATCCACAAAAGATACTGTGAGCAAGTAATACCTAAATAATGTACATTAAATCGAAGAATATGTCACCTAATGCCAACTATCTCTAACTTTTCAGGCGGTTAACTTGCACAACTATGCAGTCTGACAAACCTACTCAAAGAATGATAACTATTCGTTTGTGTTGTATTTTACTTGACAATTTGTTCTGTTTTCTAGTTCCTCAACGTTTTCATCTGCTCTGTTTTCTAATTGCTCGCCTGGTCCGTTTTCTAGTTCCTCAAATTTCTGTTCCGTATCCTTTTCTAAGTCTTGTTCATCTTCTCTGTTTTCCAGATCTTCCTCGTCTGGTGTGTTTTCTAATCCCTCATCTGGTCCGTTTTCTAGGACTTCCTCGCCCGTTCTGTTCTTTATGTCTTTCTCATCAGGTATGTTTTCTACTTTTTCGAGCATTTCCTCTTCCCGTTTTTTTTGTAGGTCTTCATCATCTGCTTTGTTTTCTTGATCTTCCTCGTCTGGTGTGTTTTTGAATTCCTCATCTGGTCCATTTTCTAGAACTTCCTCACCTGATTTGTATTCTATGTTTTCCTCGTCTGCTCTGTTTCCTACTTCCTCATCAGGTCTGTTTTCTGCGTTTTCCTCATTCGCCTTGTTTTTTAAATCATCGTTGTCAGTCTTGTTTTCTACTTCCTTGTCCCGTCCGTTTACTACTTCCCTCTTTAGTCTTTCTTCTTCAATTTTCGCCCTTGAATTCCATCCACTTTGGTCGAAAAAAGAATTTAAGTACCAGGAACTTTTATAATTTAAAGTATCCCGACAAGCATGAGCGCGGAATTGTTGATTAGCTATCATTTCAGGGGAAAATCCCCATTCCACCATTTCTTCTTCAGTGTGATGAATAGCAAGGCTGTAATCTCCACCACGCCCTAATTGCATAACCCGAAATTCAGCATTTCCTGGATTGTTTAGGTACTCGAATTGCTCAACTGTCCATTTAAACCACCTCATAAGAAAAACTCGTGAAGCTAGCCCATGCGATACAATTATAAGGTTCAATTCCTCAGAGGGGTTATGGTGAAGCCTGTTCATGTCTATATCCCTCCAAAGAGATTCAAGGAAACCTGCACATGCATTAAATCCTTTTATGTATGCAGATTTCAACCAAGACAAACAAAAAACTGTTGGGAAGAAATGGAGGAGCCAGATATCTTTTATAGAATATTCAGCAGCCTACATAATTCTTAGACCTCAGATCTGATCCCACACATTCAAGAATCGAGACTCATGCTCAAACATTAGCTTTAACTATATCTACTAAACTAGTTATTTTGTTATATTAAAAAAACTTCCGGAGCACTCTATCACAATCAAAAACTCTTTAAATTCCTGACAACCATGAAAGATGTAATAATATGACCATAATAGTGAGGCTCACTCCACTCTTGATGCTTAAAGATGGATCTGACCTTATATGATACAATATCTAATCAAGCATGGGACTGGAGTGCACACAACTAAATAGAAAACATCCAGCTAAGTTATAGAAGTAACAACAAAATTAAAGAATGTGTGCAATCTTTCCTTCAAAAATAATTTACTACAATATTCAGCTTTAAGGATTATAACTACATTCTTTACTGACAAAAAAGAACCATGGCTAAGTTACAACAGTTAGCTAATTTATCTATCCAGAAGAGTTTTTATCTTGAGTTCTTTGGTTGTAAGTACAGAACTCAGTGACGGATGTTTTTACAAGGGAAAGTGATTAGTTCAACTAGTTATCTCGTCGTCAAAAAGTCCAACATGTACTAATGCCTATCAGATGCCTTTAATTATAGAGGGAGAGGTGTAAGGAAATAAAAAGTTCAAGTATTAAACCATTTAAATATGCTAAACACATCTGTGTCGTAGTTTTACTTTAGTTACTGAATTGAATCATTTTACTCTATATTTTCATGTTAACTAAGTTCAAACTATAATCATAAAACACGAGTGAAACACATTGGACAGCGGTTCATGGCAATATTGCCCTCATTTACAGATTATACATTATTTGTGCTCATTTCCCGGCAGCCACCCCTTTCAATCTCACAATAAACTAGGAATATTGGTAATTTCCCTTGTCTTTTTCCACAGCTTCACAACTGACTAGTTTTTCTTTGTAAAGGTTTTGGTATATAATTTCTTGATTTCTCTCTATACAACATACAGAATCATCACAGTGGTAATGTAGTACCCAAACTACACAATTCTCTTCTTAGGAAACATCTGATAAAGATTTGCAAATCATATTCACGTTTCCTCAAGGTCTTACAGCTAGAACGGAGGGAACTAACATGCTAAGTAAACATGGTTGGGAACTATAACAAGGAAAAAGCACAACATGAATGATCATTAAAATCGCCTCAAAGGTTCACATATGTCTCCTAGTTACTCTGGTGATCTAGGAGTAAATTAGTAAGAATAGTATTGATGTAGTAATGTTATACATGTATGTAACTTAAGAACAAACACATGCATAACAGTTTCCAGTAACAGGTATATGAACAAAAATCAAATACTCAACTTTGAAGAGAAATAGTTGAATAATAGAATCACAATAACTGAGCTTCAAAATAAAAGAATTATCTTACCTGAAACGCGATCAAAAACATCAGCAGCAGATTCACCCTCAGGAAACCTATAAAAAAACCTCCCATACCTCATCCTAGTCTGTTTAATTGCTTTCATCCTCTCCGATTCCTGGAAATTCCCAAAATCCTGTTCTCTGATCCTTACTTCTTCTCTACCTCCAATCACACTTTTTCTACAAAAAGACTTTCCAATCTCTCTCAGTGTAGCCCGTGTTCGTTCATAAGGTGACACATAAAAGTACACTTTCCAGTTAAATTGTCGATCATCGTTAGAAATAACTCGCCTGATCTTTTCTCCAGCGTTTTTCGACTGTTGAATGCCTAATGGTGTTAATGGGATTTTGTAGTCTGGTGTAATTGCGTAAGCTGTTCCGTCTCGATTCCCTTGGCTTTCACCGTGACGGACTAGTATTATACGTTTTGGCATACATTTCTCATTATGACTTGTCATTCTATATACATGTAATTTGTAAAAATTCGTGTGCACATATATTTCTACAAATGTAGATCCATGATTCTTTCTAGACCTATGTCTTGTTATATGCATACATGCATATGTATTGTGCGTGTATGCATTGATCTTCTTAGATAAGGAGATAAATGTATATCTATATATATATATGATCTATTTAATTAGAGTAATGTGCATGAATTGTGTGTGTGTCTATGAGGGAGAGAGACAGAGGGGGAGGGAGGGAGAGAGAGACAGAGAGGGAGAGAGGGAGAGAGGGAGAGAGAGAGAGAGAGAGAGATCTGTTTGTGTGAGAGTGTGAATGTGTGTGTATGTTGTGTGTTCTGTTTTGATCAAACAACAGACAGATTCATGGGAATGTTCTGTCTTGTCTTCTTGCTCACTCACATTCTTCTGGAATTTCAGATTTACTGTCTGCAACTAATTTAGTTTATGTTTATAAAATCATTTTTAGAATTTTAAATACTTAAAATATTCATTTTATGGATTAAATATTCATTATAAAAAAAATGTCTACTTATTTTCTTTAAATTTGAAAATTATAATATTATTTATGAAATGTGTATCATTAATATTTTGATCGGTGACCATTTTCATAACCCTGTTAAGTGCCTAATCATAAGAGGCATTTGCATGATCTAACCTCTTATTATTTACCAAGATACATACAGTAATACTATATTAAATTCTTAAGCTACTCCATTAATTTTGGATCTTACTGCAAATCTCTTTATTTTATGTCAAGCATTCTTGTTCAAAGTTATCTTTATTCTAATATGCTGACCCAAAATTCAGAATCACCCATAAATTTGTTTCTACGATTTAGGGAATCTTGTTCATCAAATAAATTGAATTGTATATAACCACCAATCTCTAAGTGTAGAATTATTGCATTGTGAGAACATTATGAATTTTTATCTTAGATTGATTTTCTCATGATATAGCATGCATATACATAATGGGGAGGTTTCTTGGTGGAATATTGTTGCCTCTACTTCTTTTGACAGGTATAAACCTAGCAATTTCGTGTGTTTATGTTCTGTCAAATTGGTGTTTGATTATGCAACTTTCCACTGTTAAGAATAGATTAACATTAGCCTTCGGAAATTTTAAATTATTAAGTGATTTTAAAATGAGCACGATTGGATAGCCCAAGTAGTTTAGGGCTTATCCTCTGTTGTACCCGGTCCTAGGTTCGATCCTGGCCCCTAGAATTCCCTAGAACAGATACTCAATTGTAAGGTTATAAACCAAATTAGTAAAAAAAGTGCTTTAAAATAGTTATGTTGTTTTATGCATCTTTTTGTTTAGTAATTGTACATCATATACCTACTGAGCATTCACTTTGGAACTGAGATGATAAATGAGTGTCAAGTAGCGTATGATCATCAATAACTGGCATCATAAACTTAATTGTGTATGATCATTACTAACTGGCATCATAAACTTAATTGTGTATTGTTGCTTTTCAAACTTAGCATAATAATGCAATATTTGTTGACCTGAGTTTGATCTGCGCTGTCTTGTTATGTAGTGGTAATTGTATACATTTTCGTTGCCTCATCCTTCTGGCACATTTTGCATTGCAGCTTCTCTTCTATATTGGAGTTTGATATCTATGGTTAATTTGCCGGCATTTCTACTCATTTCGTTCAATGCGCCAACTATAGGTAGGTATCTTCTGTAATTTACCGCTTTACACTATGTACAGGAACTGGTGCCGGTGTTAAAATTCCTTGTATATTTGTAATGTCATTCAACACATGTTTATGGTGTGAAAGTAGGGAACTTTGCTCCATATGCGTGCACGATTAATTTAAGGCTTTAAAATTTTTCTCCATTTAAGTAGATTGCTCCTCAATGTAATTAAAGACATCTAATGTAATTGTGCCTGACTACATCTAACATCATTTTGGCTGGCGTCCAACAGGTTCTTGTCGCTGGAGGTGGAACCTGGTTTCCTATTCTGTTATCGCATATTCAGTGCTCATTATTTTTACACAGGCCATATTTAATGTCATCATATCTGCTAATGGGGAAGAATGGAAAATTTATGGTGCTTCATGGCCAAGATTGCTCGGTTTTATAAGTTCAAGTATCACAGATGAATTCAGGATGTCTCTATGTCATGTTTATTCTCTGGTCATACAACTTTTTGGAGCTCTAATTGCTATATCAGATATATATTGGAGTAAATTTAAGCCTGCGCTCTCAAGATACCCCACTTTGCAACATGTACTGGTTTCCTTCGAAGAAAATGGTAACTTCGAAAATGGTTTTAAATTTTCCACTAATATATATTTCTTTTACTTTTGGATGCACCCTTAGAGTCGGTTGAACCTGACTGGTCACAAACATAAGCTCAATTTTAAGGTGTATTGCTTAGATAAGAGAACTAAAATGTAGTCACAAATGCTAGACAAGTACAAGTAAAATTTGAACCAATTATAAAAAATTTAAATATGCTCAAGTTATTTGTTTAGGGTTTTTTTTATCTGATTTGTGTTGAATAATCAATTAATTCTAACACGAAGCACTCTGGGGTATTAAATTTCTTTACAGTCGGATATAAAACCAATCTCGTATATCTGACATGAGTGGTTTGAACCATGGAATAGGACTTGAATACAAGTTGAATATGTACCACCTGTGATTCAAAATTATATTTCCAGTTAACAGAATTACAAAAAAATATAACCATGAATATGTTGTTGTCAAGAGTTTTTTTAAATTAACAGTAGTATGTCATTGAGATGTAGTTCAAAAAAATAGATATTAGAAAAAATATATTTTTATGTTAAAATATAAGAAGTTGAGGTATAAAAGTGTGGACGAAATCATTAATAAAAGATGTGGCTCATTCGAATTCTACAAATGTGATTCATAAACGAGCTGGAATCCCTATACTCAAATTTGTTTGCCAAAATATTTAGAAATGTTTTATTATCCAGAACTGATTCATAATTCGAAACTAATATTTTTATAGTCGATTCCAAACCACTTTAAATAGTATAGTTCCTTTTTCAGCCCTGGTAGACAGATTGGGTGAAGTATTACGAGTTAAAGACCCAATACTTTTATAGAACATACACTTTCACTTCAGTTTTCATATATGTATTTATGCGAGGTTCCGGAAATTTCATGTAACTCTGAAAATCATTTTCATAAGTCATATGTCATTTGTACACCATTAAGTGATGCTTAGCTAACAAGATGAGACTTATTAGTTTTAAAACTCAAATAGTGCTTTGAGTTTTGTCCTTTTGCAGTGTCTCTTACCCGAGAACTTACATGGTTTTTAGAAACAAATTCTAGGGCGTAACTTTAACGTTGCAATTCTCCTTAGAAACTGCTATTTTTATTAGATACACTGCGAAAGTAAATTGACTATTGATCATTTTAATATGAAGGTTCTCATCTCAGGGCTGTATCTTGCATGTTAGTGCCGGTTGTACAGCTAGTTGCTGGAATCACTCATCCGTCATGGGTTTCCCTACCTTTTTTCATTTGCAGCTGCATTGGGCTTGTAGATTGGTCGTTAACTGGAAACTTTTTAGGCTTTCTCCGGTTAGTATACACGTTCTGCTTGACCATTTCTGACTCTTATTTTGGTTTACACTAGTAGTCATCTCTCTACTGATTTACATTTACGGTAATGGGTTTGAAGGTGGTGGAGATATCTTTTGTTTTATGCAGGCTTCAATATAGTTATCTTGTACACTTATCAGCTACCCATTGAGTTATCTTCAAAGTTGCAGTGGATTGCTAATTTCATTGGACTCTACAAGATATCTTCCAAGTCAGATTGGTCACATTTGTGCTCTGGTATTTCACTGCTTTTATTTTACTTCATGGTAAGATAACTAAAATAATTTTCCACTTTAACCTTTACAAATATCTGGGTGAATCAATACTCCTTATAATACATGGTAGATATTTTTTCTATTTGTGATGTTTCATGTTTGTTTAATCGACTGTCTCATTGCACTGTTATAGTGGTGTATGATATAATACAACTCCGGTTCCATATATGATTATCTTTGGTGCTAAGATGATCATTAAAAGCCGAAGATAAAATGTCCAACATCTTTTTGAGGTCAAGAAAATTATTAGGATCTAAGGTTATGTAAAAGGATATTAAATCCTCCATGCCGACTTCAGGCCGTAGGTTAGAAATTTGACTATCTAGAATCACTTATTATAGTCTCACATATTTCATCTGTAACAATTGATTGTCAACGGTTCCAACCATTATCTTTCCAGATAAAAGTATGTGTCACACGGCTTCATGTTCAGGATAATAGTTAATAGTCTGTGAGTTCATACTCAATGTAAATTGAGAATTTATTACTAGTATTGCTAGAATGGTTGATGTGGCATTTAGTTTTTTAATGATTTATCTAGGTCCAAGTGGTTTGAGGAATGACTGGTGATGGAGGCTAGAGTGTTTTGCAAATTCAGTTGTAAAGCTGAAAATATGTATACACCTTCAGTTTATCATATTGTCTATATAAAACTTTTAATGTGCCTGTATATCAGGGCCTATATTTGATTATTGGACATTAATAATTCCTTGATATGGACCTATGAGATTGCCTTCTTACCTTTTTCTGGCCTTTCACACTCTTAAAAAATACTGATTCCATCTGTAATATGTTACTCAATATGGGGATCATTTCTAATAGTTAGATTTTTTTTTCTATTCTGGATAGATATCTGCAACTAAATTACTGTGTGCCTTTTAATATTGTCATGCTTGGAGTTATTGATTTGTAGGCACAAGTAGCATAATTGTCACTCTTTCAGCTTTGCAGCATCAGGTGTGATCTACTGGAGATGGATGTCATTCTCTCCATGAATGGGAGTAGCATTACTGAGCAGCTTATTCCGAAAAAGCATTTTCTTATCCATGAGTATAGGTATCTAATGTCATCTGCATCTATCTGTGACATTTTTATAAGTGTTTCCGGCTTTTACCAGTTATAAATGTAAGACAAAATGGGGAGGGCTAGAGGGGAAATATTAAATGAGAAGGGAGGCGGAGGATGTTATTAATAGCGACGTAACAGTATATTATGTTGAGAAATCTTCAACTTCAAGCATGTATTTCGGAGTCCTAGGTTTTATTAAGAAAAGGTCTCAACCTTTAGTATCAATGACTGGTCGACCATGCCAGATCATGACTTTATAGAGACAGAAAATATAAATAGTTGTTCTAGATGAAATATTTATTATCAGTTCACCACCTCTGATATGCTTAGGTATCTACTACAGTGTATGCCTTCTGAATAATCAGTAGTTTGATGCAATATAGTTCTCAATTGAACACATTACAAATATTGAACAAACTTTAAGCCGGATGACGTGACCTAACATTTGTGGTGATGAGGAGCCGTTATAAACCTGAGACGGTTTGAAGAGGGGTATGTAGAGTAATGTAAAGAGGTTGTCAGCAAGATTCTGAGGCGGGGAGGATAAGAAATGTAGAGGATTTTTAATATAGTGTACACATTTCTCTTAAAACAAATTAAAGTATTAAACTGCAGTTGCTTGATCTAGTCAGCTACTAATATCCATACACGTTTAATTATTATTATGTACTATATACAGATCCGGTGCAAGGCACACCAACGTTTTACTACGAAAAGCAGTGTTCCGGACATTTACTATCAACTGCTTTACTTATGGATATCCGGTGGGTGCTTAAACAGTACATATTGTACTGTATTTCGAAAGTACATGCTTAAGTGTATTTTTTTTCTCTGATTTGCTTCAGGAAACAGAACTTAACTGATTTATGCTGATATCCTGTGGACTAGATTTTGGATGATAAGCCTAAGATTTTCTTGGTGTTGTATTAATATTTCGTGGAAGGAAGTGCCTTTTTTGCTGTACTATAGATAAAGGTTTTAAGCAGTCAAAGCTTTTAATTCATTAGATAGTACTCTGGTTCTGGTAGGAGATTTTTTTTTTAAAGCTTCCTTGAATAGCTTGAACTGTGCTTAGTCCCCTAAATGCTTATTTTAGTTCTTTATCTCATAAATTTGATAAGTATCTTAGATATGCACCGTGCACTATTGGCATTTTATAAATGTCCTCAACCCAGAGTTTTTTTCGTCTTATATTCTCAAGTATATATATATACTGGCAGCCATTTTCCACTACTAGACACTCAGCTTCATGTCTGTTTGCAATTAAACCTAGTTCTCGTTTCCTACTATTCATTTTAAGAGTTCGAATTGCTTACATAGTGTGTGGCTCTCATTTCTTTTTTAATGCATATTAAACATAGATTAAAATGTAGGGAAATTATGGCTCATAAAGTTTGTCTCCTCTGTTCATGGAGTACACTTATCCATTTTCTAATTTTGTTTTTGTAACTACATTTCATAAATTCTTGTTTTGAATGTGACAGATCTCCTTGTTTGCTCTTTCATTCTGGAGCATCCAGTATGCCAGCATATGTTCATTTGGATTACTTGCTTATCTTGGCTACTTTTTGTATAGCTGCCCGTCTTTACTTTCCTTGCACCGGCTAAATGTCTTTCTTCTAGTCTTTGTTCTGCTGTGGGCTACCAGTACGTACATCTTCAATCTGGCATTCACAATTTTAGGTCAAAAAATACTTGAGGTACTTTTTTTATTGCTTATTGTTGGATAGATTCGGTCTTATTGACTTGTTGAATGAGCAGTCGAGGACCCTGTTATAAAATTAAATACCTTTACTACAGGACATAGAAGTATGGGAAACTATAGGATTATGGCGTTACCCTGTTCCAGGATCTTTACTTCTTACACAATTTTGTCTAGGAATTCTCGTAGGCATGAGTATTCTTGTTAACAGCTCTGTTTTCCTGTACTTGTCTGATAAGGATGAGCAGCCGGAGAATGGATACTGTTCGATTAGAGGTCAGTAACATTCTTTATTCAAATTTATTGTTCTAAATCTGCTACAACGCCACTAGATAAATTCAATTAACCATTACATACTAATTTTAATACTTTTTGTGGAACTAGTAAACAAACAGATGTAAAATATTGGTTTTAAGGTACTGGAGAGTGTGCATTTATTTTGAGTCACCAACGGTACCATCTGCCCTCTCAATTTCGTTGTTCTAGACTACTTACGTCAAAAGTGCTTCAACTGAAGTACTAAAACGTTACTTTACTTGTGCATGAGATTGTGTTCAGGGTGATGACCCTTTCTATCACAATTTTAATTAAAATGACCCAAAATCTCACAATCTAAAAAATGGCCTGTTTTATCACATAAAAAGAATCTTTAAATTGCGTTTTTGAAAATGGCATTTTAATAATGCATTACCCTTGTATTTAGTGAATAAAACTTTTACTTTTCTTTAAAAACGCAAGTAGAGTATGCGTTAGGTTTGGGGAAAAAAATAAAAAAAATGAAAACGCAAGTACAAATTGCGTTTATACCACAAAATTGAATTATTCCAGCAAAGTCCAAGGTCCAGCCCAGTAACAGAATCACTGTTTTGAATTTTTTTTAGAAACGTGACTTAATCTTGCGTTTATAAGTGATGGTAAGGGCCATTTTTTCATATTTTGATATACTGGGCATTTTACCTTCTAATTGTGATTAAAAGGGCCTTTACACGTTTTTAAAGATCTGAACATGAAATACCATGTATACTTTAATGCAAATATGAAATCTACTGGTTCCAAACAAATGCCTAAATATGAGATATCTTTTGTTTCTTTCAGCACTTCTAGGTTTCCCGCAATCATTGTGGCACAGACCTTGATTAATTTTTGTTTTAATAAAATAAAACAACCATGCCAAATATTCACAATGTTCATCGCTTTCTCCTCTCTGCAGTTTAGAGTCTGTAAATAGCTTAGTTTGCTGTGGTCTAAATATTTCTTATATTACTGATGAAACGAAATTGTTCTCCTTATTCAGAGAAAGAAGAGACAGCAGTATTGATTGTTGCTATTGTAGCATGGATGTTGCGCAAGGGATCTCGTGCTATAGTGCTTGTGCTGATTTTTTCAATTGCATCCAGGCATGGTTTTGTCCACGCTCTATATAGTAAGTTGACTTAGAGGTCAGAATGTATGTATTCATGTTACTTTTGATCAGATCTTAAGTTGTACTCTATCAATTTCCACCAAAGTGTAATATTGCTAACCTTTGTTGATTAAAGGTTTTTTAAAACCAGCACACTGTTAATATAGTCAAGAAAAGAACCGAAACATCAAACTTGTTTCT
Source organism: Apium graveolens (assembly GCF_009905375.1). Lineage (NCBI taxonomy): Eukaryota > Viridiplantae > Streptophyta > Magnoliopsida > Apiales > Apiaceae > Apium > Apium graveolens. The sequence goes on from NC_133657.1 coordinate 65,966,291, forward strand.
TCTAATGGGTCTAATTTCTCCTCTATGTTTCAGTGATATATTTTATGCTTTATTTGTTGAGCCACACTATCGGTAGAAAGACTCGTCAATCCTTGATCGTTTTCTGCGAAGTTCACTTTTCTCTACTGTACATCCTTGACATGAATCTGATCTCTAAAGTTGTTGAACAAAGAACCGGGGTGGCTGTTGAAATTTTATCACAGTTAGGTAATCATTTGATAAGTGAATACCTTTCATGTATACATAGTTACTTATAATATACTCTCCCAAAATGATTTTTGATCACTTAAAGTGATTTCTTATTTAATTCTTAACAATTCTCATGAGTTTGTACTTCTATATCTGAATTTTTTCAATAATGTTGTAGGTCTTCTGCAGCATACTAGCTTTGTGGAATTTTTGAAAATTGCTGCCCTGGCGTGCTTTTGTTCCATTTGTAATAATGGGTTCGACATGTTCTTATCGTATTCAGCAGTTGTACAAGATAGTCCTTTCCCTCCAATAGGGTGGAATATATTGAAAGCTGGTTTGAAGAGATCATTTCTTTCATCTGTCTATTTTTCAACATTTCAAGAGTGCGGATGCCATAATTCTTCTCATGGTATGATTGCATAATGCCTAAATTTGACTATGCAAACAGCAGAGCAATTAGTTTTTCATGAATCTCAAGTTCTTACTTAACAACTACTAATCAGTCTTTATCAATATGCTATAGTTAGTGGTACTTGTCAACTCTAGGAACATTATGCTTTATATAAATTGTGTATATTTGTCTAGTAAAAATTTCATAATTTTATTATCAAGAACAGAAATTAACACCAAAATGACATGCACCAAATTATTATGTTTTTACAAGTAAAATACTATTAATGCTTTTTAGTGTTTGATCTTATTTTCACATCAGGTCTACAAATATGAATTTGGTTTAAAGTTGGTGAAAATGACATACTATGTTAACTATGATAACTTCTTTTTCCTGCATTTGACTGGTATACATGAGCATAACCAATTTTGGTAACTAGAAGTGTATACGCCATTTTCAGATAGTGAGATAGCATTGTATATAAACGACATTGGACTGAAGATTCACTCTGCGTATCGATCATGCGGAACCTACATCGTTTGTCTGACTGTGCTTCTTACGATTTATCTTGTAACACCTAATTATGCATCATTCGGTTACCTATTCTTTCTTTTACTATGGATGAACGGAAGACAACTTGTTGGAAAGACAATAAGGCATCTATGGTTTCCATTAAAATTGTATGCAGTTGCAGTGTTTGCTCTCATTTATTGCCTCAGTGTCTTCCCCAGCTTCAAGAAATGGTTTTCTGGGAAGATAAATCTTTATCAAGCCTTTGGTTATGATCCGAATGCTTCACTGTTGAGAAATGTCTGGGAGCCTCTGGCTATTCTAATTGTCATCCAATTATACAGTTTTGAAAGGAGCCTTGACAATTCTTACACTATGGATGATTTTACAGCAACACATTTTGGAACCGTATCGATTTTCAAACGCCTTTTAATATGGCATAGTGAGAAAATACTGCTTCTCGCCTTGTTTTATGCGTCGTTGTCCCATATAAGTGCATTTGGTTTTGTGTATCTTCTTGGGATGGTCATTTCCTCAGCTATTCCAAAATCTTCTCGAGTAGCATCAAAATTCTTTTTAGTTTATTCCGGGTTTGTTTTGATGGTTCTTTATCTGTTCCAGATGTGGGGTGAAGATGCTGAGATGTTTCCTGGTCAAAGGAACTCTTATCTGTCTTCTATTTTGGGCTTGCAGATGTTTAAACCTGGATTTTTTGGCTTGGAATCTGGGATGAGAGGGGAAGTTCTGGTTATCATGGCATGTGTACTTCAGTATAATGTTTTTCATTGGTTGGATATTTTGTCTCACAGCCATGTACATAAAGAATATTGTGAAGAACAGCTCACTTCATCTCGAACAACAAATAGAATACCGGATAGAGTTCCTTCTGGTCCAGGTACTTGTAATGTTTCTGTAGATGTTAGTCCACTCCTGGAAAAGGAACAAGAATCAACAAGAAATTCCTTGCATTATATAAGTGATGATATGTTTCAAGTTTCGGAGCCTGTAGATCTTCAAACTGAAAGCATGGAAAGAAAGAGTTACACCAGAACTTATTCCTATAATAATAGTCGTGACAACTCTAAAGAAAATCATAAATGGAATAGAAGATGGGTTGTCTTAATGCGAAAGGAGAGGCAAGAAATGCAGAAAGACAAGCTAAAGCTATATATGAAATATATGTTGGAGAATATTTTCAGTATTTTTGGCCTGGAAATTAACATGATTGCATTAGTTCTTGCTAGTTTTGCCGTTTTGAATGTCATATCATTGCTATATATTGGTTCTCTTGCTGTCTTTGTGCTTATACCTAGGCATGTCATCCGGAAATTGTGGCCTATATTCGTTCTGTCTTTCTCATTGGTTCTTACCCTTGAATACTTGTCCATCTGGCTAAATATAACATCATGGAAACAGCAGCACCCTAGTGAGGAAAATATGGCATGTCATGACTGCTGGAAAAACTCTGATCTACTCTTCGACTACTGCAGAAAGTGTTGGTTAGGTAGCTTTTCTTCAGCTGTATGGCCGCACATGTTTCTCAATTTCAATTCTATATTTAATAGCATGCTTAGGTGAATTGGTGTTGCATATTTTTCATAGCATTAATTACTACTAATATGAGTGTACTAAACAACATTGGACGATTGCCCTTCTCATTTCCTCAAAAAATTTATATAGTCCTTTTGTCTGATATGATAACAAAATTTTTAACATTCTGATTTTGTTGTGTACATGCAGGAACTATAGTTGATGACCCACGTATGCTCATCAGCTATTTTATGGTTTTCATGCTAGCATGTTTCAAGTTCCGTGCTGATAACTTGTCTGGTCCGTCAGTGTTGCACATGTATCAGAAAATGAAACAAACATCTCTGTTAGGTGATCTCTCGTTTGATACAAAAAGCATGTGGACTCTGTTTGATTATCTGAGACTTTATGGTTATTGTCACTTGCTGGATCTTGTTCTTGCTTTAATTATGATCACAGGAACTCTCGAATATGACATTCTACACCTTGGCTACCTAGCCTTTGCCTTAGCATTCTTTCGAATGAGGCTCGAAATATTGAAAAAGAAGAATAAGATCTTCAAGTTCTTGCGAATGTATAATTTTGCTGTGATTGTATTTTCACTCGCCTATCAATCACCATTCGTAGGAGATTCCAATGAGGAGAAATGTGAAACAATTAATTACATATATGAAGTGATTGGGTTCTATAAGTACGATTATGGGTTTCGAATCACATCAAGATCTGCTTTAGTGGAGATTATCATATTTATGTTGGTGTCTTTGCAGTCATACATGTTTGCATCCCAAGAATTTGATTATGTGGCAAAATATCTTCATGCTGAGCAACTTGATGGCTTTGTGCGTGAACAGGAGAAAAGAGCCTCTTGGAAGATAGCACAGCTGCATCACATACGCAAATCTGAAGAACAGAAGCGTCTTCGTAATTCACAAGTGGAGAAGATGAAATCAGAAATGTTTAGCCTTCAAATGCAGCTTCACAACATGAGCATGCATACAAACAGTGGTGATACCCTATCTAAAAGCGAGGATACTGGGAAGAAGAGTTTGCTTAGCTTGTATAAGAAAACTAAGATCTCTAACAAGGAGGAAAATGATTGTAAGATGTGTAATGAAGACTCTTTGCAAGATAAATCTTTAGCAAGTGTGAAAAGAAGTCCTTTCGAAGAGGATTCTCCAGAACAATCATTGGGTTCTCCTCAGGAAAGCAATGAACTCAAGGATAGATCCTCTAGTATAGAATTATGGGATCTAGAAAAACCATATGAGGGACATTTTCAAGGAAAGAAAAACCGATTAGCCTCAGCTGCAAATCTTTTTGGCCATGGTGTTTCTCATGTAAAATCTTTAGGCAATAAAGCAGTTTCCAATCTCGTGAACTATTTAAATATAAAGTATGAGGAACCAGATATACTTGATTGCTCATCAGAGAATGATATCTATTATGAATTAGAAAATCAATATACAGGAGATGAACCATCTGAGCAAACACTTTCTGTTCAATCTTCCAGTGAAAAAAATATAACCCAGAATGTAACGCATGTTCAAAAACCAAGAATATCAGTCATATTCTACTATATGTTGGCCAAAATTCGATCAAATAATGACATTGTCTGCTACTGTTTGTTTGTGTTGATGTTCTTGTGGAACTTCAGTTTGCTTTCTACGGTGTACCTTGCCGCTCTATATCTGTTTGCCCTGTGTGTGAACACTGGACCTGGCTACATATTCTGGGTAATGATGTTAGTTTACAGTGAAGTATGTATTTTACTTCAGTATCTTTATCAAATCATTATTCAGCATTGTGGTTTCCGCATTCATTTTAGCTTCCTTAAGGAACTTGGATTTCCTGATCACGAAATCTAGTCATCATTTGTTATCAGTATATGGCCACTTTTTCTACTTTACATATTTACACTCCTTCAGTCTTCAATATCTGCAAGAGATGGTGGATGGGGTTCAGTTACAGAATTCAGTTCTCAGAAGAAAAGAGTTTCACCCTGGGAAGAGTCCTCGGAAAATATATCTTGGCGGGAGAGACAATATACACGACTTCAGGGTAAGATGCAATTTGTAATTAAAAGCATGTCCAGGTATTGGAATTCAGTAACTAAAGGAGCTGAAGCCCCACCATACTTTGTTGAGCTCTCAATGGAGGTTAACTTGTGGCCAGATGATGGTATACAGCCAGAGAGAATTGAATCAGGTATAAACAGATTACTCGAAGCCTCTTATGATTTGAGATGCAAAGAAAGAGATCAGGATAGTTCCCATTTAGCAAGTAGAGTTCGTATACAAAGCATCGAAACAAGTACGGAAAACCTTAACAACGCATTGGCCGTTTTTGAAGTTGTGTATGCATCCCCATCAGAACCTGTGCCGGAGGAATGGTCCAAATCATTAACTCCAGCAGCTGATGTAGCCAATGAGATTTTAGATGCTCAATGTGCTGGAATGTTAAAAGATGTAGGATTTCCATATCCAGTATTATCTGTTATTGGTGGAGGGAAGCGAGAGATTGATCTGTATGCCTATGTTTTTTGCGCAGAGTTGACTGTTTTTTTCTTGGTTGCGATATTCTATGAATCAGTCATAAAAAACAAAAGCGAGTTTTTTGAAGTCTACCAATTAGAAGATCAGTTTCCCAAAGAATTTGTCTTAATCTTGCTGGTACACCTCTCAACCTTGCATACATTTTTATCTAATGAAAGACGTCTGAATATATTATTCTCTGTTAAGTTCTATCCCTTCAAGAGCAATGCCCACTCTATCAATTGAATATGTATTTCTAATAGAGTACGAACTGTGTGTTGATATGTGATATGCCAGACATGTGTTAATGCTCTCTGACATTCTGACTCTTCACTATTGATCCCAATGGATGATGTTATAAACTGTCCCGTTCTGATAATTTATAAAATGTTAAATACATATGTATGCCTTTTGTTCTGATAAAATGTCAAGCATGTATATGATTTTTCTTTTGCAGGGTTAAGAAAAACAAATAGATTTTTGCAATGTTTATACTATCACTTAATGACATATGCAACAAATAAAATATAGACGACAGCCTCCTTGTGCTTGATTTTTGTCGCTTTAGATTTTGGTAATTGAGTGGCATGGTTATCTGCTACAAGATGTTTAACAGAAAACTGGCCAGTTATCAGCCAAAGTAAATTACATGCACTTAGATTTAATTGTTTGAAATTTTAATATAATATAAGATCCACTTTGGGCCTTGCTCTAATATCTTATGGACTCGTCATTTAGCTTTGTAATCAGAGCCATAAATCGGTGGTAGGGAGTCTCTTCCAAAATGAGCTCTAATACCATGTTAAGTTAGAGGAAGGCCTACCGGATATACTATATTCTAACATAAATGTCGAGTCAGGCATGTTAATTAGAAATAGTCCAACCCAAATGGTCCTCAACTCCGCGTAAAGTCTTACAATGGAAAAATTGTCTTCCATATTACCACTCCAAAATTTATCAGAGAGTGGAGTATGCTCACTGATATTCCGGGTCCATGGAGAGTTCATGTAGCTTAGCTATAGGGTGCAAGCTTGTAAATTGATATAGCAATAAATATGAAGCTGATTTCTGTTTTCTGTTTAAATTTTATTATGACGCAGATACTATTTTCCCTGATTGTACTTGATCGTATAATCTATCTCTGTTCTTTTGCCACGGGAAAAGTCATCTTTTATCTTTTTACCCTGGTGCTTTTTACGTATTCTGCAATGAAATATGCTTGGAACATGGCGCCTTCACACCAGCGTGCAGGACGATTGGCACTCCGCGCTATCTTTCTCACGAAGGCAATATCTCTTGCACTACAGGCTGCACAAATTCGTTATGGAATTCCTCGTGAAAGTACTTTGTATCGACAGTTTTTGACAGCTAGTATCTCACAACTTACTTTTTTGGGTTTTCGAGTGTACCGTGCTTTACCATTCCTATATGAATTGAGATGCGTACTGGACTGGTCTTGTACAAGTACATCTTTGACCATGTATGACTGGTTAAAGGTGAGTCACTTAGATTTTTACATTATTGATATTTAAGCAAAAATTCAGTTACCTCCATTTGGAAGTTGATTTGTTCATTTCTCTGTGTCTCTAATTAGTCCTTTTGGTATATAGCGGCTGGAGCCTTCCTGTTGTAGTAATATTTCTTTGTTTGCAGTAATATTGTGATTTTTTTCATTAATGGTGATTAGCCATTGGCACATACCCATACAATGTTATGTGTGTATATATATTACAACTTCCGAACTCCAAGGTTTTATAGATTCAATTTATGACTGAGGAAAACCACTGAGAATTTAGAAATACTCATGATCAGATGCATTTAATTCTAATTCTCTTCTTCAGATGGATATACATTCCATACCACAAGAAATCAAATCAGTATTGTAAAATTCTTTTTCTGTTCATAGCATTCTTATATTATAGGATTTGTGAATGCTTCAAGCCTGACCGACAGCAGACTGTCATCGTATATGCTTGTGCTATATGTTCAACTACCATATCAAATCTCATCATTGCAGTGTTTTTATGAGTCTAATATATACTTCTCCTCTTTGTATTTTTTATAGTTGGAGGATATATATTCTAGTCTCTTTCTTGTCAAATGCGACGTGGACTTGAACAGGGCTAAACATCGTCAAGGACAAAAGCAACCAAAAATGACTAAATTCTGCAACGGGATATGTGTATTCCTGGTTTTACTATTTGTTATATGGGCACCTATGCTGGTATGACTTTTGGATCTAAATAGTCTGAAAAAATCTCTTAATGTGGTTTTATACAGTGTTGGCTGTTGCTATAATCTGAACGTACTATTTGCCTTTGAGTCCCGAAACTTATTTAATACAAGAAAATACATCTTTTTTTTTCCTTTAAGATTTTTAATGATATTATGATGCGGGTCTCTTACTGCATGAAACTGTAATCTGAAAATTAGTTGTTTTTGTTATTTCATATTAGGCGTATGTTAATTAACATGACGTATGTGTTGTTCTATAGTTACAGGTTTCAAGGTAGTAATTAGTAAATGCAATTCCTTCTATATATATATATATATATATTTAACTATTTTCAATCCTCCATATTGCTTGGCAGATGTACAGCAGTGGCAATCCATCAAACATTGCAAATCCAATCAAAGATGCCAGTGTTCAGATAGATTTACACGCACTAGGTGGAATGCTGAATATTTTCCAAACCACTCTTTGCAAAAAGATTTCCTGGGATAAGGTTGATGCAAATGTTGATCTAGATCCTCATGGTTATCTGTCTGAATACAACAAGCAAGATATCCAGTTAATATGTTGCCAAGCTGATGCAAGCACCTCATGGCTTGTTCCTCCTGTTGTTCAAAATAAATTTTCTAAATCTCTTCAGAGGAGTATGAAATTTGTATTTTCTTGGCAATTTACAAGGAATAGGCCAAAAGGAAAGGAAGTTGTGAAGTATGATTTGCATATTCATGAACATGATCTACCAAGAGCAGCGGAAGTAATAGGAGTACTAAATGGTAGTGTTAGTAATATAAGGATAAGGAATGTATACCCAAAATATTTCCGAGTCACCGGATCCGGTGATGTTCGGCTTCTTGAACAAGAGGTAAGTGATAGATATTGTTCAATATTACATTACTCCTGATGTCATTGGATATTGCATATATATATATATATAGATATATTTGGTAGTTGCCAATTTAGGTTTGGTTAAACCACTAAGACAAAGCACGTGCAGGTAAATATGTTTAGTGGTGATCTTTCCATGCATCATGGAAATCCGAAGTGGTGGTCCTTCCACGATGTAGACGCTTCAGTTATAACTGGTTGTGGAGAGTTGGCCGGACCAATGGCCATTATTGTCTCAGAGGAAACACCACGTAAGTCTGTCTGTATCTTGATTTTGTAGGAATTTTGCGGTTTCATTTGAAAACATAAAAGAATATGTGAATATATCATAATTTCCCTTTACATATTCAATTATTGTAAACACTTTGTAGAGGGCATTATCGGAGAAACGCTCAGCAAATTCAGCATCTGGAGTCTTTACATTACATTTGTCTTGGCAGTAGGTCGCTTCATCAGACTGCAGTGTTCAGATCTAAGAATGAGAATTCCTTATGAAAATCTTCCTTCATGTGACAGGTAAACAAACTTAACATTTCTGTTCTACTTGCTTTCAGTTTATGCATTGTGTACGGTACCAGTTCAATACTCTAGAAAATATATAGGCGGGAAATAGGTTATTCTTCAAAACAAGGATATAATAAAATCTTAAAATAAGTAATTTATGATTTAAAATGCACAACTAATTTATAAATGATAAGTACATAAAAACTTATAAGTTATATAAGTTTTTGGATAATTTACTTAGAAGTCAGATTTTTTTTTTACTTAATGAACTAAAATAAATAATTTTCAAATACAATTCTCTTAATTCGTGAATTTTAAATTTAAATAACATTTACAAACATAAATTTTAAAATAAAAATTAATAAAAAAGTGAAAAATCAAAATAAGTTGACAAAAGTACGTCGTTACTAACATTTAACTTATCAGCTTATAAGTTCTAAATTTAACTTATAAGTTGGGTCGACAAACACTAGTCTATAAGTACTTACAGACTTATAAGTCAATAAATTACTTATTTTTTAGCAGCCAAACGGGCCCATAATCAGGGGCGGATGCAGCTTGAGGCTGGTGGGGGCACCGGACCCCACTAGACTTTATAATTTTTTAATACATTTATAGATATTAATCTAAGGATTATAACCTAGTTAAGCAACACCACCTCTTGACTCTTGCAGCATAAGCAAAACAGGTTATTGATTTTCCGCTGGTGATGGAGAATCAATTGTACAAACATTTGTTTGCTACTCTGTTTAGCACTGTCCGGATGTTCATCAACAATGATTTCATGGTGTGTTTATAGTTTAGCAATCTTTTATGCCAAAACATGACTTAGCAACAAGATAGATAGAATTCCAAGTAAAAGGTATGAAATCTGCAGATTCCTAATGTTTTAATTTGAAATTTTTTTGGCCCCCACCACAGTTTATGGCTGGCTCCGCCACTGCCCATAATCCTTAAACACCTGGCACAGTTGCAGCAGTTAGCGGCTGGGATAGAGACCTTTTAAGAAAATTTATTTTTTCACATTTTGAAGTTTGAGTCTCAGACGTCTTATATTGTAACATTGAGCCAAAATACATCGAAACTAATGTCTGCACTAATTTAGGTTATACTTGCATGCTTAACTCCTTGTTGCCATATATACTAATTTTAAAGATTTAATGATTTAAAAATGTGACCAGAAATGTGTTATGTGATGAATATAGGACATATAGTATGTACTTACTAATATTAATTTATATTATCTTAAAATGTCAACAGAAAGTCTTAAACGACCAGTCAGAAACTAGGTTCGAAATACAAATATAGAGTATACAATGTATTATTAATTGTAGAGATGGGATAGGAACCCAATACCACGGTCGAGTTTATCATACTTATGTTGATGCAGATTGCTAGCTATTTGTGAAAAAATCTATGCAGCAAGAGCAGAGGGTGAGCTTGAAGTTGAAGAGATCTTGTACTGGACACTGGTAGAAATTTACCGGTCCCCTCACAAGCTGATCGAGTACACGAGACTAGAATAATCATCACCTTTGAAAACCTCACGCCTAATGAAGAGGAATTGCTTGAATAATGTCAAGTTCACTCTATTCTGCCCAAAAAACTATATTTGTATGCTTTCTCTGGACTTGGCTCAGATTTCTATGGACTTAAAGTTCTTGCAAGCTACAGAACAATTTCAAATTATTTGCAGTCATTTTTAACCCGGTGTAACATTTGTTGCAAAACTTAGCCGGATTGGCTGACGTACGAGTGTTTATGAGTTATGACACCATACGATCTACGTCATTTATCGGGAAATCAACCGGATTGGTAGTTGTACAAATAATTATGACATCATGAGATCCGCATAATTTGTTGTGCAAATCAGCAGAATTGGTAATATTTATTATACCATTTGATCTACGTCATTTGCTATGTAAGTCAGCCGGGTTGATAGCCGTACGAGTATTTATGACAGCATTAGATCCTCTTGTAGCCGTTTTAAATTTGAAATTTTTTCTAGAAACACTAATGAGATGAAACATATGTTTATTATATATGATTCTCGTCTGTTTTCTTTAATTTAGAAAATAAAATTAATTTTTTTTTGACAAAAATTGAAACTTCATTAAATTATTGAATAATCCGACTGAATTGTCTCCAACAAAAATGATGGAGGAGACGTGAAATCTAAGAAACCATTAAGCGTACAAGGAATTTTGGCAATTTGATGTGCCACCCTGTTAGCTTGCTTTATAACAAAATCTACCAACACCTGATTGCTACTATTGATCAAAGCCTTACAGTGTTGAATCAAGTTACCTAACTCAAGGAGATTGTTGTTCTCTCCTTTTATTGCATTGACACAGCTGAGAATCGGTTTCTACGATCACCTGAGATACTTGAATCTGGTCAATCCAGGAAATAGTTTCGATAACACCTACCATTTCTGTCTCCACCACTGATATATAACCTGCAAATCTCTTTACTCTCCTTGTCAGGAATTGACCTTGGTTGTTTCGAAGCACCATACCAACTGCAAAGTAGTTCTGACCTTCTGTCACTGCAGCGTCAACATTAACTTTGAGAGCACCATGACTTGGAGGCTGTCATTTTATATTCGATCTAGGAGAAGGTGACAAATGTTCTGTATTTGTTTGATACTTCTTATTCGCCTGTCTCCAGTCTTCTACTTGTTTCTTACTCCAGTTCATAGCTATTACTAGTGTCATGTTTGTATTTTCAAAAAAAAATTTGTTTCTTGCAAACCATACACCCCACAACACTTCTGCACTCTTTATCAACACCTTTTCTGACTCAGAGTTGAATTTTTCAAGCAGCCATACATCAACATTTTCGACATCCCACATATTATATGATAATCCCATAAACTGCCAACACTCTTTAGCGAATGTACAGTCAAAAAACAGATGCAGAAGATGTTCTATGTCTCCAGTACACATAGAACAACCTATTAGAACTGTAATGCCTCTACTTCTGATTAGGATTCTAACAGAAATATTGTTCCGACAAAATCGCCAAAGGAAGATTCTTAATTTGTGTGGAACTTCCAGAGTCCAAATCCTATTCCAACCCCTTGCTTCTTGCACTCCGGCTATTTGTGCATTGCTTTTGCGACATTGCTGATACCCGGACTTCACCGTGTATTGCCCATTAAACGAATGGGACCAGGCCATCCTGTCTTTAATACACATATTTGATATCCGTGTATTGAATATAGCATTTGCATCCACTTCACTGAAATGCATCATGACTTTTCCTTCATCCCACAACTTTATGTTTTCCTGAAAGAACTCACATACTTTTGCAGTACTGCTTACAGACGTATGGTCCCGATTGACTCGAAAATCCTGAGGACCTCTAAGCCATCTATCAGATTTTATATGTACCGATTGACCGTCGCCCAAAACCCACCTTAAACCATGTTTCATACTTTCTTTTACTTCCCACATTCCTGACCAGGTATAACTCGAGTCACCTGAATGATTAGCATGAAGAAGATGATAATTTGGATAATAGCGTGCCTTGAGAACTCAAGCTACAATAAAATCTGGATTTTCCAACACTGTTTACCTAGCAAAGCCATGTTAAAACCTTGAATATTCCTAAAACCAAGGCCTCCCTTTTTCTTTGACATACTGATTTTATCCCAAGCGCACCATCGAATCCCTTTGTTGTTTGAACCTTTTGATTTCCACCAAAATGCATTCATAAGCCTTTCAATTTATTGACAAAGAGTTTTAGGGACCATAAAGCATGACATTGTGTATGCTGGTATAGTCTGCAGTACATTGCTAATCATGACAGCTTTTCCCGCTCGAGAAAGTAGTTTAGAGCTCCAAGACTGGATCCTTTGATACACCTTGTCCTTCAGGTAATTAAGCACTGTCTTCTTTGAGCGACCTATCAATGATGGCAAACCGAGATACTTGTTATTCCATATTTTATTGCATACTCCCAGGGATTGCATAATCTCTTCTTGTTTGTCTCTACGGACATTTGCACTAAAAGATAGCAGATTTTTGAAAATTGACTGTTTGGCCAGAAAATCTTGCATATGAACTCAAAATATTTTGAATAGCCGTAGTTTCTACAGTTGTGGCTTTGAAGAACAGGAAACTATCATCAGCAAAAAAAAGGTGAGTAATAGATGGAGCAGAACTGCAAACCTTACAACCAGAGATGGAACCTTCTTCTGTTGCTTTCTTGATTGATAGTGAGAGGCCTTCTACATATAACAAAAATAGTTAAGGAGATAACGGGTCACCTTGGCGTAAACCTTGTCTTGGAAATATAGGCCCTATCTCAGATCCTTGGAAAGAGATTGAATATGTTACAGACCTCACACATAACATCATCCATTTTATCCATTTGTCTACAAAACTCATTCTAACCATACTATTACGAAGATACTTCCAATTTACCCTATCATAAGCTTTGGTGATGTCAAGTTTGAGGGCTACTTCTCCATCTGTCCCTCTATGCTTACATTTTATATAATGAAGAATTTCAAATACCACCAACACATTATCTGTTATGTTAGATATATTTGATAATGTCATGACTAATATAATTTATGTCTAGTTTTCAGATCTTACTTAAACAGGACAAATCAATACTTAACTGAAATCAGCACTTATACTGAAGTCAGAACTTAAGTCATCAGTACTTAAGGTTCAGGAGATATTTATCAGAAGATAATATCAGGACTTAAAGGAAATGTTCAGATAAGAAAGGCGGCTGATTGATTGAAGAGAAGATCGAGACAAACATAAGAAGAGATATGCATGAAGAAGGAATTCTATGAAGAATAGAATACTTGGAAGAAAAGAAATCTGATTGATATATTTTAGGAAGCAGAATTATATTCCATATCAATTAGCGATTATCTTGTAACTGTGTAGTATATAAACACAGACATAGGGTTTACACTATAAGTATTATCATTATCGAGAATATTATTCATTTTAACCATATCAGCTCTCGTGATATTTGTTCATCACTGAGAGAGGACAGTTCCATATTGTAACAGAGTTTATTACTTTGAATAAAGTCTGTTTTTCTGTTACTTGTGTTATTAGAATTCGATTTGATTGTGCTATACACTGTATTCAACCCCCTTCTACAGTGTGTGTGACCTAACAAGTGGTATCAGAGCCTATCTGTTAACACACAAACAGTTTAAGATCCAAAAACAATCATGTCTGAAGTAGAAACTCCAACTAAGCCCACCAAAACTGAAGAACCTCCAAAGACACAAATCCATAGTCGATATGAGGCTATTAAAGTTCCTATATTGAAACCGTCTGAATATCCCATATGGAAGGTGAGGATGACTATGTTTCTGGAAGCTACAGATCCAGAATATATTGACAGAATCAAGGAAGGACCTCACAATCCAACAAAACTCGCAGTTGCAGTTGCAGGTGAAGCAGCAAAGTCTGTACCAAAGGAGAAGAATGATTACACTGCTGAAGATATCGCTTCAATTGCTAAGGATGCTAAGGTACGACACTTGCTGCATAGTGTCATTGATAATATAATGTCAAACAGGGTAATTAACTGCAAGACTGCAAAGGAGATATGGGATGCCTTGGAAACAAGATGTCAGGGAACTGATTCGATTAAGAAGAACAGGAAGACAATACTCACTCAAGAGTATGAACACTTTGACTCAAAGCCAAATGAGTCATTGACTGATTTATATGACAGATTTGTCAAACTCTTGAATGATTTGTCACTGGTTGATAAGGAGTATGATCTTGAAGATTCAAACCTTAAATTCCTGTTAGCTCTTCCGGAAAGCTGGGATTTGAAAGCAACAACTATAAGAGACAACTATAATCTTGATGAAACGACTCTTGATGAAATTTATGGGATGCTCAAGACTCATGAACTTGAGATGGAACAAAGAAGCAAGAGGAAAGGAGGAAAGTCAAGGACAGTTGCTCTTAAGGCTGAAGAAGAATCTCCCAAGGCAGCCACCTCAGGGAAAGGCAAGGGTAAAGCACTCTTCACAAAGTCTGATACTGAGTGATCAAGTTCTGATAGTGATGGTGACTCAGAAACTGAAAGCTCTCCTGAGATGGATGCTGATGAAGAGATGATGAAGCTGTGTGCTCTTATGGTGAAAGGAACCACAAAGATTGCATACAGGAAATTCAGGATGGGAAAGAAGTTTTCCAGGAAAGGTGCAAGTTCTGATAAGAAGAATTTCAGAAAATCTGAAGGCAAAGGAGGGAAGTCTGACAGAGGAGATTACACAAATGTCAAATGCTACAACTGTGGTGAGAAAGGCAACATATCTCCTGATTGCAAGAAAGTAAAGAGTGACAAAGGCAAAGTGCCTTCTTCATTCTGCTTGACTTGAAGGCCTAGAAAATAGCTAAGTTCCCCCATCATACTCATTTGATATCTTGACTGCATCAATTTGGCAAACTTTTTGCAAAGTCTGTCATTTATAGAACTAAAGATGATATCATCAACATATATTTGAACCAAAAGTAAGTCATTTCCATGGTTGAGGTAGAACAATATTTTGTCTATAGTTCCTCTGTTAAATCCACTTTCCAGAAGAAACTGAGCTAAAATCTCATACCATGCTCTAGGAGCTTGCTTAAGGCCATAAAGTGCTTTATCAAGCCTGTAGACATGATTTGGATATTTAGAATCTACAAAGCGTGGAGGTTGTTCAACATACACTTCCTCCTCTAATTCTCCATTGAGAAAAGCACTTTTCACATCCATTTGAAAGACAGTAAACTTTTTGTGAGCAGCATAAGCCAAAAATATCCTTATGGCTTCCAATCTAGCAACTGGTGCAAATGTTTCATCATAATCAATTCCCTCCTGTTGAGAATATCCTTTTGCAACCAACCTTGCTTTATTCCTTGCAATTATGCCATCACTATCAGTTTTGTTTGACTTGAAGGCCCAGAAAATAGCTAAGTTCCCCCATCATACTCATTTGATATCTTGACTGTATCAGTTTGGCAAACTTCTTGCAAAGTCTGTCATTTGTAGAACCAAAAATGATATCATCAACATATATCTGTACCAAAAGCAATTCCTTTCCATGGTTGAGGTAGAACAGTGTTTTGTCAATAGTTCCTCTGTTAAATCCACTTTCCAGAAGAAACTGAGCTAAAGTCTCATACCATGCTCTTGGAGCTTGCTTAAGGCCATAAAGTGCTTTATCAAGCCTGTAGATATGATTTGGAAATTTAGGATCTACAAAGCCTGGAGGTTGTTCAACATATACTTCCTCTTCCAATTCTCCATTGAGAAAAGCACTTTTCACATCCATTTAAAAGACAGTAAACTTTTTATGAGCAGCATAAGCCAAAAATATCCTTATGGCTTCCAATCTAGAAACTAGTGCAAATGTTTCATCATAATCAATTCCCTCCTGTTGAGAATATCCTTTTGCAACCAGTCTTGCTTTATTCCTTGTAATTATGCCATCACTATCAGTTTTGTTTCTGAACACCCACTTTGTACCAACAACAGATCTGTTCTTTGGTCTTGGCACTAGAGTCCAGACTTTATTTCTTTCAAATTCATTTAACTCTTCCTGCATTTCTTGCACCCAATCAGCATCTTGAAGAGCTTCTTCCACTTTCTTTGGTTCAGTCTGAGAAAGAAAAGAATTGTAAAGACATTCACTTGAACTTTTTATATCTTAGCTCAACTTCTATTAAAGATAATCCAAGGAATCCCATCATTTGAATAATATAAGGTAAAAATTAAACCTCTCGGACAGAAAAAAATTTATCTACTTATTACGATGAATTATATTTGTTCGATACACTGTTGTCAATATAAATGTTGAGAAAATAATACAATGGAAAAAAATTACATTTTTTTCAATAAATACTATTAAAAAAGGTGTTCTAGTTCTGACACCTGCATCAGGATTTCCAATTATCAAATCAGGTGTATGTGCTTTAGTCCACTTCCTTGCAGATGGAAGGTTTTCTCTAGAACTGGATGCTCCCCCATGATCCATGCCATCTTCATCAACATCTTCTGATGCTCCCCATGAAAGTATTCTCTCCGAATTGGATTCTTCAGAATTTAAATTTTCAGAATTATCAGAACTTAGCTTATCAGAACTTGATGAATCAGAACTTGAAGAGCCAGTTGTATGTTCTGATGCTTCTTGAGATGTGGTTGTATCTTCAGTCTGCTCCCCCTGCACAGGTGCATTCTCCTTTGACGTAGTCACCACAGTTTCAATGACATCAGAGTTTAATCCATCAGAGTTTGTAGTATCAGGATTTAATTCTTCATTTTCGAATCTCAGCTGATCATGATCATTGAAATCTTCAAGTCCAGTAATCTTCTTATCATCAAAAGAGACATTGATAGATTCCATGACCACCCTTGTTCTCAAGTTGTAGACTCTGAAGGCTTTTGTGGAAAGTGGATATCCAACAAAGATTTCTTCATCAGCTTTTAGATCAAATTTGGATAGCTGTTCAGGATGAGTCTTAAGAACAAAACACTTGCATCCAAATACATGAAAATACTTCAGATTTGGCTTCTTTTTCTTCACCATCTCATATGGTGTTTTTCCTTGCTTGTTAATGAGTGTTGCATTCTGAGTAAAACAAGCAGTCTGCACAGCTTCAGCCCAGAAATAGGTTGGAAGCTTTGCTTCATCAAGCATTGTTCGTGCAGCTTCAATGAGAGTTCTATTCTTTCTTTCAACAAATCCATTTTGCTGTGGAGTTCCAGGAGCAGAAAATTCCTGCTTGATTCCATGGTCTTTGCAGAACTCTTCCATTGTAAAATTCTTGAACTCAGTGCCATTATGACTTCTTATTATTTTCACAGAGTCTTTAACCAATTTATCCAGTTGCTTGACATGATCAATCAAGATAGATGCAGTTTCACTTTTTCTGTGCAAGAAATACACCCATGTGTATCTGGTAAACTCATCCACTATGACCATAGCATATTTTGATAAGCAGTCGTGACTCGCTTACATTGAGAAGCCACTGTCCAATGGAATTTCAAAAGATGCATAAAATAAGCACTAAACAGTTGAGGTGGACTCATGCATGAACTCATTCAATAGTAGGCTTCAGAATAATGATAGATTTTAAGTAAAGTTTTTAGTTATGCCTTATTTCTAAGATGTACTGAAGTGAATCAGACTTTACTCTTTGTCTGATAATTAGCTTAATGCACACACTTTCACTCCATTTGAATGATGAAAATTACTGTTGTGATCAATGTTATTTTAGATGAACAG
Source organism: Apium graveolens (assembly GCF_009905375.1). NCBI lineage: Eukaryota > Viridiplantae > Streptophyta > Magnoliopsida > Apiales > Apiaceae > Apium > Apium graveolens. The sequence continues at coordinate 65,984,332 of NC_133657.1, forward strand.
TTTTTGTGTCAGATTGCATACATTCTGAGGACAGGTTCTGATGAAAGTTCTGATGATTAAGTTATGAAGAACCAAAATCAGAATTTGTGTGAAGAATTACAGAGATAGGCATTCACTTTTCGAGTTAAGAAATCATGTTCTGATGACTGTTAAGTTCTGATATAAGTCTAAGTCTTGATATTAAATTCTGATTCTTTACTTGACTTATTTGTGGTTAAAATCTGAAACAGTCTTATTTTAAATCAGAATATGTTCGGGTGAGATATTAACAGTCAATACACTTAGGGTTAGTGGTACACGTCCATGCACAGTAATGTTTACTTGTTTCTTGTGCGCATTAAACCCTGTTTTACACTTCCAATGGCTGTTTTTATTCTCCTCAGTCTAGGGAGACGAGGTAGAATTATTTCTACCTGTCAGCATTAAATTTTCCTTGCGTCTCCTGGCATTCTATTGCCTATATAAACCAACACTTCACTCCAGCCAGCATATCTCTAAATTCCTCACAAACTCACTCTCGTTTTATTCTTAACACAAAAAATGGCTGCGTTTGGCTGGTTTTACAATTATGGCGATGAGACTGTACATGTCTTTATAAATGGAATTCCAACTCCATACCCTATCGCCAACATCCCTCACAATCTCTGGATTCAATTTCCAGAGGTCATTAAACGTGATATGTTGACAGTTCGCAGAGAACTACATCTCCGTCGTCTTCGACAGCATGAGCGAATCATACGACTCGCTGTTCTTTTTGTTGAGAGTAGGAAGAAGAAATAGTTTATGCTCCCTGTTTCTCTTCACCGTCAGCTTTGTCAGTCTTTTTAGCTTAGGACAATAGTTGTTGCTGTTAAGATTTGTAGCTTAGGACAATCTTGTAATTTTGTGCTGTAATTTCAATTTCATGAATGTATTTTCTCATTATATTAATGAAATTTTATATTTTTGCAAGATTTTGTCTCTGAGTTGTTTGAAATTCTGATATAAGTTTAAATCCTGATTTACCCATATTCTGATGACCGTTTTTATATCTGATACAAATCAAGTTCTGATTCTGACGTGGCAATACCTGTTTACTTGATTTTTTTTATGGTCATTCTCTCACTTAGTGTATTTATACAGAATATTGGTCTCGTAGTAAAAATAATTTTTTTTAAGTGGGAACAGTTTAAATTTTAAATTAACACTGAACTACCTTAATTAATGGGATTACTTGGTAAGTGGAACGGTTTTTCCTTGAAAACTGCATGTGATAAGTAATGATTACTGTTTTCCCGTGCCCATTAATTATTCTTTACTGCTGCATGTCTGACATGTGTCCAACGGTTACTTTTTCTACCGTGTATAAGTAAAAGAGAGAGAAGATTGTAAAATCTTTTATTTACTTTCCCACTTTATCTCTCTTTTCTTTTCTTCTATTCTATCTCATCTCCTGACGTTTTTTTTCATACAGACATTTTGTCAAACACCTTACAGGAAAACTTATTTCTCATTTTTTCTCATGGCACCTAAGGATTTGATTATCGATGGAGTCAAGTTTGTTACCAACAATTATGCTGCAATCTTAAACCATGATGAAGCTCCATCTGATTTGCACTTTGTGCAAGATCTTCTAGCACACAGTGAGATTGGGTATGCATTAACCCAGCCTCAAGTCATTTTCAGTCAACAAGTTCTGACATTCTAGCGAACTGGGCATTTTGATAATGGTGGTGCTACTGGTACTCCAAGCATCATTTTCGAAGTAAATGATGTTGAGCATGTGGTAACTCCTGGAGCAGTTCGTAAAGCTCTACACTTACCAGAAGGCTGTGTTTTCTCAACACCGGAGGAACCCGTTCTACAGCAGCTCATGGCCAATTTGGGGTATGAGAAGAGTTTGGCCAAGCTTGGACAGTTGAAAAGAGCACATATCAGAAAGGAATGGAGCTTTTTCTTCGACTGCATCACTAAAGCATTCGGCAATAAGTGTTCCAACTTTGATACCATTCCTATTATGAGTCAGCACATCGGGTATGCTATTATTCACCAAACTCATTTTGATTATGCAAGTGCTGTGCTAGGCTTTATAGGGGATAAGATGACAGAGGATATGAATGTAATTTACTTTGCTCGATTCTGTCAGCTTATATATACCTTCTGTTGTGCTGATGAACCTCAATTAGCCAGTTCTTTATTTCCACCCTTTAAACTTGCAAAACGGGCGTTTAATGATTTGGTAAATGCTGACCTTAAGAAAAAGGTGGTTAGACCCTTACAGATACCTCAGTCTGTAAAACAGATCTTGGTAAATGCTGATCCTCACACTTACAGATCTGTTTACCCTGATATACAATCCACCGGCACATCCCAGACACCACAACAACCATCAGAACATACCACACATACATCTCAACCTACTAAACCCTCTATCAGAACACATCTCAAACCTTCACAGATAACTCAACCTTCATCATCAGCACATACTGTGAAGCCTTCATCTTCCAAGCCCAAGAGGACAAAGACTGTACCTCAGACACCACAGAAGAGAAGGAGGATTGTTCTGAGAGATGAGTCAGACAGTGAGGAACAGGTTCCTGTATCAGAACCTGTTGTTAAAGAAGTTGAGAAGGTCCCTTCTCAGAAGGATACTGGAATTGGGGGATCTAAGCTTCTCAAAAGGCTTAGAAGAATGTCTTATGTTGAAACTCCCAAGGAATCTTCTTCTTCAAAGAGATACAAGAAACAGAGAGCTCACAGGCCAGTTTCAGATGATGAGGAAGCAGCAGCTAAGGAAGGAGATCAGAAATCTCTGATCTCACAAGAGCCAAAATTTGCTGAAGCTACTGCTACAGATAAAGCATCTACACCACCTATGTCTCCTGTACATGAACCAGTATCTACTGCAGACCCAGGCACAAGTGCTGAAATTGATATTCATAACGTGGTTGTGCCTGCGGTTCTCTACTTAGAAGCTCCAACAGCTCCAATTAATCCATCAACAACACCAATTACTGATGCTAATGAAACTCTAGAATTGTCTACAACACCTTCTCTGCATCTAGACATTGAAGATCAGACTATAGGTGAGCATCAAAATATGGTTGTTGATCAGAACTTGGAAGCAGATCAGCACTTAGAGGATGATGTTGAAGCCTCAATTGCTTCTCAAACTGTTCTTTTGTCAGAAGATGCTGACTCTGTAAGTTCTGATGCTACAAATGCTAATTCTACTGGTGATGCTGCTATAAATGAAGATGTTATTGCAGCTGGTCCATCAGGACATGCACCTCAACAAACTGTTCACAAAAGTGAGATAGTCAAGAAGTTTGTTACAGGGGAAGCACCAGTACCTTGGAGTGAAACTCCTAGAGGACAGGAGTGGACTAAGGAGTGGAACACATTTACCTTTGTTCCATCTGAAAAAATTCTTGTTGAGCACTTGGAAAAAGCTGATGAGATGCTAATTAATGATGATTTCAAGACACAGCTAAGAGTTACTGCACTTACTACAAGGCACCTTCAAGGTCAACAGTCTGTTACTCAAGACAAGTTGAACAGGGTTCAAGAACTCTTAATGCAGCAAGATACACTTGTCAAGATGGACAAGAAAAAGTTTTTCAAACCTACCTTTGACAGAGTTGCTTACATTGAGAAGACCCAAGAGAAGCAACAATCTCAGATTGATGAAATTTTGAAAAATCAAGCTTCTCAGCAATCTCAACTCGATGAAATCCAATCCTCAGTGGAATTGCTTGTCTCTCTTCTCTTACCTGCTGATGCCAAAAAGGGGGAGAATGTACTTAATGAAAGGAATATGTCCTAAGTCCAATCATGTATTAGGATTTAGGAATAACTTTTTATGTAATCTGTTTTGATTTCATTGATATTAATAGAAGACTTATTTTGTTTTTATTACGGGCTCTATCTATTTAAGTGTTTAAATAAGATATACCATAGTTTAGAGTATAACTTTTTATGGATTATGATGAGATCATAATAGTGAGACCTAAAAAGATGATAACTCTAAACTTAAATAGTTCCTGATCATAGGATTACTAACTGGTAATTAATAATCCGCAAAGATCGGTACATACTATGCTTGCTTCATTATGAAGGATGTCTGTTCTTATAGAAATTTGTGTGGTGACACTATAGCTAGTATGTAGGTGCTTATTATAGAATAAGTTCACTGAACATGACTCGCACAGCTGAACAACTGATGGAGTTTACTCACGTGTCAACAGTTGTTCACATAGTGATAGTTGTACAAGTATCCTTAGACTTGAGGTCATCATAGTCATCTTGTGTACACTGAACTATGCTTTGGTTTAGTTCTTAGTCTCCAGGGACAATTATTAGGGCTCTACTGGGTATAGAAATTTGTACACGAAGATAGTGTATGATCAATAAAGGATCTACCCCTTCCAGTGAAGGAAGCGAATGTTCAAGGCTGATCCACTTATGCTAGTTCAGGAATCTCTGGCCAGAGTAAATGAAATTAGAAAGGAGTTTCTAATTTGCATAGAACTACGCATAGTAAATGGTAAGCAAGTGATTGAATTAGATAGGCTTGACACGAGATCCATGCCTTGTATTTAATCGGGACATTGTAGGGTAGAAGGAGTTTATTGTACGGTAACTATTCACTGAATAGGTTCTTGGTATTCTAAGCAGTGAATTCATATTATCCGGATAGTCGCGATATGCTGAGAAGTATCCCTCACGATGTAGAATAAATGTGATTAATTAATTAATCATATTTAATAAATTAGAGAATTTATATAAATAATGATAAAATAGTTTTATTATTATTTATTTCTACTACCGGCTTAATATTGAACCTACAGGGTCACACCATAAAAAGAGAATGATTTAATGGTGGAGGAATTAATTAATAATGGCTAATAATTATTTATTTGTGAAATAAATAATCAATTGGCAAATTTAATAATTGATTAAATGAGATTTAATTGATTATAAATTAATTAAGAAAAGTTCTTAATATTATTAATTAAAGGATTTAATTTTTGGAAATTAAATCAAGAGAGAGAATTATTTCTAAAGTGTTTAGAAAAAGGATTAATAATTAAAAGGTGTTTTAATTATTAATGAGAATAATAAATGGGATAATAATAATATTATTTATGAGAAAATTTCAGCTGAAAATTTTGCCTATAAATACACTATTATAGACCCTATTTTTATTCTAACCCGCGAACCCCAAAAACCCAAAAAGTTTGGAAAACCCAATTCTCTCCACCTCCTTCCTCCTCCTTAACATCGTTTTCTTGGTGGATACCGGTGGAGTGCTTCACACTTGAGGAGCAACTGCTAAGGATCTCTGATCGTTGTTTCCGAATTATTTTAAAGGTTAGATTCGATCCCTCGAATTTTTATTCACGATTTATATGCTTTTATTTGGATTTTGTATGTGTAAAAGTGTTTTACCATGCCCCCGCTGCGTTTAAAATCCAACACTTAAGTCCAAATGCAAAACTGTTAAGACACTGAAGAGGAAGGATGATGAAAAAGATGACCAGGGAAACTCTGGAATGGGTGGAGGTCATAGTCAAGGTAGAGGTCTCTCATCAAGAAGAGCTGAAGCTACAAGTCATAGAACAAGTTCTGATACTGAAAAAAGAATTACTTCTGATACTAGTAAAAGAATAAGTTCTGATGAACTTTTGGATCTTGATGAAGAAATTTCAAGACAGATATTTCTGAAAGAAAATCCAGGAATGGACTTTGAGAGTCTATTGGAAGAAGAAGCTAGACTTAAGTCAGAAAAAGTTAACTCTAAATCTGAAGCTTCTGTTGTTAAAAAGAAACTTCCAAAGGTCAAAGGCATTGTGATAAAAGAAAGGACAAATATTGAGGCAACCAAGGCCAAATCACAAATGCAGATAGATCCAAGTTCAAAGGGCAAAGAAAAAGTTGGTGAACCTATAAAGGTTTATGTGCCTCCTGTGGATGAAGAAATTACTGTTGAAGATGCTGATTTTACTCTGACTTCAAGAAAGATTTCTAAGACAACCTCTGACATGGCTCAAGTTGTTCAGAGTCAAGATATAGTTAGTTCTGATATTACAAAGAAGCAAGTAACCTCTGACATAGCTCAAGTTGACTTGATATCAGAAGATAAATCAAAGGAAACCTCTGACATTGCTCATGTTAAATCCTCAAAGTTACTCATACCAGAATTTACCAAAGCCAAACAGACTCAACCTTTGAAGACTGCTGCAAGTGGTTTTTAAGCGAGAGTGGTTACTGGAAAGGAAGCAAGAGATAAATCTGGATTGGGTAGTGCTGATGAAAGAAGAGTACAGAACACAACCAATGATCCAACTTCCTTAAGTGAACCAGGTGTTGGAGCAAATCCTGAAAGATTGAATCAACTAGAATCTGTACAGATGGTTTAACATACCTACTTCAAAGAACACATCTTGTTATACTTCATGACAGATGGTAGGGTTTACCATATAAGGGAAAATGCTATTCCACTAAAGTATTTTGAAGAACTGGAACATGTTTTATTTTTACTTCAAGTGAATGACAGAATAACAGAAAGTGCTGCAACCTATTTGAAGAATCAAATTTAGAGACAGAAAAGGCTTTATTCTGTAAAGTCTGACAGCACATATCTTTCAAAGTACATAGATCACAAGGGTGATATTGTTGAGATGAAGCCTAACTCTGCTAAGATTATAACTACCTTTCTGGGTTATAAGGCTGTAGAATTCAATCTTGAGTCTGACAAGGCGTATTTGATCAGACTGGATCAGGACATAAGGAAAGCTAGAATAAATGATCTCAGGGCTGCCATCTTCCAAACTGGTGAAGATTCTGCAGAGCTTAAAGATGCTAAAAGGAGGATGATTGATGAACTCAGATATGCTGAGAGATGTTTGTTAAAGAACTATCTCAGAACAACTCCTGACATCAGAGAGATCAGAAAGTGAAGCCAAGTCAAGATCTACAACTCCTCAAATTCTTATATGAATACAGACTGAAGTTGTTATCAGAAGTTAAAGTTTGTAAAGCTTTAAGGACTGTAAGTTGTAGTTATCTAGTCAATTTCTCATGCATTTGTACTTAATATTTTTGACATCATCAAATATCTGTTAAACTTGTATATTATGCTAATTTACAAGTTGGGGGAGATTGTTAGATATATTTGATAATGTCATGACTAATATGATTTATGTTTAGTTTTCAGATCTTACTTAAACAGGACAAATCAGTACTTAACTGAAATCAACACTTATACTGAAGTCATAACTTAAGTCATCAGTACTTAAGGTTCGGGAGATATTTATCAGAAGATAATATCAGGACTTAAAGGAAACGTTCAGATAAGAAAGGCGACTGATTGATTGAAGAGAAGATCGAGACAAACATAAGAAGAGATATGCATGAAGAAGAAATTCTATGAAAAATAGAATACTTGGAAGAAAAGATATCCGATTGATATATTTTAGGAAGCAGAATTATATTCCATATCAATTAGCGATTATCTTGTAACTGTGTAGTATATAAACACAGACATAGGGTTTACACTATAAGTGTTATCATTATCGAGAATATTATTCATTGTAACCCTAGAAGCTCTCGTGATATTTGTTCATCACTGAGAGAGGACAGTTCCATATTGTAACAGAGTTTATTACTTTGAATAAAGTCTGTTTTTCTGTTACTTGTGTTATTAGAATTCGATTTGATTGTGTTATACACTGTATTCAACCCCCTTCTACAGTGTGTGTGACCTATCATGTTATATTGCGTTGAGGGACGAAAGCGGACTGTTATTCAGAGATTAACTGAGGAAGCACTCTTTTCAATCTATTAGCTAGAGCTTTTGCTAACATCTTATACAGGACGTGACATAGAGCAATAAGACGTAAGTCCTTGACTTCCTCAACATTTTCTTTCTTAGGGATTAAGATAATAGAAGTGTCATTAACAGATGCTGCAAACTTACAGTCCTTTAACCAGCTAACACAGCATTGAAAGACCTCATGACCAAATAGACTCCAGAATTGCTGGAAGAATCCGGGGTTCAGCTCATCAGGCCCACTTGCTTTGTCCAGATGCATGCTCTTGACAGCTTCTGTGAATTCAATGAAAGTGAGGTTGGCAGTTAACATGTTATTTTGCTCAAGAGTGATCGTACTCCCACCTTCCAACTCTTGGATGTTCTCAGTTGCCTCCATATCAGCAAACACTCCAGTATAATAGTCTTTGAGAAGCTGACACAAATCTTCATGATTAGAAACCATAGAACCATTCTCAGACCTTAACGCAGAAATGTGATTGGTTTTCTTTTTATTTGACGTTGCAACATGGAAGTACTTCGAATTTGTATCACCCTCTACAAGCTAAAAGGCTTTTGCCCTTTGTTTCCAGAATAACTCCTCATGCTGCAAGACCTCATTTAACTTTTCTTTTGCTTCGAAGTACAGTTGCACCCCATCATCATCCTCTTTATCTTTAAGAGCTTCAATTGTAGCCTTGTGATGATTGTTTTCTCCCTGAATTTATGGAATAATGTGCGACCCCATTTTGCCATGTACGCAGAGACTTCTAACAGCTTTGGTAACAGGTGCAGGGAAGGAATTTGATTCCAGAATTGAACTATATCATTATGAAACTCCTTTTCTTTCATCCATATATTCTCGAACCTGAAACATAATTGTTTTTTAATGATAGAAGTGTTGAACAATTCTAATTTAATGGGATCATGATCTGAAATCACTGTGTGAGAAACAGTTAGAGTGCACAGAGGGAACAAGTCCCACCATGATTCTGTCGCAAACGCTCTATCCGACCTTTCTCTGATCCAGTTCGATGATCCCTTGCTTTTCTCCCAAGTATATTTACCTCCTCTTAAGTCAAGTTCAGTCAATGCCCAACCCTCAATGGCACTTTTAAACCCATTCATCAACCTTTGAGGGTGAGGATGTCACCCCTTTTTATCAATGATGTAAAGAAGATCGTTGAAATCACCAAAAATACACCATGGAAGAGTAGATATAGTAGCTAAAGAACGAAGAAAATCCCAAGACTCCTGTCTTCTTTCACGTTCTGGGAACCCATAAAATCAAGTTAGATGCCACAAGCCTCTAATACCTTCATTGACTTGCATATCAATATGATTCTGGGATGAATTCAGAATCGTGCATTTCAAGGTTTTCCTCCAAAAAACAGCTAACCTACCCCCCATTCATTGTCTATCTACTGAGAAGAAATCTACATAACCTAGTTTAGAAGCGAGAGCTTCAATTTTATTGCTTTCTGCGAGAGTTTCAGATAAAAATAACAACTCGGGCTTAAGAGATTTTATCATCTCTTTAAGGACTCGAACTGTGCGAGGCTTGCCCAGGCCTCGACAGTTCGACCAAATGAGATTCATTTCGACTGGCTGGCTTGCCTTGCAATCTCAGCCATTACAAGTTTTATAGGTGTTGCTAAATCCATATTTGAAATACCAGCTCCATCATTGTTGGTTTGTTTTTCGGGCCTAACATTAGCATAGCCCATTTCAGTGTCACCTTGGCCTAATCCTCCAGATTCTTCTCTCCTCCTTTAAAGCTCCTCTATCTGGAGAGTATCACTTTCCTCATCAATCACTCCGTATAGAATATCTGAACTAGTAGTAAATCCCTTGAGATTTGCTGGTGGTAACAAATTTGACTTATGAGTAACAGATTTTGCTCCTTTCACAATCGCATCCCTATAAACGCTCATCTGATTTATTTCCTCATTAGTATTTGAAAATTCCCTCCTAAAATTATGCTGACTGTTACTGTTTACATAAATCTGCGTTTCTCACGTGTCATCTCCTTCTTCCCTAAGCCATTTACTTTGTGGTTTCCCTGCCACCCTCCGCGGTGGAGCTCTCAACCAGTTCCCCCACTCTTTCTCTTCACCATTTTCAGCTTTTACTAGACTCCTGCAGAAACAGTCTGTGTGAGTGACCATTCCACAGTTGAAACAGAATTCTCCAAGCCTTTCATACTTGCAAGTGACAACAAAATTCGAACCATCCTTTTTCATTATTTTCTTCCTGCGTTTAATTGGTTTTCGTATATCCAACCAAATACGAACCCTCGTATATTCCCTCCAGATTGCAGAGTTATTATTTGTATCATACTCCAGAAATTCTCCAAAAAAATTCCCAAGTTATTTTCCAACAGTTTCCATCATGAATCCCATTGGGAGATTATCGATTTGTATCCCTATATTTAGAAACCAGAGCTTGACATCTGTTGGGTTCTCTCCTGGAGCTACTTGTTCTATAACAAACATCACGTTATCAAACATCCAAGGACCCCCTTTCAATACCCATTGTACATCCTCCATTATGTAAAACTAGAAAAGAAACATACCCTGATTCATCTCTTTAATGCTAATCCCCAATCCATAGCTGACTTCCATACATCTGCAATTTTTGTTTTCCCGGACATTGACATTTTTTTCTGTCAATAAGCTTCCTACTAAGCATGACTCATACCTATTTACCTCCTCTTCAATGGCACCTTCAAGCATAAAACTTTCATTTTCCTCGTCCTCAATCCGTAGACCTGCCATACGTTGATGCATATCCATATCTTCATTCATGACTTTAAAACAAAAAAAAACTCCCATAAATGTCATATAGGGATGGAGAGAAATCCCATTAGTGTTGCGTTTTTACCTGGGTTGATCCAGAAAATAAAATTAGTTAAAACTCCACTTGATAAGTAAGCAAAAATTACATCCTGTATTTTCCGACTTGATTAACTTTTTGGTGTCATTTACAAATTTTAAATTAAGGATACGAGCTCATATGCATAAATTGCCAAATTATAAAAGTTAAATTCACAGTGTCAATACCATGATGATAAAAAAGGTATGAAGTTAAAAAGACTCTATACTTTTAACTTATTTTTTTATATAAAATTAACAATAATTTTAAGGGAGTATAAATAATAAAATATTCAAACGGTCAAAATTGAGCATTTTAAAAAAAAATTATTATACTATTAATTTTATTAAAATAATATTCTTTTTCATTTTTTTCTAAATAAATGTATACACAATAGGAGTAAGCAATGAAATATTATTTATTTTCATGATATTAATTATATAATATATAATCCGATCACAGAATATTATTTGATGTTCTCATGCGGTAAACAAATTTAATTTAATATAAAAAGTTATTTTGGGGATGTTGGGATTTTGTCGTTATTATCATATCTTGTCGTCGATATTGTAATAATATTAAATATAAAAATAGTAATTTTTCCAATTTATTAATATTCTTTTATTATAAGTAAAAATAATAATTTAAATATAATTCACTCTTTAATTTCAAGTAATTTTGTTTTTGGTATCCAAATCTTGTCTTGCCTTTTAAATTAGTAACTTATAGTTAAAGTTTGGTTGTATATTTCTAAATATTTTAAATTTTTACTTATTTTAATTATTTATACTGTTGTAACTCTCATATTAAAATTACCACCCTAATTTATATTTAAAAAAATATTTAAAATACATCATTTTTGAGGTTCACCTGCCTAAAATAACAATTAGCGGAGTGTCTGCCCACATTGACAACTGCCAACGGAATACGTATTCCGGAAATGCGTATTCATATTTTAAATTTTTAATAAAAAATGTGTATACATAACATGTATATAATCTTTAAATTTTTAACTCTATGCACATGACTAACATGACAAAAATAAATATGTATTGTAGACGTGCGTGTTCATTGTTAAAATTTAAAAAATTGAATACATTTTTTTGTGAAATTTTGGAAGACAACCCCACCAATCAATATTTTAAATATCTGCCTTCCAAATTTTCAGTATTTTGGGTTTTCACCATTTATAATTTTACATTTTTTTTTGTTTTTATGGTGGGTGTGTCCTTGCAAGTACTTGTATATTAAGCTTTGCAAAAACTCATAATGTCGGTCTTATAAACATCTGTTGTCTAGCATACCCGTCAACTAGAGGTGGCCATTCGTGCGGGTCGTGCGTGCCGGGCCGGGTTTGTAGCGGGCTAGGACCAAAAAATATCAACACTGAACCGGCACTAGAAGGCGAACGAATCGGGCCGGGCTGGTTTGAGCTGTCAGAAGATAACCCGGACTCAGCACTGAGTTTGTGTGTGTCAGGCGGTTCACGGGCTAGCACGCGGGCTGGTTCCCGGGCCGGCACGGGCTGGCACGCGGTTCAGTGTTGCATAATTTGAGTGGAGTTGTGTCATGTTGTGTCAGACTCTGTATGTTTAAAATGGTGCTATTGTATTTTAATTTTCAATGCTAATATTCGAATTGTATTCTAATTTAAATTCATGTATTGAAATTGTATAATAAATATTTTTTATTATATAAAATTCGAAATTTAATGTTTATTAAAAAATAATTAATAAAATGTAACATTATTTTCTATTATGTCACATAATTTATTCGAAATATTATAATTGTAATCAGTTAATTTTATTATTTTAACTTTTTGGTTAAAAAGAGGACGGTACCTCTTATAAATTTTATTAATTTAAAAAAATTACAAATGATATGAGAGGACTCCTCTCTAAAAAACGGAGTAAACCACATCAAACATTAAAAAATTACAAATCAAATAATATTACAATTTTAAATAAAATTACATTTGGGTAATTTTGCATCCAGTTTGTGTATGGTCTTCCATTTTTTACTTGGCATTTTATATTGCATGAATCATGTTTGCACATGTTTTTGTAGTACCTGATTTTCCGGCTTATAGGCACTAACCCGCGGGCCTGTGCGGTCTGCATAGTGCGTGCGGCTCATGTGCGGGCTCGTGCGGGTTAGTGCCAGTCCCGGTTTTTTAGAACTAAATTTGTATTCGGTTCGCTTCATTTGGCGGGTTGTGCGGGTTTGAACCGGTCCGAATCGGACCGAATATTTTACGGTTTCTGTACGAGCCGGTCCCGAATGAGCGGTTCAAACCCGCCCATTTGGCCGGCTCTACCGTCAACCCTCTAGTTTCTCCCCAAACTTCTTCTACATCTGGTGTCTCACTTCTCCCCAAACTTCTTCTACATTTGGTGTCTCGATAACCACATCCTGTATACTATGAATTTCATGGTTTCTTCATGGTTTCTGTGTATTTTTTACCAAAAAGTATGTTATGATAAACAATAAAGAAATCATCTAAATAGTATGAAAATATATATGTAGCCTACAATCCATATCAATAAATAGATATATTAATTTTACTTTAATAACATTTTTTAATATTTTAAATTTTATGTATTAGTTCATCCACCTTGAATAATCTAACACCAATGAATCTGGATATTAATGTTTGTTTGTTTATTTTTTTTGTTTTTATTATACCTTGGCCAAAATAATTTATTTTCTATATAATAGCATTTTCGCAAACTTTAAGATGAGAATGTGTTAATAAAATATATTTCTTAAAATTTCAAACAAGCATATATATGTAGGTACCGTTTTAGCTATTCAAGTTAAATTTTTTTGATATACCATTAAATATCCAATGTTGAACACTTACTTATATTTAATCATAAGTCAGAAAACAATTGAATTTGTATACACATGCACTCTCACTGACTAAACACGTGTCCGTGGACTTATCTGCATGTAGATAAAGAGTTACTTACCTAGTTGGACACGTAATGTAACGTATGCTACTTATGCTGACTGTGGCTTACAAGTCATTATTTATTTACAAGTCATTATTTATTTTTGTTACATATATTCCCCAGCATTCTAAGCAAGTTGGTTCCATGATTTAATTTAAAAATAAATGTTAAATTTAAATATATAATCCACATTAACAAAACAACTAAGAAATATAGTATAAATGAATTAGTTATTCACTTATACAAACTCCCTCCATCTCATTTTAGTTGTAACTCAGTTATAAAATTTGACCAAAATTTATTAATATTTTATAATTGAACAAAATAAAAAAAAATTCTATCACCGGAAAGTAGATTTGATATACTTTAATATATAATTTTTAGTTTTTTGAAATAATATAAGAATAATATTTAATTTTTGGTCAAAAATTGGTAAATTTCACTTTTATAAAAACAAATGTGACAAATAAATTAAGGGAGTAGTTAATTTTTTTTCATAATCGACACAAATAAATTGATAAATTACCATATTGCCCATAATATTATAACTTGTTCCAAAATAAATATAACTTCAAAAACAATTGTCAGTAACTAATTATTGATATTAAATTAATAAAGAAACAATAATGTAAATGCCAAAAGGGTTGGACAAATATTGTAAAACGGCTTGTATTTAATAATATTTTTTAAAATATATTTAATTTATTAGGTTATAAGTCTTGTTAAAAAAAATTAATAATTAGACCTCATAACATGATCAAGACATTAAATGTAATTATAATTTTCAAATTAAATAAAGCTACAAGTACTCTCTGGGAGTGATATACTATACAGGAGCTTAAAAAGAAGGATGAGGATGAGGGACTTGGAGAGGTTGGAGTTGAAAACATCCAAGTATATGTACAAGTTTGAGTGAAATCCAAACAGTTGTTGCATGGAATGCATACGTGTGACTCTGTAGCCAATTTTTGTGATCATCGTCCAGCTCACACACCATACTCTGGCACACCCTTCCACCATTACCTCTCTTCTCTCTCCTAAGCCACCCTCTTTCTCTCTCTGCATATTACTAACCACTCCATTTTAATACTCTCCTCTCTGCTCCCTTGCATATAAATACACCCCCCAATTCTCTTCCCATATGTACATGCATATTTTGAGGCATATCCCATAAATCTCTCTCTCTCTCTCTATGTAACATGGATCTCTCTCCCTCACACTTGTTTTGTTTTATTACAATGATTAACTTTTTTAAACAAAGTGTTCACTCTTTTTTCAATAATCTCACATCCACTGCTCTCACTTGTCAACAACAACACTCTATCTCCGCGGATCACACCCTCAATACTATGCCTCATGGGTGTGCTGGATTAAGTATTCTCGCTAGTTACGATGATATTCCGAAACTAAACAATGTGATTGAATCGTCGTCGTTGATCAATGGTTCACTGAATATTAAACAAGCCGTTGCATCGGTGAATAATAGTAAACGAGATCATGCCGAAATCAAGGCTCTAGGCGGTGGCGGTGCTTATGGATCATTGGCTTCGTGCACGGAGAGTTTGGGATTCGAGAGCTACACAGAAAGCAGCGTGAGCAATGAATATGGGATTGATTACTACGACAAAACTGGCTGGGCTAAGAAACAGAAGAAAATTACTGATAAGAGAAAGGAAAAGAAATACCCGCCGCCATTGAAGTCATTGAATGAAAATGGGAAGCCGATGTTTGTTCTAAAACCGGCAAGGAAAGACGGACGATTGGAGCTTAAGGAGGTGCAAATTCATCGACAACAGAGTCTTCATGCTTGCCGAGAAGAGGGACGACTGAGGATGTATCTGGTGGAACTTGGAAATGACAAGGAAGATAATGAGTCAAGTGATAGTACCAAGGAAGAAGATAATAAGTTGGGTGATGCCAAGGGGAAGCAGGTGGTTGAAGAAGAGTGGAAGTTTCCGGATAATTGTGGTGGTGGTGGTGGAGAAGATTGCAGGTGGCCGTTGAATGAGATGGTGGTCAGCCACGGCCACCACCACCAGCATCACCATAATATGCATGGATGGGGACAGCGTGTCACCATCACATGAAAAATTAAGGTAAAACTTAAGGTATTTAATGAAATAATAAGTGAAAAAAATAATAACTGTGAATCAGTGACACAATAAGGATGGTTACATTAAACGAAAATGGGTGAAAAATCAGACATAAATAACTTGAAAAATGAGTGATTAAATTAAATGGAGATTAAACAAAAGTGTTAATTTTCAATTTTGTGTTTATTACAGTGGGTTGGTGATGATTTGATGTGTATAATTGCAGGGTGGAGAATTGGGGTGAAGAGAGAAGTATTGAGAATAATATAATTATGGGGGATGAGGACGGACGACAGGATGTATTTGCATGGAGAGTATAAAAGGGTCAGAGAGTTATCGATTGCTGTAGAGTGTGTACTACATTCATACACTGTCCAAGTGTGTGTGTGTGTCTTTGTGTCGAGGGGGAAGGGAGTTATATCAAGCAAGTGTTTGCCATACTTTTATCTTCTGTTGTTGTATAATATATAAAAAAATCTCATCTTTAAGATATTTCCTTTCTTTTTCGTGTCACATGATACTTATAATTATACTATATTTATTAGTCTCTAACCATTGTCATGCCTCGTCTACCTAAATATATTATTAACCGACCATTTTAATCTATAATTTTGTATATTTTGTCCAACATTTGCTGTTACTTTTTTTTCCTTTCCCGCAACTTCAATTGTTTTTTTTGCTATTCTGTGGAGTTGACATAGAAGTTGAGAGACTCCGCACATTTTTGACACGTTTCAATTGAAACTTCAGTTTTTTAGCACATTTATTCAAAATATTCCAAAAGTGTCACATAATATCACTTCCTCCGGGTTTAACCCAGAAGCCCAGAAGAAGTGGCATTCTGGGGTTTTTATATTTTTTTTTTTGCTTTTTTCCTTTCCTCCCCGGACTGAATTGCAGTTGGTGTAAAAGATTGCTAAGTTTGTAAGAGTAAAATCAATGTTGGAGACCTATTTTTAGGCCTTAATATTAAATTGAAAAAAAATTATTTTTGGTGATTTTTTTTTCTTAGATAGTCATGCAAACCTTTTTTAGTACGTATTTTTTGTTTTTAAAAAAATATAGTTTATATATGATTTTTTTGGTTTTGAAAAGGGTGCCAAGGTACTCGAGTGTGCAATTTGTACGTAGGGGCATGTTTAGCAAATCTCATAATTAATTCCTAGAAAATTATTTTGGTTTAATTTTTTTTCTGTTGATTAGTGATGTAAACTTATTTGTAGTACGTAAATTTTACTTTTATTTTAAAATTATTTTTGTAATGTTTTAGTTTCATGCAATAGTGTATCATGGGGAATAATTTTTGTTAACGAGGTCTTATATTTGATATGAACTAATTTGCTGATAATGAATACTTGACTTGAAACACAAATTCTATGACATATGAATAATAAGGATATATGAATAATAAGACGATACAGAATAATAAGAGAATATATGAATAAAAATGAGTACGATGCAACAATACAAATATTAAGAGGTAACAATATATGAACCGGATCAGTCATCTGCATCATCAGAGTCATAACCATCCTCATTGATGTTCCAGGTATGGGACTCGATGAACGCCTTCATTCTCTGCAATTCCTTCGTTGACTCCTAAAGTTCACGCTGCAACTCGCAGATTTCTGCAGAATGGGCTACATACTTTGTGGTAATTTCTTCCCTAAGAATTTTAATGAGAAATGCTGCACGGGGTTCAATCGGCTCTTCGATCCAACGTTCGTAAATGCAAGCACCGTCGGGACATTTGATAAATCGCCTTCCTGCGTTAATACCCTTCCAGTAGTGCGCTTCAACAACTAATTTTTCACAAAAACAATGATCCAAATTTGGGAGTGAAGACATAATTACTTTTGACGAGTGTGACTTCATGAGGTTGTAACTCTCTATTTATAAGTGATTTGGTAAAGAAGACATGAGGTACTTTAAAGGACAGTTCACGTGCTAAACATACTATACAAATATAGTTCATATTCCAAACTTGATTGTGACTTGTCATTGTTGCTCTCACCGGCATTATTTTCAAAAATATGAAATCATTATTTGGTGGAAAGTGATAGGAAACTATGTATATGCAATGACTTCACATACAAAGCCTTATCGTTTCCTCTTTATGTCATGTATAGGATTTGACTTGTCATGTACTGTTTGAAATGTCATTCCACTTTAACTTTTTCACTGTTTATCTAAAATTATTGGAAATGCTTGCATGTGGTTTCAACTGTTTACTAATACGAAACCGTAATTTCAAAATAAACTAAATGAGCACCCAACTATTAATGATAATAATATTACAACAAAGTAAGATATGACTAATATAGAGTTAGAATGCATAAATCCAAAAAGGGAAAAAAGGCCACTCAAATTAGAACACAATAATTCTTGTCAAGTTTGTTCATTAGACATGTAATCATCGGAAATGTAATCCCCATTCTGTAATAATCTGTGTTTTTATGCTTCCGTAAGCTCTCTACTAGAAGCACGGACTGAATCTTGTGCTAGTTCGAACATATAATAACGACTCATACGCAACAACATTCTGTTATTTTCTCGTCGAATACAGGTCACGGCTTTAACCACTCCTAAATTCAGACCAAGGAAGATTTTCATGAGGGCGAGGATATATGGATAGAGAATGACGAAGCGGAACCCTTACACTCATCGCATCCCATTCTCGGCGTACACCAGCAAAGTACTCCACTGGATCGCTTACCCTAAGACTACGATAATCGTCATCTCTTTCACTTAACAACCACTTCTTATTTGTGGACGATGACATCGTAGTACTGCTTGGATGTAATATGTGTGAGTGTGTATAATTTATAGAGTGTAAGTAGTCGGGTGATAAAGAAAAGTTAACAAGACTAACAGTTGTGGAACATAAAAGTAATGAAGATGTACAAGCCGTTAGTGTTGTTGATGTACGTGTCATTACTGCCACCCATGTGAAATATGACAATAATTTATAGACCCTTTCCTGTGAGTACATAGTAGAAAGCACATGCAAGCAAATTAAATAATTGTGCAGGAGGAATACTGAAAAGGGCCATGTGGATGTCAAATCATATTAATGGAATATAGAGGAAAATATAACTATTTGATATGAGTTATCATTTTTTGCAGATGAAATTAATTAAAGTCATCGCATTGATGGTGGTCATGTTGTGATTATGTTTCCATTTTCACTTATTATGTTTTTGTTCATGTGTTAGTGTATTTATTTTGTTTCATCCGTTTAGCGTTATTTGCAGAATGTGACAGTTTTAATTTCTTTAAATATGTACGTTTTGAATATTACTTACGAAACACCTTGAAATGTAATATCGTGAATTGAAGTGACTAGATTGTAGGGTAAGAAAAACAACAAGTTTGAAATTGACGAGAACTAATAAAAATAAGTCTGAACTAAATATGTAATGAAAATATGGCAAACTAAAAATAACAAGTCTGCAAATATGGGAAATAACTGATCAGCCACAGAACCTCCCGCCGGTGTGGCATAGCCACCCATTTCCTTTCATTGCTCTACGGGGCTGCTGTCTGAGCTGTATAGGAGGATCAGCTTCCTCATCATCGTCATCCTGCTCATCACTGTCACCCTTCACATCTGCATCCTGCATGATAGGGGGTGTATGCACCTCACGCCCCTGCTGATGACTCTGTCTGGAGGAATCACGTATTAACTAGGGGTCGAAGCCCCTAGGCAGGGTCTGGAAAGAGAAGCCCGAACCACCTGTCTCGGGCGGGAAACTGTATGTAGGCTGTGGAGAAGCCTGAACCAGATGACCGTAATGAGTCTGAGTAGAATGGCCCCAACTGGATCCAGTAGCCCAGGCACTAGGAACAGCGTAAGAGGCCTGAGTAGTGTGGCCCATAGTAGATGCACCGACATAAGGGCCGTGGCCCTGAGTAGGGTGGGCAAAAGTAGATGTACCCACATCATGACTCTGAGTGCTCTGCCCCCCAAAAGACCCACCAGCATCATGCACTTGTGAACTGTGACCCCAAGTAGACGTATGAGGATCTCCCTCTCCCTGAATAAAGTGGTCCTAGGTACGGTCAGTATGTCCATGCCCTTGAAAGCTATGCTCCCAACCTGAGCCAGATGAGGTGTACAACGAAGAACCCTCTCCACCTGATGGACGAGGCCAAGGCTCCCAACCATCCCGAGGAGAGCTGGTGTAGTCTGAACAAATGCAGTACCTGGCCTACGGGCATGAACATCGCTAGTACGTGGGGTAGCAGGAGGTGGAGGAGGGGGCCTCTGTAGAAGATATGGGAAACCCATGGCATCTAATGTGCCATGTATACCCTGAAGCGCCTCATTCACATTATCATCATCCTCAGCCACGCCGGACTCGTGAATCTGATGGTAGGCAGCGGACGACCCCTCAACCTGTATTGACAATATATAAATGTGTATACATAAACAAAAACTGTGATAAATGAAGAGGTAATAATATACGAAGGGAAATCTTACAGCCACTCGTAGGTGTCCCTGAGACCCCTGGAATCCTTGCTGGTCCCTCCAAATCCTAGGGTTAATCATGAAACGCCGAGTGACTCTATCGTACCACTCATGATAGTCAACAACGTACATAGGTCTGCGAGTGCATCTGTAAGATGGTGGACCAAGCACGGCAGTGTGACGTGACTCCCAAAGCTCACGCACCCTAGTGAACTTAAAAGGCCATCCTTTACGACCCCTATGGAAAGAATCGTGGTCAGTAAGTGGAGAATCAGTAGGGATCTGCTGCAAGTATCCAAACTGTCTTGTGACCCTATCAGTGTAGCACCACTCCACCCATGTCAAGTAAATGAGGGGGCAAGGTGCACTCATGAGTGATAGCTCAAACTCAGGGATGTCTCGTGCCTCGACCGCGGAATCACCGTAGGGCCTCCACCTGAAGGAATCCTCAGACATGGTATTTAGGTCATAACGAATGTCGCGTAACAAATGTGTCTGCACAGTCGTACCATCCAATGGGACCATCCACCTGAAGCAAAAAATGTATTATGTTGGAATATTTCTGAACATGAACAAAGAGTCATAAATGTGTAAGCACAGTTGTACCTGAGAGCACGGGGATGCTGCATCAAATAAGGGTCTCGCTGTCTGGGAGCTAAGGCAGTACAATGCTCATATATCCAGACCTGAACCACATATGTATTCAAGAAATGAATATTTTGTTGAACGCATGGATCATGCACCATTCAATATCCATGGATAATACACCTAAAAGTATGCATGAAGTATGCAGTGTGTCTAAAGTATGCAGTGTGCCTAAAGTACGCATGAATAATGCACCCTATAATGTGAAGTATGTTGGGTGGATATGTACCTGTAATAATGTCATGGACCCACATAGCTCCGTCTTATATCCAATGCTGGCTGAGCACAAGCGGTGGTAAAGATAAGCAAGACATGCACTGCCCCAGCTATAAGTATTGATCTGACTCACGTGCCGCACAAATGGGAGGAGGTTTAGAGGTATGCGGTAACCACTATAGTTTGGCATAGTAGAACCAATGAGCAGAAGCAAGTGTGCACGTGTGTGGTACAGTAGCTCACGTTCATGATCATGACCAGTAGCTAAGTGCAGACGGGAATAGTCACCGAACTGACGAACCAACCAACTAATCTTAATTTCACCCTTCTTTATAACATCTGTATCTTGTTGTGGATCGGGGGCAACACCAAGAAGCTCATGTACTAAAAATGCACCTACATCCCCTGTAATAGGTAACACGGGACGTCCAACGCTGCGTAGCCCTAATATGTAGTACACATCCTCAAGTGTAACAGTGGCCTCGCTGAAACGGAGATGGAAAGTATGCGTCTCCGGGCGCCATCGATCAAGAAAAGCTGATATAAGGTGTTAGATATATTTGATAATGTCATGGCTAATATGTTTTATGTTTAGATTTCAGATCTTATTTGAACAGGACAAATCAGTACTTAACTGATCAGTACTTATACTGGACGTCAGGACTTAAGGGATATCAGTACTTATGTTATCAGGAGATAAGCATCAGGAGATAGATATCAGAACTTAAGTGCTGAAGGACGATCAGATAAGGACAGTAGCTGATTAAAGTTAAGAAGATCAAGATAAACATAAGAAGAGATATGCATGAAGAAGGAATTTCATAAAGAATGGAATACTTGGAAGAAAAGATATCTGATTGATATATATTAGGAAGCAGAATTATATTCCATATCAATTAGCGATTATCTTGTAACTGTGTAATATATAAACACAGATATAGGGTTTACACTATTAGTGTTATCATTATCGAGAATATTATTTACTATAACCCTAGCAGCTCTCGTGATATTTTGTTCATCACTGAGAGATAACAGTTCCAGATTGTAACAGAGTTTATTGTTTCAATAAAGTTTGTTTTCTGTTACATAAGTTCTTGAAGTTTGATTTGATTGTAATAAACACTGTATTCACCCCCTCTACAGTGAAAGTGTGACCTAATAAGTGGTATCAGAGCTTTCTGTTAACACACATACAGTTAAAGATCCAAACACAATCATGTCTGACACAGAAACTCCAACTAAGCCTACCAAAACTGAGAAATCATCAAAGACATCAATTCAGAGTCGATATGAGACTATCAGAGTTCCCATATTGAGACCATCTGAATATCCCATATGGAAGGTAAGGATGACCATGTTTCTGGAAGCAACAGATCCAGAATACCTTGATAGAATCAAGGAAGGGCCTCACAAACCTACCAAGCTCGCTGTTGTAGTTGCAGGTGAAGCAGCAAAGACTGTACCAAAGGAAAAGAGTGATTACACTGCTGAAGATATAGCATCTATTGCTAAGGATGCCAAGGTACGACACTTACTGCATAGTGCCATTGATAATGTAATGTCAAACAGGGTAATCAACTGCAAGACTGCCAAGGAGATATGGGATGCACTGGAGACAAGGTGTCAAGGAACTGAAACAGTTAAGAAGAACAGGAAGACAATACTCACTCAAGAGTATGAACATTTTGACTCAAAATCTAATGAGTCATTGAATGATTTATATGATAGATTTGTCAAACTTTTGAATGATTTGTCATTGGTTGGTAAAGAGTATGATCTTGAAGATACCAACCTAAAATTCCTGTTAGCTCTTCCTGAATGCTGGGATTTGAAGGCAACAACAATAAGAGACAACTACAATCTTGATGAAACAACTCTTGATGAAATCTATGGAATGCTCAAGACTCATGAACTTGAGATGGAACAAAGAAGCAAGAGGAAAGGAGGAAAGTCAAGGACAGTTGCTCTCAAGGCTGAAGAGGAATCCCCCAAAGCACCTTCCTCAAAGAAAGATAAGGGTAAAGCTCTTTTCATAAAGTCTGATACTGAGTCATCAAGTTCTGAGAGTGATGATGACTCAGATTCTGAAAGCTTGCCTGAAACTGATGCTGATGAGGAGATGATGAAGCTGTGTGCTCTTATGGTGAAAGGAATCACAAAGATTGCATACAGGAAGTTCAGGAAGGGAAAGAAGTTTTCCAGGAAAGGCATAAGTTCTGATAAGAAGAATTTCAGAAGATTTGAAGGAAGAGGAGGAAAGTCTGACAGAGGAGATTACGCCAATGTTAAATGTTATAATTGTGGTGAGAAAGGCCACATATCTCCTGATTGCAAGAAGACCAAGAGTGACAAAGGCAAAGCTCTTGTCATAAAGCAGAAAAGCTGGACAGACACCTCAGACTCTGAAAGTGAGGAGAACTATGCATTGATGGCAAATGCTGATAAATCAAGTTCTGAGAGCAGTTCTGAAACTGCTGAAACAAAGGTACCTCAGACTACTTATGCTTTTCATACTGATGATATTAATGAGTTGAGAAGATATCTTAAAACCATGTTTGTTAGTTATAGAGATCAAACTTTAACATGTGAAAGATTAACTTCTGAAAATCTTGCTTTTAGGAAAAGAAATGATTTCTTAGAAAAAGAGTTAGTCATGTTCCATCAAACTCAGAAGGATAGAGATGATGCTTTTTATGTTAGGGATGAAGTGCTAAAAATGAATGAATCTCTAAAAACTGAGTTAGAAAAGGAGAGAGAGATTATTAGGACTTGGACTAACTCTGGCACAACAACTCAAAATTTGCTAAGCAGTGGAAACTGGAAAGAGGGCTTAGGTTATGGAGAAAATAAAAATGAAAAAGGAACTGTAGAAATTAAGCCTGTTGATAAGCAAAAGCCGAAGTTAAAACCTGTTAAGTTTGTAACTGAAAAATCTGAAAATGAGAAATCAGAAGTTAAAAAGGAATTAGCTTCTGACAAACTAAAACAGGAAAAGACAGCTGAAGTTAACATAGGCTTAATGACAAAGAAGCAGCTTAAGCATAAGCTGAAAGATGTTAAGAATGCAAACAAGGTAAAATCACCTAGGAAAAACAGGAATGGAAAGGAAGGTGTGAATAAAAGCAATAACTATAAATCTGTTCCTGATGCTCCTAGGAAAGCATGTCATAACTGTGGAAGTTCTAACCATCTGGCTTCTTTTTACCGGAAGAATAAGAATATTAACTCCTTATCTTCAAAATCAGGAGTTAAGAGTCAGTCTGTTAGATACAAACCACAAAATCCTTGTTTTCATTGTGGTAGTTTATGGCATTCCATTTATACTTGTAAGGAATATCATAGTTTGTACTATGATTATTATCAAATAAAACCTTCTTTAAAGAAAGTTTCTATTGTTCCTTCTAGTGTAAGTTCTGATTCAAAGTCTGGTAGTATAAGTTCTGATAAGAAAACTGTTAACATAAAATCTGATGCTAAATCCGCTGCAAATGTTAACAAACCTAAAAAGGCCAAAGGATCCAAGCAAGTCTGGGTCCTTAAAACTAATAATTAGTGGTCTTTTTTATTGCAGGGCAACAGGAAAAATATTTTAGTTCTGGACAGTGGATGTTCAGGACATATGACTGGAAATAAGGCCCTGCTATCAGACTTTGTGGAGAAAGCTGGCCCAAGTGTTTCTTATGGAGATGGCAACATTGGAAAAACTTTGGGATATGGCAATATCAATCTTGGGAATGTCATCATTAAATATGTAGCTCTGGTCTCAGGACTTAAACACAACTTACTGAGTATAAGTCAAATCTGTGACAGAGGTTATCATGTTGATTTCTTTGCAGAACATTGTGAAATAGTTAGTAAATCTAAAGGAAAAGTTATTCTGAAGGGATTCAGGCGTGGTAACATTTATGAAGCTAAGCTTTCAACAAGTTCTGATGGTTCTGCAATCTGTTTAGTGAGTAGAGCCTCAATTGAAGAAAGCTGGAATTGGCACAAGAAACTATCTCATTTAAATTTCAACAAGATAAATGAGCTAATCAAGAAGGATCTTGTGAGAGGACTGCCAAAATCAGTGTTTGCTCCTGATGGTCTTTGTGATTCATGTCAGAAGGCCAAACAAAGAAAATCTTCATTCAAGAGCAAGACTGAATCATCGATTCTTGAGCCTTATTATCTACTTCATGTTGATCTATTTGGTCCAGTGAATGTCATGTCTATTGCAAAGAAGAAATATGCGTTGGTCATAGTAGATGAGTTCACCAGATACACATGGGTGTATTTCTTGCACACAAAAAGTGAAACTGCATCTATCTTGATTGATCATGTCAAATGTCTGGATAAATTGATCAAAGATTCTGTGAAAATTTTGAGGAGTGATAATGGCACTGAATTCAAGAATCTGATAATGGAAGAGTTCTGCAAAAATCATGGAATAAAGCAGGAATTTTCTGCTCCCGGAACTCCACAGCAAAATGGAGTTGTTGAAAGGAATAATAGAACTCTCATTGAAGCTGCACGAACAATGCTTGAAGAAGCAAAGCTTCCAACCTATTTCTGGGCTGAAGCTGTGCAGACTGCTTGTTTTACTCAAAATGCAACACTCATTAACAAGCATGGAAAAACACCATATGAGATGGTGAAGAACAAGAAGCCAAATCTGAAATACTTTCATGTATTTGGATGTAAGTGTTTTGTTCTCAAGACTCATCCTGAACAGCTATCCAAGTTTGATCTAAAAGCTGATGAGGGAATCTTTGTTGGATATCCATTTTCCACAAAAGCCTTCAGAGTCTATAATTTGAGAACAAAAGTGGTCATGGAATCTATCAATGTCTCTTTTGATGACAAGAAGATCACTGGACTTGAAGATTGCATTGATCATGATCAGCTGAGATTTGAAAATGAAGATTCATATTCTGATACCTTAAGTCCTGACAGTCTAAGTCCTGATACTGTAAACTCTGATGGATTAAACTCTGATGTTATTGAAACTGTGGTGACTACGTCAAAGGAAGATGCACCAATGCAGGGGGAGCATACTCAAGATATTATCACATCTCAAGAAGCATCAGAACATACATCTGGCTCTTCAAGTTCTGATTCGTCAAGTTCTGATAAGCCAAGTACTGATAGTGCTGAAAATCTAACTGCTGAAGAATCCAACTCAGAGCGCATAGTTTCAGGGGGAGCATCAGAAAATGAAAACGAAGACAGCATGAATCATGGGGGAGCATCCATATCTAGAGAAAACCTTCCATCTGCAAGGAAGTGGACAAAATCACATACACCTGATTTGATAATTGGAAATCCTGATGCAGGTGTCAGAACTAGAACAGGTACTTCTAATGAATGTCTTTACAATTCTTTTCTCTCTCAGTCTGAGCCAAAGAAAGTGGAAGAAGCTCTTCAAGATGCTGATTGGGTGCAAGCAATGTAGGAAGAGTTGAATGAATTTGAAAGAAACAAAGTCTGGACCTTAGTGCCAAGACCTAAGAATAGATCTGTTGTTGGTACAAAATGGGTATTCAGAAATAAAACTGATAGTGATGGCATAATTACAAGGAACAAGGCAAGGCTGGTTGCAAAAGGATATTCTCAACAGGAAGGAATTGACTATGATGAAACATTTGCGCCAGTTGCTAGGTTAGAAGCCATAAGGATATTCATGGCTTATGCTGTTCACAAAAAGTTTACTGTCTTTCAAATGGATGTGAAAAGTGCTTTTCTCAATGGAGAATTGGAGGAGGAAGTATATGTTGAACAACCTCCAGGCTTTGTAGATTCCAAACATCCAGATTATGTCTACAGGCTTGATAAAGCACTTTATGGACTTAAGCAAGCTCCTAGAGCATGGTATGAGACTTTAGCTCAGTTTCTTCTGGAAAGTGGATTCAACAGAGGAACTATTGACAAAATACTGTTCTATCTCAACCATGGCAAGGACTTACTTTTGGTCCAGATTTATGTTGATGATATCATTTTTGGGTCTCCAAATGACAAACTTTGCAAAAAGTTTGCCAAACTAATGCAGTCAAGATATCAGATGAGTATGATGGGAGAACTTAGTTATTTTCTGGGCCTTCAAGTCAAGCAAAGTGAAGAAGGCACTTTTATTTGTCAATCTAAGTACACCAGAAACTTGCTAAAGAAATTTGGAATGCAAGACTGTTCAAGTGCATCCACTCCCATGGCCACTGCAACAAAACTGGATAAGGATACTGGTAATTCAGTAGATATTACTGATTACAGAGGTATGATTGGCTCACTTCTCTATCTAACTGCTAGTAGACCAGATATCATGTTTGCTACCTGTCTTTGTGCAAGATTTCAAGCAGATCCAAGAGAACCTCACTTAACAGCTGTAAAAAGAATCTTTAAGTATCTTAAAGGAACAGCTGATCTAGGATTATGGTATCCTAGAGAATCAGATTTTAAATTAATAGGTTACTCAGATGCAGATTTTGCAGGTTGCAAAATTGACAGGAAAAGTACAAGTGGAAGCTGCCAATTTCTTGGAGGCAGATTGGTTTCTTGGTATAGCAAGAAACAAAAGTCAATTTCCACATCAACTGCAGAAGCAGAGTATATTGCTGCAGGAAGCTGCTGTGCACAGATTCTTTGGATGAAGAATCAGTTACTGGATTATGGGTTAACATATTTCCAAATCCCTATTTACTGTGATAATCAAAGTGCTATTGCTATGACAGGTAATCCAGTTCAACACTCTATGACAAAGCACATCAGCATCAGGTACCATTTCATCAGGGAACATGTGGATGAAGGTACAGTGGAATTGCATTTTGTTCCCACAGATCAACAAGTAGCAGATATCTTCACAAAACCACTGTGTGAAGCTACCTTTACAAGATTGGTAAATGAACTTGGAATGATTTCAGGTTCTTTCTCTAAATCTGCTTAAACTTGTTCTATCTTATCAGACTTTATGATCAGTATTTACAGAATAAATCTCTTTGTGTATTCTGTGCTTAATTGATAAATGTTTTTAAGTACTGACTGTTGTCTGATATATATCTCTTAACTCTAATAAGTGATATATCTGTTTAAGTAATCATTCAATCCTATGAGGATAAGTGTGCTAGATACTGACCTACTAGTCTTCAATAAACAAATGATCCCATGACAGAAGTAATTATTTCTGTGGAAATCTTATGACACAAGCAAATTCTGATACTTGAGCTTAGTTTAGTTTACTTTATTCATCTTATTACTAAGTCCCAAATTAGAATAATGCTACTCATCTGTTTCAGTTCTGATTCTAGTAAAACTGCTGAATGTACTAAGTGATGATAAACCTCACTTATCAAAAGAAGAAGAAAAAGAATCAAAGAATAATATCAGGTACTCCTTTGAGATCTAGAGTAACAATGTGAATGGGACGACCCAAGTGCATAGCTGGTATTAAGTAAATATGCATTAGAAAAGCACAATATTTTCTTGGTGACTTTTCACACTCTATGATTACTGGAGAAATACTCTGATAATAGCATAAATTCTGATAAGCAGTCGTAACTCACTTACACTGAGAATCCACTGTAAAATAGAATTTAAAAAGATGCATAAAATTAGCACAAAAACAGTTGAGGTGGACTCATGCATGAACTCATTTATCAGTAGGTTTCAGGATAATGACAGCTCTTTAGCAAAATTTTAATTATGACTTATTTCTAAGATGTATTAAAGTAAATCAGACTTTACTCTTTATTAGTTATTTAGCTTAATGCACACACAAATCACTCCATATGAATGATGAAATTTTTGTGGTGGTCTATGTTCTTTTAGACAAACAGTTACTGTGTCACCTTGCACAAATTCTGAGGACACGTTCTAGTTATATGTTCTGATGATTAAGTTCTGAAGACTATAACTCAGAACTTGTATGAAAACTTACTAAGATAGATATTCCTTGTTCGAGTTAAGACATTATGTTCTGATGACTGTTAAGTTCTGGTATAGGTCTAAGTTCTGATTTTTCAGTCTAACCCTTTACTTGACTTATCTGTGAGTAAAATTTGGTAACAGTCTCAGATTAATTTAGAATATGTTGAAGTGGAAGATTAATAGTCTATGGTTAGGACTAATGGCACTCGTCTTTGAACAGTTCACTCTTGTTACATGTGCACATTCCTTTTCAAATGACTGTTATTCTTTTTCAAGTCTAGGGAGACGCGGTAGACTTAACTCTATCTGTCAGCATTAAATATCTTCGCGTCTCCTGGCATTCTCTTGCCTATATAAACAGCCACTTCACATTAGCCTTTCCATCAATTTTTCTCATAATCTTAACTTCATATTCTTTTTCAAAAACATCATGGTCCGATTCAACATGTTTTTGAATTACCAAAATTTTCATATGGAGCTAAGCTGCGCCGACTGGCAGCAGGAGTGGCATGTAACTTCCATTCCTGAAGAGATATGGGGCTCTGTCCCACAGGCGGTGCTGAACCGACTTCTGTTCTTCGAGATGGACTACCAGCTTCATCTTGATCGATTGGAGGAGGAAAGGCGGGATGCTATCCGTCAGCAAGAGCGAATCATTCGACTCGCTATCTTGTTTGTCGAAGATAGGAAGAGGAAGATGACTTAATCTCATCTTCTTCCTGTTCTTCTTCATCCTCAGCTTTGTCAGGTTTCTTAGCTAGGACTAAGGCTGTTGATGTTAGATTTAGAAGCTTAGGACAAGATTGTAAAAGTTCTGATGTAATTTCAATTTCATCAATGTATTATTTTGATATATTAATGGAATTTGTTTTTGTCTTATGATCTTGTCTCTGAGAAATTTTGATACGCATTGATAAATCCTGATAAATATTCTGATGATCGTATAAATTGTGTCTGACTTTAAGTTCTGATAATGTTTTATCAGTACTTACTTAACTGATTGATTTTACTCATTCACACTCACAGTTTTTTTTTCAGAATATTGATATTGCAGAGTAAAATATTTGAATTAGTGGGAACAGTTTCAATTTTAAATTAAAACTGATTCACCTTGATTAATGGAATCTAGGTAAGTGGAACGGTTTTTCCTTGAAAAACTGCAAGTGGGTGGTAATTATTCCTTATTTACCGTGCCCATTTCTTTTTGCCTTCTCTATGTATAACAGGTGTCAAGGTATTTACCACTACTTTTAAATGCATGTCTGCCATGTGTCCTCAACGGTTACTTTTTATGTATAAGTAAAAGAGAGCAAAGATTGTCAAATCTTTTATTTACCTTTAT
Source organism: Apium graveolens (assembly GCF_009905375.1). Classification (NCBI taxonomy): domain Eukaryota; kingdom Viridiplantae; phylum Streptophyta; class Magnoliopsida; order Apiales; family Apiaceae; genus Apium; species Apium graveolens. Next base: position 66,014,615 of record NC_133657.1, read on the forward strand.
ATTTTATCTCTCTCTTTACTTTTCAACTCTCTCATCTACTGACGATTTTCTTTTAAGAGGCATTTTCTCAAACACATTACAGGTTACCGATTTCTTTCCAAACATAATGGCACCCAAGGACATTCTCTTTGATGGAGCAAAGTTTGTTCCTAATAACTTCTCTGCGATACTAAACACTACAGAGGCACCCTCTGAACTTCATTTCATTCAGGACTTGCTCACTAGTTCTGATATTGGGTTTGCTCTAACTGAGCCTACATCCATTTCTGGAGTTCAAGTACTGGAGTTTTGGAGGAGTGGAGTATATGACAATGGTGGTGCTCAAGGGTCCCCAAGTTTAATATTTTCATCAGGGGAAAATGAGTATGTTGTGACTCTGTCTACGGTTAGACAGGCATTACAGCTACCTGAGGACTGTGTTTATTCTACTGTTGATGACTCAGTTCTTCAAAACATGATGGTTAGTCTGGGATATGAAGGAACATTGACCAAGCTTGGACAGTTGAAGAGATCTTTCATAAGGAGGGAATGGAGTTTCTTCTTTGATTGCATTACCAAAGCTTTCGCCAACAAATGTTCAAATTTTGATGCAATTCCCATATTCAGCCAACAAATCGGGTATGCACTTCTAAATCACACTGATTTTGATTATGCACGAGCAGTCTTAGGTTTTATTGGGGATATGATGACAGAAGATCGCAATACTGTATATTTTGCAAGATTTTGTCAGCTTATTCATAGTTTTTGTTGTAATCAGCCCCAAAATTTTGGTGATCTAATTCCATCTTTCAGAATAGCTAAGAGAGCTTTTACTGATTTATTATCTTCTGATAATAAAAAGGCTGTGTTAAGACCCCTCTTAATACCTTTATCTGTCAAACAAGCCTTAATCACCTATGATCCTGTGAAGTACACTGCACTTTATCCTGATGTTCAAACATCAGAACCTGGTTCATCAGCACCTACCACCTCTACTCAGCCACCTCAAACCTCTCAACCATCTCTCAGAACATATCTCAAGTCCTATGTGAAGCCTACATCTTCTAAGTCAAAGAGAACAAAGACTGTTTCTCAAACACCTCAGAAGAAGAGGAGGATTACTTTGAGAGATGAATCAGATTCTGAGGAACAGATTCTTTCTTTAGAACCTGTGGTAACTGCAGCTGAGAAAAAGATTTCTCAGAAGGATTCTGAACTTGGAGGATCTAAGCTTCTCAAGAGGCTTAGAAAAATGACAATTCCTGAAACTTCCAAGGACTCTAAATCAAACAAGAAATACAAGAAACAGAGGGCACAAAGGCCAGTTTCAGATGATGAGGAGGAAGCAGCTAAGGAAGGGGATCAGGAATCTCTGATCTCACAAGAAAAAGAATTTGATCCAGTTACTTCTTCTCCATCTACTCCATCTCAGGAAACTGTATCTGACAAGGCTAATTTCCCATCTGTGTCTCTTGGTAATCAAGGCACAAGTGCTGATAATGCTGATCAACACTTAGTTGTGCCTGGAGTAATTTTCTTAGAAGCTCCAATAGCAACAAATCTTTTGCCAACACCTGTTACTGATGCTATTCAAACTCCGGAATTATCTAAGTCACCTTCTCTGCATCTAGACACTGATGATCAGACTTTAGGTGAGCATCAGGATATGGCTGTTGATCAGAACTTAGCATCAGATCAGCAATTAGAGGATGCTGACGCCTCCATTGCTACTCACACTGCTATTATATCAGATGATACTGATTCTATAAGTTCTGATGCTGCACATGCTGGAGATACTGGTGATGCTGCTCCAACTGCAAATACTGATGCAGCAGGTCCTTCAGGACATATTCCTCTTTCTAAGTCTGAACTAGTAAAGAAGTTTATTACAGAGGAACCACCAGTGCCTTGGAGTGAAACTCCTGCAGGACAGGAGTGGACTAAGGAATGGAACTCAGTCTCATGTATTCCATCTGCGTTACATCTTACTGAGCACTTGACTAAAGCTGATGAAATGTTAAATTCTGATGATTTCAAAACTCAGCTTCGTGTCACTGCATTGAGTACTAAACATCTACAAGGTCTTCATTCAACCACTCATGCAGAAATACACAAGATTCAGGAGAACTTTATCAAGCAGGAACAAGTTTGGAAACTTGATAAGAAAAAGTTCTTTCAACCTTCTATTGACAGGATTGCTTATATTGAGAAGACTCAAGATCGTCAACAAGCACAGATTGATCAAATTCTGCAAAATCAAGCTTCTCAGCAATCACAATTGACTGAAATCCAATCTTCAGTGGAATTGCTTATCTCTCTTCTACTTCCTGCTGATGCCAAAAAGGGGGAGAAAGTGATTAAGTCCAAATGCAAGGATGACAAGACACTGCAAGGAAAGGATGATGAAAAAGATGACCAAGGAAACTCTGGAATGGGTGGAGGTCATAGTCAAGGTAAAAGATTCTCATCAAGAAATGCTGAAATTGCAAGTCACAGGATAAGTTCTGATACTGGGAAGAGAATAAGTTCTGATACTGGTAAAAGAATAAATTCTGATGAACTTCTAGATCTTGATGAAGAAATGTCAAGACAGTTATTTCTTCAAGAAAATCCAGGAATGGACTTGGAAAGTTTAAAGGAAGAAGAAGCTAGACTTAAATCAAAGAAAGCCACATCTAAATCGGAAGCTTCTGGTAAAAAGTCACTTCCAAAACTGAAAGGTATTGTGATTAAAGAAAAGGCACAAACTGAAGCAACATTTGCTAAATCACAACCAAAGATAGATCCAAGATCCAAGGGTAAAGAAAAGGTTGGTGAACCTGTTAAAGTTTATGTACCTCCTGTTGATGAAGAAATTACTGATAAAGAAGATAATCTTGCTCTGACTTCAAGAAAAGTTCTTAAAACAACCTCTGACACAGCTCAAGTTGTTCAGAGTCAAGAAATTAAAAGTTCTGATATTCAAAAGAAGCAAGTAACCTCTGACACAGCTCAAGTTAACTTGATATCAGAAGGAAGATCAAAAACACTCCTACCAGGATTCACTAAAGCAAAACAAACTCAACCTTTGAAGACTACTACAAGTCATTTTGAAGCTAGAGTAGTTACTGGAAAGGAAGCAAGAGATAAAACTGGATTGGGAAGTGCTGATGAAAGAAGAGTACACAACACTACCAATGATCCAACTTCCTTGAGTGAACCAGGTATTGGAGCAACTCCTGAAAGATTGAATCAATTGGAATCTGTAAAAATGGTTTACCATACCTACTTGAAGGAACACATCTTGTTGTATTTCATGACAGATGGTAGGGTTTATCATATAAGACAAAATGCCATTCCATTGAAGTATTTTGAAGAATTGGAGCATGTATTATTCTTACTTCAAGTGGATGACAGATTGACAGGGACTGCTGCAAACTATTTGAAAGAACAGATTCAGAGACAGAAAAGACTTTATTCTGTTAAGTCTGACAGCATATATGTTCCAAAGTACAGAAATCACAATGGTGATATTGTTGATATGAAGCCTAATACTGCACAGATCAGAACATATCTTGGTATTAAGGGGCTTGAATTCAATCTAGAGTCTGATAAAGCTTATGTCATAAGACTAGATCAGGAGTTGAGAAAAGCAAAGATTAATGATCTCAGAGCTGCAATATTTTAAACTGGTGAAGATACTGCAGAGCTTAAAGATGTCAAACGGAGAATGATTGATGAACTCAGATATGCTGAGAGATGTTTGTTGAAGAATTATCTCAGAACAACTCCTGACATCAGAGAGATCAGAAAATGATGAAGCCAAGTCGAAGATCTACAACTGCTTAAATTCTGATGTGTATACAGACTAAAGTTGTTATCAGAAGTTGAATTGGTAAAAGCTTTAAGGACTGTAAGTTGTAGTTATCTTGTCTAATTCTCATGCATTTGTACTTAATGTTTTTGACATCATCAAATATCTGTTAAACTTGTATATTTTGCTAATTTACAAGTTGGGGGAGATTGTTAGATATATTTGATAATGTCATGGCTAATATGTTTTATGTTTAGATTTCAGATCTTATTTGAACAGGACAAATCAGTACTTAACTGATCAGTACTTATACTGGACGTCAGGACTTAAGGGATATCAGTATTATGTTATCAGGAGATAAGCATCAGGAGATAGATATCAGAACTTAAGTGCTGAAGGACGATCAGATAAGGACAGTAGCTGATTAAAGTTAAGAAGATCAAGATAAACATAAGAAGAGATATGCATGAAGAAGGAATTTCATAAAGAATGGAATACTTGGAAGAAAAGATATCTGATTGATATATATTAGGAAGCAGAATTATATTCCATATCAATTAGCGATTATCTTGTAACTGTGTAATATATAAACACAGACATAGGGTTTACACTATTAGTGTTATCATTATCGAGAATATTATTTACTGTAACCCTAGCAGCTCTCGTGATATTTTGTTCATCACTGAGAGATAACAGTTCCAGATTGTAACAGAGTTTATTGTTTCAATAAAGTTTGTTTTCTGTTACATAAGTTCTTGAAGTTTGATTTGATTGTAATAAACACTGTATTCACCCCCTCTACAGTGAAAGTGTGACCTAACATAAGGCCAGCATCATGTCTCATACTCCCGGCTAGCAGAACACCCATAAAACCAACTTCTGCAATGGCATCCTGGATAGGCTGTGGTAGCGGATTAGCCTCAACACAGTCCCAGTATGTCTTGAAGTTTGAGAGGAGCCGTTAATGATCATCATTACCCTGCAAGTAAATTTGAATGTATGCATTTAGAAGCAGCATAAAGAACTTTGATAAGTAAACCGGAAACTGGGGTAAGAATGTGTATCGTGCCACCCCAAAAAAGCTGTGAACGATGCCTATTTTGTTGAGTAAGTAATCCCCCGTCAATTGGACCGGGGTTGATCAATTGCTGTCCAGCCATGTAATCCTGCACAAGAAAGAAATTTTCTGTAAGCAAGTGTTACATGAAATAAAAAAACCCTGCAGAAAACTAAACTACCAGCACTGCTTTAGAATTTGTAAAATCTAAAATAAAACGGGCAACATTTCCGCTATATTATCACTTTCCCAATCTTAAAACTCAACCAACAACCTCAACAAAACAAGTCTTTTATGCAACAAAGATATGCAACAAGTCTGTTATCACTTTTCCAATCTAAAATAATGTTGCACGCACTAATGTAAACAATTAAATTTAAGCAACGAATTGAAAAATAAAATGCAAGTAGTTAATTTAGGCATAAATATAAGCAACTAATCGAATATAACCAAGTAATGAAATCAAAGCAATTCGTTAAATCAACTAATTTAGGCATAAATATCAGCAACTACTAAATCAAACCTATTAATGGAATTAGGCATTTCGTATTTTTTTAGATTTATTTCATAAGCAATTAACTAAATAATTGAACAATGAAATTAATTAACTATATTTAGGCATAACTAAATATAAATTAAAGCAATTATTACCTAATTAATCAACTAAATAAATCAAAGTAATTATTAAATTAAAGCAACTAATTAAATAAAAGCAATTATTTCAGAAGCAATTAAATTTATTTAACCAAGGATGTAATTAAGCATATGCAAATAATTAAATTCGAAAAAAAATTAAGATAAAGAAGTGAATAACAGAGAGAGAGAGAGATACCTGAGAACGCCGGTTGTACTAGGAAACACCAGAGAACGCCTCTGGCTCCGGGGGTTTGTTGACCAAAAATCTCCCTTCTCCACCGAAGAACGCCGGTTCCTCCGGGTATCTTTTGCAAGCCTTCAATTATTCTCAACCTTTCTTCCGCCTGCTCTCTATTTCTTTCTTATCCACTCTCTCTCTTTCTTTCTTATCCTTTCTTTCTTCTTTATTTCTCTCCTTATTAGTAATACTTTACTAATAATTATTATTACATAATAAAATTTTATACTCATATATTTATATGTCTATTATTACTGATTTTATCAAATTATATAATATTACTTTATTCATAAATTTATATAATATTATTCTGTAATCATATTATTCCTATGTTTATATATATATATATAATATTACTTTATACTAATAGGATATTATTTTGTATTCATATTATTACTATATTAAAAATGTTATATAATATTACTTACTAAAATATTTTACTTAGTAACAAATTTTATGTTATTTATTATTAATAAATTATTTAAACTATGTATTTTATTTAAATCTTTTTACGAAGTACATAAATTTCTTTTACAAACTTGTATTTATATCGTTTCATAAATATTTTGCAAAATTTGGAGAACATTATCTTCTGCTTCCTATCCACAAAATCTGGCAAAAAGTAGATTTCCCTTACACAATAATCTTATCTGAAATCTGAAACGGATGGGATTAGATATCTGTATGGAGAAATTAATGACACAATCAATGAATCACAATAATACTCGTTCCACTATTTATACATGTCCTGAGTGTAATAACCCCAAAATTTTGGACTTTTTGTAACCCTTATGAATAGTGATTTTGCTGAATATGCTGAATAAGAAAACTTTTCATACCACACTTTGTAGGGGTTCTTTTACTGTTATTCTACGATCTTATTAGTACTCTATATGGTATAGAATCCAAATTCGAACACTTTAATTTTTCTCGAAAATCCACCAAATACCGAAAGAATTGAGTATAAGGTAACATGATAAAAAGGATTTAAATTCAAGGATTATAAGAGAGGATCATAAAAGGAATATAATGTATTGAGAAAGGTTAAGGGAACCCAAGTAATAAGATCCCGGGTATGATCCCTCAAACGATAAACGAAAACGAAAGTTAAGCGAACCGTATAACAGATCAGCGATCATTAGCCAAGTAATTAGGAGTTAATCAAAGAGGTTAGTGATGATGATGTCATCACACCAACAAGAAGAAGACAAGTGTGGGAAGATGACATAAGAGGATGACATAAGCATGACACAATGGGAAGGAATTGTTGGTTGATTATAAGCCACACAAATTTTACCATGGTAAAAGGTTATTTAACAACAAAAACAAATCAACCAAGCAAACACATTCATTTCTCTTCCCCCCATCTCCTTGCTCACGGTTTTTTGAAGAAAAACAAGAAGAAAAATTTCCAAACCCAAGCTCCACTCAATCATAATTCAAGAGGTTTGTTTCTTTGGATCCTATATTTCATAACTAAGAAGAGCAAGTAGTTTGAGTGCTTGAATCAAAGGTTTTCTATCTCAAACAAATCATTTTAGTTTAGGGTGAATAGTAACTTTAAAGAAAAAATTTTTGATTCTTGATTTTATTTGTAAGGTCAAGGTAGCTTAAGCATAGATAAAGGCTTCCATGGGCTTTCCAAGGATCTTTCATGGATTAAAAGCTTCAAGGAAGGTATAAAACTTCAAACCCTAGTTTTACTTTGAATATTTAGGAGTGGTTTTGATTAATATAGTTCATGAGAAGCATGATGCTTGTGTGTTTAAATTTTGGTTGGATTTGTAGCGATTTGGATGATTGAATCTTGTTTATAGTTAATAAAACTTAAGTATAAGCTTTTAGTTCATGATTGAGAGTAGTATAAATTGGAAATCTTGAGATGTTGGGGCTGTTTTAGTAGAGTATGGATGGATTTTGGTTGTAGTAATGATTGTGGGATTGATTGTGGATTGATTTGGAGTTGTACAAATTTGGTAATCGCGTAAACATAGTCGTCGTAATGCCCGATTTACCTTAGACTACTTTTGTTCTTAACATCAGGACCCGTGAACTCACAGTTAGGTTTTGACCATTGCCATGATTAGATAGTTCATGTTATGAGCTTCGTTTTGATATGTGGTTTGCTTAAATCCGATGTACGATTTAGGAGAAACGTCCGTTTTAAGTAATGTCGTTTCGCGACCGAACCATTTCCCCTCGCCTTACTTTGAAACCTTGGTTAAGGCCCTTAAATGACTAATTGGAATATGAAACAATTATTTAAAGTTGATTAGGCAAGTTGGTAGGGTACTCGCGAAAGAATCGCCTTAAAATTCCTAATGGTTAATTTATTAAAAATGGTGGAGCCGAGGGTACTCGAGCGACTTAAGTGAATCGTTAAGCGCGAAATCGAACGTTAGGGTCTAATTGGTTAAAGTATAGATTCCTAAGCGACTTTGGTTTAATTCCAACTTATATGTTGTTTATAGGTTACCAGACTCATCCCAGGACTTTTACCACCCCCAGTCGTTCAGGCAAGTTTTCTACCCATTTGTTGTTGTGATGTAAATATATGTATATGCATTATCTTGTAATAAGTGCATGATTGTTATTAACAAATCTTGCGATATATTGGAGCATGTAATATGGTATATATGTATGTCTGTTTCGTAATCTTGATATCTAATTGTTGATTTAATTGCTTATAAGTTGCATAATACCTATGCTAGAGATAAGCAGTAGTTGCGTATACCCTTAGTATAAGGGACCCAAAGGTGAACATTTTCTAAACCGGGAGTCGATGTTCCCGAGTATATTATATATATATATATATTTATAATATATAGATATAGTTTTCAAAACTATTAAACGAATAAGGTTTATTCGATAACTTTATTTTAATTAATGAATATTATTTTTGAATATTCATTCGAGGACTTATGACTCCGTTTATTTTATTTAATAAATATTATTTTGAATATTCATTCGAGGACTTAAGACTCCGTTTATTTTATTTAATGAATATTATTTTGAATATTCATTCGAGGGCTTATGACTCCGCTTCTTTTATTAAATAATATTCTTTATTTTATTAAAGAATAATATTTCGATAATCGAACTTATTTTCGATTATCCAAATAAAGATCGTACTTTCGTATAAGTATATCTTTGGTTATTTATTCTTTTCAAGAATGAGTTTTAAAACTTCTACTTCAAATTATTTTTATAAAGATTATCCTTATGGGAATATTATTTAAATAATAATATTCAGATATTCTCCAACATATCGGGACTGATTTATTTCATTAAATCAGCATTACTCCAAACATTCTTAAAAATATTTTCGAGTCTTCAAAATGATTTTTAAAAGTTAGAGCGGATCCCAAAACTCATTTTTTTATATATTTAAGATCTTCCTTTCGAAGGGGATTTAAATACTCGCTCAAAACCTGAGGGATCCGACTCAGTGGTGTATTTTATATTCGCAACGAGGTTGCTGTTTTGAGAAAACATCTTGATTACTTGCCCATCGTTCGGGAAGTAAGTTCATCTATTTGAGTCGGCATAAGCAACATGGGCTCAGTGGGCATCCATGAAAGTGTAAGTGGCTCAATGGGAGTCCATCAATGCGTAAGTGGCTGACTAGCAGTCCAGCATAGGTCCTAATGTGGCCAGGGTGATGACCAGTGGGGAATTCGTCCATCTACTAGTAGAAAAGGTTACGTATTGGTATCTTTGCCTGATCAGCAAGATATCAGGTTTATGCCAAGGTTTTCTCCTTTCCAAATTCATTGGATATTACAACTCTGTTTATAATTTTCATAACAGAGGTTTTTAAGGAGTGTATGAAATGTATATATATATATAGGTGTATATATATATCGGGACTTAATGAAGTATCTCGTAACTTCATTATTTATAATGATATTTCAAGGATTGAATCTATTCAAATCTTATCTTGTAGTCTCATCTATGTGGTGAACTTTTGAAACAGATTATATTGGAGTATCTTGTAACTTCACCTTTTCAACTTATATCTGGTTAATGATTATCTTATACATGGCATAGATTTTCAGAAAAACGTTGAGACAAAGTTAGATATATGAGATCACCTTGCAACGATATTTTTATACAGTTATAAACTGGAACTCTGCGTATATTATGCATGGCAGAGGATTTCAAAGATTTTGAAAAGTATATATAGATATATACTAAATATTTTGCGACTTGGTCGCATTAAGAGGTCAAACTTGGTTCAATTCTTCTTGACCAAGACTTTCATGAGTGCTATGAGAATGCTCATATATTGTTAATCATTATACATATTATTTTGGCGGGCTTGTTACTCACCCTTGCTTTCTTCCTTCATCACACAACAACAGATATACAAGATGAACAGGACCAAGTTCCCAATTCGTGAGCGGATAGGAAACATTCCGCAGTTTCCTGTAGGCGTTGATGCCGCCGTAGCTGAGGTAGGAACTACCAATAGGCTAGGTTTTCAACTATTAATGTACCAGACTTATGTATATTATGAATTGTAATAATGCCAAAGAATATGTAAATTTATTCAGAAACCCTTTTGAGGTGTAATGACTTATAATTGTGGAATAAAATGACTTGTGTTATTTTTGGTATTCATCTCTGAGACTATAACTTGTGGTGTGTGTGTGTGTATATTGTGGGGTCACAGTACGTAGTAGTTGGTTGACTGTTAAGATTAAGTATTGATAAGGGAAATGGAACTCGTGACAACCTGAATCCCCGACCCCGGATTTGGGGGTGCTACAGAAATGGTATCAGAGCTAAGCGTTATAAACCTCAGAGATGAAGTGACGTTAAAATAATAGGTTCACTAAGATAAATAAGAACTCTTGCCAAGTTCATAGTCGGACTACCTAACGTAGTACTGACAGTTAAAACCCTTAGGGGAACCCTTATAAATATCGTGATAGAGGCGTAGTTCGTTATCGTATATGGTAGCGGGACTCCGAACCCTGAGGTTGAGGAGCAACAACGCGATGATATTTTATTAGTTATTGGAGATCAGATTGTGGATCCGATAGAGCGTCCTAACACGGGACCGTATGATGTTCATATTGAGGATGTAGCGGTTGAGGATGTTATCCTAGAAGGGATTATTGCTGAGAAGGATCCCGTGAAGGATCCTGACAAGAATGAATAAAGGACCACTGAGGAATTGATGACCATGGTTAGGGCGACTACCAGAGGTAGGATTGGTTAGTCACTACCGGAGGTTCGTTCAAGTTTGTAAAGATAGTAGCCCCTTTAACGCGGCTTACTCGTAAGACTGAGAAGTTCGAATGGATAGAGAAATGCGAGAAAAGCTCTTAAGAACTGAAACAAAGGTTGGTGACGGCCCCTATGTTGGCGTTGCCGGATGAAAAAGGAGATATTTTTTTGATTTGTAGTGACGCTTCGCATAAGGAATTAGGGTGCTTCTTATACAGCACAACAAGGTAATCGCGTACGCGTCAAGACAACTAAGGGAATATAAAATTCGATATCCCCACCCATGAGCTTGGGCTCGTGGAAATAGTTTTGCCCTAAAGGTTGGAGGCACTACTTGTATGGAGAAAAGTGCGAGATTTACATAAACCATAAGTTCTCTAGTACATTTTCACGTAGAAAGAGCTCACATACGCTAGAGGATGTGGTTAGAGCTAATCAAGGATTACGATTATGAGATTTTTTATCATCCAGGGAAAGCCAAAATGGTGGCTAATGCCCTTAGTATAAAAGAGAGACTCAAGAAATAGAAGTGAAGTTAACCGGAGCCGGTACCGAAAAGCTGTTTGAGATTGCAATACAGCCCGAATTATTGAAGAAGATCATATTGTGCCAAGAAAAAAAGTGATGAATAGAGGCGGAGAACCAATGACCGGAGAAGAGATTAATACCTAGAAAGATGATGACGGAATAATGAGGTATCCCTACAGAATTTGGGTTCCAAATGTTCAAGAGCTTAAGGACTGGATCTTAGATGAAAGTCATAGTTCGAGAAATAAGATTTAGGGCAAACCCTGAATGTGATAGTCAGGGAGGACGCCATCAAGATAGAAGGAACCCATAACATAATGAAGTGGAAAATGAGGATTTAAAACATGTAGGATGACCCCGATTATGGGGATGATGAGAAAACATTTCATACTGAGAAAACATAAGTCGAGCAAGATAGGGAGAACCAGGTCGGTACTCCTATACAGAAATTCATGGACCTGTCAAAACAGAACTTATACTCTTATTCCCAACCACCACCTTGAGGAAACAATGTGGTAGGAAATCCTTCATGACCTTTAAGTCGCTAAGCTCTCAGAGTTCCAAGGAACAGGTTGACCCAGTCGAGGCAAGAGCTTGGCTAAAGGAAATATAGGAATCATTTGAGATTCTAAATGACTGACGAAGTGCAAAAGACTGTTTTTGTCACTTACCTTCCTAAGAGAGAGGCCACCCGTTGGTGAAAGGCCAAGAAAGGCACGGAGCCAGAGGTTATAATAAACTGATTAAAGTTCAGACAATTGTTTTCGGGAAAGTAATTCCCAAGGTTATGGAGATAGTGTAAAAGCTTTAGAGCTGAAACAAAGGCGGACGAGTATGATAAATTAATATAAGATTGTAAAAGTTGTCAAGATTCGTTCTGATGACAAGAATCCCAGAACAACGTGATGTTTGAAGTCAATGATTAGTGGGTTCGTGAAATGATTGTACGAGAGAGGTAAATAAAAAGAAACTGAAGTGGAAAGGAATATAAAGGCAATAGAGTTTGAGGAATGATAAGGGAGTTGGGTATGAGGAAACCCTAAAGACTCGTAGCAATAGAAATATAAAAGTATGTAATCGTCAGGATGAGGGTGATTCACCATGAGTTAAAGTTGATGATTGAAGGAATAAGAGATACATATATTTTATCCCCTTTAAGTTGGGAGGATTCGAGGAAACCTTGAGATAGTTCGAAGGATAAATAATGAGACGCGGATAGACGGAAGAGACAAGAAAGTAAGAAATTAGGAAATTGGATGAAGGAAGTAACCTTCACAAATGGAAAGTGTATTTAACACCTGTGACTTGATACCCAAAAGGGAGACACCAAGTACAAAAGATATCCCAACATTGAGATGACTGTTGAGATAAACAACAAAAGTAAATAAGGATTTATTAAGAAGAAGTTCACGTTGAACACGACCAATATCTTCCAGAACATCCATGTGATCATTACCAAATTAGGAAAGAAAAGTAGATAACCATTGTTATCTTTTGGAGGCCATATTGATTGACCTCATTTTGAATACGGATGTTATTGTGAAATTAGGCATATACTATCGAGATGGGAATGATTGAATAAGACACCCTTATCAGGGATACATGACTTGATTTATCTATGTTAGAATGCAAGTACCTTTTTAAAAAAGGTGGAATTAAGGATGGAACCTCGATAACTTGAGATGAACCATAGAGGAATGCATAAAGGTTGGCATTTCACCCTTAATAAGGACATTATGAGTTGGGTAGTATGGAACGAAGGACTAAGGTAACAACAACCTTTAAAGATCAGTAGAGAAATTTTTCAGAAGTACTTAAACAATGGTTCTAGTATTAGTAAATGGTATCTTGATATGCCCTGTACCTAGGGAGTACCGGATGAAGAATTTAAGGATAACCTTAGAGGTTTTACAAGGAAAAAGGTAATATTCAAAGTTCTCAAGAATAGAAATTTTGATAAAGAAAATATGACATAATTATAATAATGCCAGGTGGGCACGTGTTGAACCATAAGAAAGTATAGATCGACCCAATGAAGGTCGAGATTTGTGAAAACGAGAAGGACCCAAGATAAGAGACGTCCTAAGTATGATCGAGAGTCAGGCGTGACAATGTTCACATCTAAAGACTAAGGCAATGACTTATGGAAAAATGGTGATTTTTTTTCTCACCAGGATTTAAGAAAAGCATTTTCACATAAGCAGTGATTGAAATGAGGTAGAAAATTTAGTTGGAGGTGGTTAAAATGACATTAATTGTAAGGAAATTTTACTATCAAGAAAGGCCAAAGAGGTGGCCGACACTTTAAATGTAAGAGGATAATTATAGGCGCTCGTGCCAGAGGAATACAGTGATGATGGTTGAAGCCGTGAAGGTTGTATTATGATTTGGAAGATTGACATTCCTTCTAATGAATGTGCAATACTCAACCGTGATAGTAGTTTGGTAAAGATTTAATTTATGTAATCGCCGTGAGCGGACAATCTATCTTATAAGGACATATCTTGAGATAAGTCAGGACCATGTTACGAAAGGACTAAATGAACCTTTGAGCTTCATGTCTCCTGATAAAGACATATGATTAAGAATGGTATTAACCTGCTATCGTTGCTTTTATTGAAACTCTTCTGCAATTTTATCTGCCTCATGTCATGAAAGTGCGTCAGGATCTGGAGTGTTCTTCATAAATTATGAATGGTGATTATGTTAACTCCTTAGAAGAATTTGATAACACAGGTATGGACTCCGTATGGTTAGCTATTAATATTCCAAGGAAAATGAATGACGAAGGTAGGTCAATGGTGGACCCTAGTAATGCAGCAACGATTCTTTGGATAATGAGCCGATTACAACCGTGAGAGTTGTAGTGTAATGGATGTTGAGATTGGGTACCGCTAATCGGGTTGTGGTGATGTATAAGTTATCATTAATAGACTAATTAAGTCGATTATTTACCTATTGAATACTTATTCCTTCTTATCAATAGAGAGTCGTATTACTATACGAGGAAGGTTGCGGTGCAAGCATTGAATTCTAGTAACGATGATGTCTAGAATGAAATCCCAGATTTAATTTTCGATGTCGAGGGAGTTTCAAAGGTGATTGTGTATAAGCTCGAGCAAGAGCATGTGTCCATAGAATGATGGACAGAATATCAAAAATATTTAGGCATGTGAAATACGATGCTATAATACCTGATGTTGATATATATACGTATATGTTTTGTTCTCCTATGACAAACCTCTATAGTTCAGAGGTAGATTCCAATCTAGATATTTTGTGGCAGTATATTTTATATATATACAATTCTCTTCAATTCATTCTTTTCTCTCCTTTTCATTTTGTATAAGCTGAGAAGAACAACCCTTCCATAAGGGGAGGTATTGCCGAATGACTATCTATCTGTGTAATAAAAGCCTAGTAGGATACCACATGTTGTTTAATTGCTTGTCAAGTACTAAAGGCTGGCCACCTTCTGTACTAACTATGCAATAGAACAAGTGTTCATGATCATAGTGATCTCTCAATAAAATCTTTTACTTCTATACGATAGATCAAGCTTTCGAAGATGGAAGCAGCAAAAGGAAGTAGTATCAGTGCGGTGGTATTCTGAATCTAACGCGTTCGTGATACTAAGGTTGACGTGGTTATTAAAAGGTTATAGAACGCTAACGAGCAAAAGTATAACCAGTATAATATTATGAATGGGAAAATAGTGGGTATTGAGAAGCAAAAGCTATAATGCTAGAAGCTATGATGAGGGTCTGTGCAATAGACTTGAAATAATTTGGAATGATCACTTAACGAGGATTGAGTTTTCTTACGATAATAGACCGTATGTCAGTATCGAGATATCGCCTTATGAGATCCTTGAGGGAAGACAATGTCGATCTCCCTTATGTTACGATGAAGTTGTAGAGCGCAAGATGCTCGGACCCGCAGTAGTCCAAAGGACCAAGGATATAATAGATCTAATCAGAGGACGGCTGGTAGTAGCCCAAGATGGACATAAGAAGTATGTTGATTTGACACGAAAGGGCAAATAATAGGAAGTAGGGGACCTAGTGCTATTATAGGTATTCCCTTGGAATGGATTAATGAGGTTCGGAAAGAAAGGGAAACTAAGCCCAAGATACATTGGACCTTTTGAGATACTAAGACAGTTGGGAAGTTGGCTTACGAGCTAGCCTTACCCCCGAACCTACTACAAGTTCATAATGTGTTCCATGTGTCAATACTAAGGAAGTATCATCGGGATGCCAGACACATAGTGGAGTACAAGCAGGTGGATATGCAACCAGATCTGACTTACGTGGAGAAACCAGTAAAGATTATGGATAAGAAGGAACAGGTGCTTCAGAACAAAGTGATCAAGCTAGTCAGAGTGCTATGGCAGAATCATAATGTGGAAGAATCAACTTGGGAGCTAGAGAGCACAATGCTAGAAAAGTACCCCCATTTGTTTTCTATTTGATTCCGGGACGGAATCCTTTTAAGGAGGGGAGACTGTAATAACCCCAAAATTTTGGACTTTTTGTAACCCTTATGAATAGTGTTTTGCTGAATATGCTGAATAAGAAAACTTTTCATACCACACTTTGTAGGGGTTCTTTTATTGTTATTCTGAGATCTTATTAGTACTCTATATGGTATATAAGTGTATGTAAAGATCGTCAGAATCCAAATTCGAACACTTTGATTTTTCTCGAAAATCCACCAAATACCAAAAGAATTGAGTATAAGGTAACAGGATAAAAAGGATTTAAATTCAAGGATTATAAGAGAGGATCATAAAAGGAATATAATGTATTGAGAAAGGTTAAGGGAACCCAAGTAATAATATCCCGGGTATGATCCCTCAAACGATAAATGAAAACGAAAGTTAAGCGAACCGTATAACAGATCAGCGATCATTAGCCAAGTAATTAGGAGTTAATCAAAGAGGTTAGTGGATGATGTCATCACACCAACAAGAAGAAGACAAGTGTGGGAAGATGACATAAGAGGATGACATAAGCATGACACAATAAGAAGGAATTGTTGGTTGATTATAAGCCACACAAATTTTACCATGGTAAAAGGTTAATTAACAACAAAAACAAAGCAACCAAGCAAACACATTCATTTCTCTTCCCCCCATCTCCTTGCTCACGGTTTTTTGAAGAAAAACAAGAAGAAAAATTTCCAAACCCAAGCTCCACTCAATCATAATTCAAGAGGTTTGTTTCTTTGGATCCTATATTTCATAACTAAGAAGAGCAAGTAGTTTGAGTGCTTGAATCAAAGGTTTTCTATCTCAAACAAATCATTTTAGTTTAGGGTGAATAGTAACTTTCAAGAACAATTTTTTGATTCTTGATTTTATTTGTAAGGTCAAGGTAGCTTAAGCATAGATAAAGGCTTCCATGGGCATTCCAAGGATCTTTCATGGATTAAAAGCTTCAAGGAAGGTATAAAACTTCAAACCCTAGTTTTACTTTGAATATTTAGGAGTGGTTTTGATTAATATAGTTCATGAGAAGCATGATGCTTGCGTGTTTAAAGTTTGGTTGGGTTTGTAGCGATTTGGATGATTGAATCTTGTTTATAGTTAATGAAACTTAAGTATAAGCTTTTAGTTCATGATTGAGAGTAGTATAAATTGGAAATATTGAGATGTTGGGCCTGTTTTAGTAGAGTATGGATGGATTTTAGTTGTAGTAATGATTGTGGATTGATTTGGAGTTGTACAAATTTGGTAATCGCGTAAACATAGCCGTCGTAATGCCCGATTTACCTTAGACTGCTTTTGTTCTTAACATCAGGACCCGTGAACTCACTGTTAGGTTTTGACCATTGCCATGATTAGATAGTTCATGTTACGAGCTTCGTTTTGATATGTGGTTCACTTAAATCCGATGTACGGTTTAGGAGAAACGACCATTTTAAGTAATGCCGTTTCGCGACCGAACCATTACCCCTCGCCTTACTTTGAAACCTTGGTTAAGGCCCTTAAATGACTAATTGGAATATGAAACAATTATGTAAAGTGGATTAGGCAGTTGGTAGGGTACTCGCGAAAGGATCGCCTTAAAATTCCTAATGGTTAATCTATTAAAAATGGTAGAGCCGAGGGTACTCGAGCGACTTAAGTGAATCGTTAAGCGCGAAATCGAACGTTAGGGTCTAATTGGTTAAAGTATAGATTCCTAAGCGACTTTGGTTTAATTCCAACTTATATGTTGTTTATAGGTTACCAGACTCATCCCAGGACTTTTACCACCCCCAGTCGTTCAGGCAAGTTTTCTACCCGTTATACTGTTGTTGTGATGTAAATATATGTATATGCATTATCTTGTGATAAGTGCATGATTGTTATTAGTAAATCTTGCGATATATTGGAGCATGTAATATGGTATATATGCATGTCTGTTTCGTAATCTTGATATCTAATTGTTGATTTAATTGCTTATAAGTTGCATAATACCTATGCTAGAGATAAGCAGTAGTTGCGTATACCCTTAGTATAAGGGACCCAAAGGTGAACATTTTCTAAACCAGGAGTCGATGTTCCCGAGTATATTATATATATATATATTTATAATATATAGATATAGTTTTCAAAACTATTTAACGAATAAGGTTTATTCGATAACTTTATTTTAATTAATGAATATTATTTTTGAATATTCATTCGAGGACTTATAACTCCGTTTATTTTATTTAATGAATATTATTTTGAATATTCATTCGAGGACTTAAGACTCTGTTTATTTTATTTAATGAATATTATTTTGAATATTCATTCGAGGGCTTATGACTCCGCTTTTTTTATTAAATAATATTCTTTATTTTATTAAAGAATAATGTTTCGATAATCAAACTTATTTTCGATTATTCAAATAAAGATCGTACTTTCGTATAAGTATATCTTTGGTTATTTATTATTCATTTCAAGAATGAGTTTTAAAACTTCTACTTCAAAATATTTTTATAAAGATTATCCTTATGGGAATATTATTTAAATAATAATATTCAGATATTCTCCAACATATCGGGACTGATTTATTTCATTAAATCAGCATTACTCCAAACATTCTTAAAAAAAAATTCGAGTCTTCAAAATGATTTTTAAAAGTTAGAGTGGATCCCAAAACTCATTTTTTTATATATTTAAGATCTTTCTTTCGAAGGGGATTTAAATACTCGCTCAAAACCTGAGGGATCCGGCTCAGTGGTGTATTTTACACCGCAACGAGGTTGCTGTTCTGAGAAAACATCTTGATTACTTGCCCATCGTTCGGGAAGTAAGTTCATCTATTTGAGTCGGCATAAGCAACATGGGCTCAGTGGGCGTCCATGAAAGTGTAAGTGGCTCAGTGGGAGTCCATCAATGCGTAAGTGGCTGACTGGCAGTCCAACATAGGTCCTAATGTGGCCAGGGTGATGACCAGTGGGGAATTCGTCCATCTACTAGTAGAAAAGGTTACGTATTGGTATCTTTGCCTGATCAGCAAGATATCAGGTTTATGCCAAGGTTTTCTCCTTTCCAAATTCATTGGATATTACAACTCTGTTTATAATTTTTGTTAGATATATTTGATAATGTCATGGCTAATATGTTTTATGTTTAGATTTCAGATCTTATTTGAACAGAACAAATCAGTACTTAACTGATCAGTACTTATACTGGAAGTCAGAACTTAAGGGATATCAGTACTTATGTTATCAGGAGACAGATATCAGAACTTAAGTGCTGAAGGATGATCAGATAAGGACAGTAGCTGATTAAAGTTAAGAAGATCAAGATAAACATAAGAAGAGATATGCATGAAGAAGGAATTCCGTGAAGAATGGAATACTTGGAATAGAAGATATCTGATTGATATATTTTAGGAAGCAGAATTATATTCTATATCAATTAGCGAATATCTTATAACTGTGTAGTATATAAACACAGAAATAGAGTTTACACTATATGTGTTATCATTATCGAGAATATTATTTAATATAACTCTAGCAGCTCTCGTGATATTTTGTTCATCACTGAGAGATAACAGTTCCAGATTGTAACAGAGTTTATTGTTTAAATAAAGTTTGTTTTCTGTTACATAAGTTCTTGAAGTTTGATTTGATTGTGATAAACACTGTATTCACCCCCTCTACAGTGAAAGTGTGACCTAACAAGTGGTATCAGAGCTATCTGTTAACACACATACAGTTAAAGATCCAAACACAGTCATGTCTGACACAGAAACACCAACTAAGCCTACCAAAACTGAGGAATCATCAAAGACATCAATTCAGAGTCGATATGAGACTATCAGAGTTCCCATATTGAGACCATCTGAATATCCCATATGGAAGGTAAGGATGACCATGTTTCTGGAAGCAACAGATCCAGAATACCTTGATAGAATCAGGGAAGGGCCTCACAAACCTACCAAGCTCGCTGTTGTAGTTCCAGGTGAAGCAGCAATGACCGTACCAAAGGAAAAGAATGACTACACTGCTGAAGATATAGCATCTATTGCTAAGGATGCCAAGGTACGTCACTTATTGCATAGTGCCATTGATAATGTAATGTCAAACAGGGTAATCAACTGCAAGACTGCTAAGGAGATATGGGATGCACTGGAGACAAGGTGTCAAGGAACTGAAACAGTTAAGAAGAACAGGAAGACAATACTCACTCAAGAGTATGAACACTTTGACTCTAGGTCTAATGAGTCATTGACTGATGTGTATGAAAGATTTGTCAAACTCTTGAATGACTTGTCATTGGTTAATAAGGAGTATGATCTTGAAGATACAAACCTCAAATTCCTGTTAGCTCTTCCTGAATGTTGGGATTTGAAGGCAACAACAATAAGAGACAACTACAATCTTGATGAAACAACTCTTGATGAAATCTATGGAATGCTCAAGACTCATGAACTTGAGATGGAACAAAGAAGCAAGAGAAAAGGAGGAAAGTCAAGGACAGTTGCTCTCAAGGTTGAAGAGGAATCCCCCAAACCACCTTCCTCAAAGAAAGATAAGGGTAAAGCTCTTATTATAAAATCTGATACTGAGTCATCAAGTTCTGAGAGTGATGATGACTCAGATTCTGAAAGCTTGCCTGAAACTGATGCTGATGAGGAGATGATGAAGCTGTGTGCTCTTATGGTGAAAGGAATCACAAAAATTGCATACAGGAAGTTCAGGAAGGGAAAGAAGTTTTCCAGGAAAGGCATAAGTTCTGATAAGAAGAATTTCAGAAGATCTGAAGGAAAAGGAGGAAAGTCTGACAGAGGAGATTATGCCAATGTTAAATGTTATAATTGTGGTGAGAAAGGCCACATATCTCCTGAGTGCAAGAAGATCAAGAATGACAAAGGCAAAGCTCTTGTCACAAAGCAGAAAAGCTGGACAGACACCTCAGACTCTGAAAGTGAGGAGAACTATGCATTGATGGCAAATGCTGAAAAATCAAGTTCTGAGAGCAGTTCTGAAACTGCTGAAACAAAGGTACCTCAGACTACTTATGCTTTTCATACTGATGATATTAATGAGTTGAGAAGATATCTTAAAACCATGTTTGTTAGTTATAGAGATCAAACTTTAACATGTGAAAGATTAACTTCTGAAAATCTTGCTTTTAAGAAAAGAAACAATTTCTTAGAAAAAGAGTTAGTCATGTTTCATCAAACTCAGAAGGATAGAGATGATGCTTTTTATGTTAGGGATGAAGTGCTAAAAATGAATGAATCTCTAAAAACTGAGTTAGAAAAGGAGAGAGAGATTATCAGAACTTGGACTAACTCTGGCAAAGCAACTCAAAATTTGCTGAGCAGTGGAAACTGGAAAGAGGGCTTAGGTTATGAAGAAAATAATGAAAAAGGAACTGAAGAAATTAAGCCTGTTGATAAGCAAAAGCCGAAGTTAAAACCTGTTAAGTTTGTAACTGAAAAATCCGAAACTGAGAAATCAGAAGTTAAAAAGGAATTAACTTCTGACAAACTAAAACAGGAAAAGACAACTGAAGTTAACATAGGCTTAATGACAAAGAAGCAGCTTAAGCATAAGCTGAAAGATGTTAAGAATGCAAACAAGGTAAAATCACCTAGGAAAAACAGGAATGGAAAGGAAGGTGTGAATAAAAGCAATAACTATAAATCTATTCCTGATGCTCCTAGGAAAGCATGTTATAACTGTGGAAGTTCTAACCATCTGGCTTCTTTTTGCAGGAAGAATAAGAATATTAACTCCTTATCTACAAAGTCAGGAGTTAAGAGTCAGTCTGTTAGATACAAACCACAAAATCCTTGTTTTCATTGTGGTAGTTTATGGCATTCCATTTATACTTGTAAGGAATATCATAGTTTGTACTATGATTATTATCAAATAAAACCTTCTTTAAAGAAAGTTTCTGTTGTTCCTTCTAGTGTAAGTTCTGATAAGAAAACTGTTAACATAAAATCTGATGTTAAATCCGCTGCAAATGTTAACAAACCTAAAAAGGCCAAAGGATCCAAGCAAGTCTGGGTCCTTAAAACTAATAATTAGTGGTCTTTTTGATTGCAGGGCAACAGGAAAAATATTTTAGTTCTGGACAGTGGATGTTCAGGACACATGACTGGAAATAAGGCCCTGCTATCAGACTTTGTGGAGAAAGCTGGCCCAAGTGTTTCTTATGGAGATGGCAACATTGGAAAAACTTTGGGATATGGCAATATTAATCTTGGGAATGTCATCATTAAAAATGTAGCTCTAGTCTCAGGACTTAAACACAACTTACTGAGTATAAGTCAAATTTGTGACAGAGGTTATCATGTTGATTTCTTTGCAGAACATTGTGAAATAGTTAGTAAATCTAAAGGAAAAATTGTTCTGAAGGGATTCAGGCGTGGTAACATTTATGAAGCTAAGCTTTCAACAAGTTCTGATGGTTCTGCAATCTGTTTAGTGAGTAGAGCCTCAACTGAAGAAAGCTGGAATTGGCACAAGAAACTCTCTCATTTAAACTTCAACAAGATAAATGAACTGATCAAGAAAGATCTTGTGAGAGGACTGCCAAAATCAGTGTTTGTTCCTGATGGTCTTTGTGACTCATGTCAGAAGGCTAAACAAAGAAAATCTTCGTTCAAGAGCAAAACTGAATCATCAATTCTTGAGCCTTATTATCTACTTCATGTTGATCTATTTGGTCCAGTGAATGTCATGTCTATTGCAAAGAAGAAATATGCGTTGGTCATAGTAGATGAATTCACCAGATACACATGGGTGTATTTCTTGCACACAAAAAGTGAAACTGCATCTATTCTGATTGATCATGTCAAACATCTGGATAAATTGATCAAAGATTCTGTGAAAATTTTGAGGAGTGATAATGGCACTGAATTCAAGAATTTGATAATGGAAGAGTTCTGCAAAAATCATGGAATAAAGCAAGAATTTTCTGCTCCTGGAACTCCACAGCAAAATGGAGTTGTTGAAAGGAAGAATAGAACTCTAATTGAAGCTGCACGAACAATGCTTGAAGAAGCAAAGCTTCCAACCTATTTCTGGGCTGAAGCTGTGCAGACTGCTTGTTTTACTCAAAATGCAACACTCATTAACAAGCATGGAAAAACACCATATGAGATGGTGAAGAACAAGAAGCCAAATCTCAAATACTTTCATGTATTTGGATGTAAATGTTTTGTTCTCAAGACTCATCCTGAACAGCTATCCAAGTTTGATCTAAAAGCTGATGAGGGAATCTTTGTAGGATATCCACTTTCTACAAAAGCCTTCAGAGTCTATAATTTGAGAACAAAAGTGGTCATGGAATCTATCAATGTCTCTTTTGATGACAAGAAGATCACTGGACTTGAAGATTGCATTGATCATGATAAGCTGAGATTTGAAAATGAAGATTCATATTCTGATATCTCAAGTCCTGACAGTCTAAGTCCTGATACTGTAAACTCTGATGGGTTAAACTCTGATGTTATTGAAACTGTGGTGACTACGTCAAAGGAAGATGCACCAATGCAGGGGGAGCATACTCAAGATATTATCACATCTCAAGAAGCATCAGAACATACATCTGGCTCTTCAAATTCTGATTCGTCAAGTTCTGATAAGCCAAGTACTGACAGTACTGAAAATCTAAATACTGAAGGATCCAACTCAGAGAGCATAGTTTCAGGGGGAGCATCAGAAAATGAAACCGAAGACAGCATGAATCATGGGGGAGCATCCAGTTCTAGAGAAAATCTTCCATCTGCAAGGAAGTGGACAAAATCACATACACCTGATTTAATAATTGGAAATCCTGAGGCAGGTGTCAGAACTAGAACAGGTACTTCGAATGAATGTCTTTACAATTCTTTTCTCTCTCAGTCTGAGCCAAAAAAAGTGGAAGAAGCTCTTCAAGATGCTGATTGGGTGCAAGCAATGCAGGAAGAGTTGAATGAATTTGAAAGAAACAAAGTCTGGACCTTAGTGCCAAGACCCAAGAATAGATCGGTTGTTGGTACAAAGTGGGTATTCAGAAACAAAACTGACAGTGATGGCATAATTGTAAGGAACAAGGCAAGGCTGGTTGCAAAAGGATATTCTCAACAGGAGGGAATTGACTATGATGAAACATTTGCTCCAGTTGCTAGGTTAGAAGCCATAAGGATATTCATGGCTTATGCTGCTCACAAAAAGTTTACTGTCTTTCAAATGGATGTGAAAAGTGCTTTTCTCAATGGAGAATTGGAAGAGGAAGTATATGTTGAACAACCTCCAGGCTTTGTAGATTCCAAACATCCAGATTATGTCTACAGGCTTGATAAAGCACTTTATGGACTTAAGCAAGCTCCAAGAGCATGGTATGAGACTTTAGCTCAGTTTCTTCTGGAAAGTGGATTCAACAGAGGAACTATTGACAAAACATTGTTCTATCTCAATCATGGCAAGGACTTACTTCTGATCCAGATTTATGTTGATGATATTATTTTTGGGTCTCCAAATGACAAACTTTGCAAAAAGTTTGCCAACCTAATGCAGTCAAGATATCAGATGAGTATGATGGGAGAACTTAGTTATTTTCTGGGCCTTCAAGTCAAGCAGACTGCAGAAGGAACTTTTATTTGTCAATCTAAGTATACCAGAAACTTGCTGAAGAAATTTGGAATGCAAGACTGTTCAAGTGCATCCACTCCCATGGCCACTGCAACAAAACTGGATAAGGATACTGGTAATTCAGTAGATATTACTGATTACAGAGGTATGATTGGCTCACTTCTCTATCTAACTGCTAGTAGACCAGATATCATGTTTGCTACCTGTCTTTGTGCAAGATTTCAAGCAGATCCAAGAGAACCTCACTTAACAGCTGTAAAAAGAATCTTTAAGTATCTTAAAGGAACAGCTGATCTAGGATTATGGTATCCTAGAGAATCAGATTTTAAATTAATAGGTTACTCAGATGCAGATTTTGCAGGTTGCAAAATTGACAGGAAAAGCACAAGTGGAAGCTGCCAATTTCTTGGAGGCAGGTTGGTTTCTTGGTATAGCAAGAAACAAAAGTCAATTTCCACATCAACTGCAGAAGCAGAGTATATTGCTGCAGGAAGCTGCTGTGCACAGATTCTCTGGATGAAGAATCAGTTACTGGATTATGGGTTAACATATTTCAAAATCCCTATTTACTGTGATAATCAAAGTGCTATTGCTATGACAGGTAATCCAGTTCAACACTCTATGACAAAGCACATCAGCATCAGGTACCATTTCATCAGGGAACATGTGGATGAAGGTACAGTGGAATTGCATTTTGTTCCCACAGATCAACAAGTAGCAGATATCTTCACAAAACCACTGTGTGAAGCTACCTTTTCAAAATTGGTAAATGAACTTGGAATGATTTCAGGTTCTTTCTCTAAATCTGCTTAAACTTGTTCTATGTTATCAGACTTTATGATCAGTATTTACAGAATTAATCTCTTTGTATATTCTGTGCATTAATTGATAAATGTCTTTAAGTACTGACTGTTGTCTGATATATGTTTCTAAACTCTGATAAGTGATATGTCTGTTTCAGTAACTATTTCATCCCATGAGGATAACTGTGCTAGATACTGACCTACTAGTCTTCAATAAACAAATGATCCCATGAAAGAAGTAATTATTTCTGTGGAAATTTTATGACACAAGCAAATTCTGATAAATGAGCTTAGTTAAGTTTACTTTGTATCTCTTATTACTAAGTCACAAATTAGAATAATGCTACTCATCTGTTTAAGTTCTGATTCTAGTAAAACTGCTGAATGTACTAAGTGCTGATAAACCTCACTTATCAAAAGAAAAAGAAAAAGAATCAAAGAATAATATCAGGTACTCCTTTGAGATCTAGAGTAAAAATGTGAATGGGACGACCCAAGTGCATTGCTGGTATTAAGTAAATATGCATTAGAAAAGCAAAATATTTTTCTTGGTGACTTTTCACACTCTATGATTACTGGAGAAATACTCTGATAATAGCATAAATTCTAATAAACAGTCGTGACTCACTTACACTGAGAAGCCTCTGTACAATAGAATTTCAAAAGATGCATAAAATTAGCACAAAAACAGTAGAGGTGGACTCATGCATGAACTCATTTATCAGTAGGTTTCAGGATAATGACAGCTCTTTAGCAAAATTTTAATTATGACTTATTTCTAAGATGTACTGAAGTAGATCAGACTTTACTCTTTGTCTGTTATTTAGCTTAATGCACACACACATCACTCCATATGAATGATGAAATTTCTGTGGTGGTCTATGTTATTTTAGATCAACAGTCATTGTGTCACTTCTGCACAAATTCTGAGGACAAGTTCTAGTTACACGTTCTGATGATTAAGTTCTGACGTTCATAACTAAGAACTTGTATGAGTATTTACTAAGATAGATATTCCTTGTTCGAGTTAAGACATTATGTTCTGATGACTGTTAAGTTCTGGTATAGGTCTAAGTTCTGATTCTTCAGTCTAACCCTTTACTTGACTTATCTGTGAATAAAATTTGGTAACAGTCTCAGATTAATTTCGAAATGTTGAAGTGGAAGATTAATAGTCTATGGTTAAAACATAATGGCACTCGTCCTTGAACAGTTCACTCTTGTTACATGTGCACATTCTTTTTCCAATGACTGTTATTCTTTTTCAAAGTCTAGGGAGACGAGGTAGAATTAATTCTACCTGTCTGCATTCAATATCTTTGTGTCTCTTGACATTCTCTTGCCTATATATACAACCACTTCACATCAGTCTTTCCATCACATTCTTCTCACACACTTATCCTCCTTCTTCTGTCAAAAACAAAATGGTTCGATTCAACATGTTTTTGAACTCACAAACCTTCACAATGGAACTCAGTTGTGCTGAGTGGCGGCAGGAGTGGCATATAACAGCCATTCCTGAGGAGATCTGGGACTCTGTCCCACAGGAGGTGCTGGCTCACCTTCTATTCTTCGAGATGGATTATCATCGCCATCTGGAGCGCCTGGAGGAGGAACGGCGGGAAGCTATCCGTCAGCAAGAGCGAATCATTCGACTCGCTATCTTGTTTGTCGCAGATAGGAAGAGGAGGATGACTTAATCTCGTCTTCTTCCTGTTCTTCTTCATCTTCAGCTTTGTCAGGCTTCTTAGCTAGGACTAAAGTTGTTGATGTTAGGATTAGAAGCTTAGGGAAAATCTTGTATTGATGTAATTTCTATTTCATATATGTATTGACTTGATATATTAATGAAAACTGTCTTTACTTCAAGATTTTGTCTCTGAGTTATTTTATCTTGTGTTGATAAATCCTGATTGATATTCTGATGACCATTTAAATTTTGTTTTTATTTAAGTTCTGATTCTCCGTCAGCACTTATTCATAGAAATTATCTCGGTCATTTTTAACATGATTCATTTTCAGAATATTAATGTTGCAGTGAAAAACAATCCAATCAGTGATAACGGGTTAAAATTTGAATTGTTTCCCTTGATAAAAGGAACAGTTTTTTTTTTCCTTGAAACTCGGCAAATGGGTAAGGCATGATTACTGTTTTCTCGAGCCCAGTAACTATCCGTTATTACTGCATGTCTGACAGGTGTCCAACGGTAACATTTTTTTTTGTATAAGTACAGCAGAGAGAAGATTTCTTTAATCTTTTTAATTTCTTCATCTTCTATCTCTCTTCTTACTTTTACTCTCTTTCACTTTACTATTTCCGTTGTTTTCATACAGATATTATCTCAAACACCTAACAGGCATACTTCAATTTCAATATTTTTTTTCACATGGCACCAAAGGATTTAATCATTGATGGAGCAAAGTTTGTTCCAAACAACTATGCTGCAATTCTTGATCATGCTGAAGCTCCATCTGAATTGCATTTTGTGCAAGATCTTCTTGCACATAGTGAGGTTGGGTACGCCTTAACTCAGCCTGAATTCTTTTCAAGTCAACAAGTTCTGAGGTTCTGGAGGACTGGCGTTTTTGATGATGGTGGTAACCGTGGAACTCCCAGTATTATTTTCCAAGTGGGTGATTCATCTTTTGTAGTCACTCCTGGTACAGTACGCAGGGCTTTACATCTTCCAGAGAATTGTACTTTCTCAGTTCCAGAGGACTCAGCCCTTCGGGAGTTAATGGCTGAATTGGGATATGAAAAGAGTCTGACGAAACTTGGACAATTGAAACGGGCTAATATCAGAAGAGAATGGAGTTTCTTCTTCGATTGCATCACCAAGGCCTTTGGCAACAAGTGTTCAAATTTTGATGCCATCCCAATTCTAAGTCAGCACATCGGGTATGCTATTATCCATCAAACACATTTTGATTTTGCAACTGGAATAATTGGTTTTATTGGGGATAGGATGACAGAGGATCGAGATGTTGTTTATTTTGCTAGATTCTGTCAACTTATTTATACGTATTGTACTGCTGAACCCCAGTTAGTCAGCACTCAAACCCCACCTTTTAAGGTTGCAAAAAGGTACTTTAACGACCTGATAAATGCTGACACAAAGAAATCAATGGTGAGACAATTACAGATTCCTCAGTCTGTGAAACAGATTCTGGTAAATGCTGATCCAGCTACTTACAAATCTGTTTACTCAAATGTTCAACCAACTCACCATAACCAAAATCCATCAACTTCAGTCCCTACCTCTCATTCTACTCAACCTACCCTCAGAACTTATCTCAAATCCTATCTCTCCACTTCACAGAATGCTCAACCTTCTTCTTCAGCACCTACTGTGAAGCCTACATCCTCTAAGCCAAAGAGAACAAAGACTGTTCCTCAAACATCTCAGAAGAAGCGGAGGATTACTTTGAGAGATGAATCAGATTCTGAGGATCAGATTCCATCTTCAGAACCTATGATATATGAAGCTGAGAAGGCAACTTCTCAGAAGGATTCTGCAATTGGGGGTTCTAGGCTTCTCAAGAGGCTTAGACGTATGACGGTTCCTGCAACTCCCAAGGAATCCACATCAACAAGGAAGTACAAGAAACAGAGGGCACAGAGGCCAGTTTCAGATGATGAGGAGGAAGCAGCTAAGGAAGGGGATCAGGAATCTCTGATCTCGCAAGACAAGGAATTTGCTCCAGTCACTGCTTCTCCGTCAACTCAATCTCAGGAACCTGTATCTGACAAGGCTAATTCACCTTCTATATCTCTTGTTGATCCAGGCACAAGTGCTGAAATTGATATTCAGAACTTGGTTGTGCCTGAAATACTTTTGTTAGAAGCTCCAACAACAAATAATCCTTCCACAACACCTGTTACTGATGCTGTTCAAACTCCTGAGTTATCACTATCACCTTCTCTGCATCAAGATGATGATCAGATTTTAGGTGAGCATCAGGATATGGCTGTTGATCAGAACTTAGTATCCGATCAGCAATTCGAGGATGTTGAAGCCTCCATTGCTACTCACACAGTTGTCTTATCAGAAGATACTGATTCTTTAAGTTCTGATGCTGCAAATGTTGGAGATACTGGTGAAGCTGCTACAACTGTAGATGCTGATGCAGCAGGTCCTTCAGGACATACTCCTCCATTGACTCTTCCTAAGTCTGAACTGCTAAAGGAGTTTGTTATCAGGGATGCACCAGTACCTTGGAGTGAAACTCCTGCAGGTCAGGAGTGGACTAAGGAATGGAACTCAGTTTCATGTGTTCCAAATGCTTTACATCTTGCTGAGCACTTGACTAAAGCTGATGAAATGTTAAATTCTGATGATTGTAAAACCCAGCTTAGAGTCACTGCATTGAGTACTAAACATCTACAAGGTCTTCATTCCAATACTCATGCAGAGCTACACAAGATTCAGGAGAACTTTATTAAACAGGAACAAGTTTGGAAACTTGATAAGAAAAAGTTCTTCCAACCTACCATTGACAGGGTTGCTTATATTGAGAAAACTCAAGAGAAGCAACAAGCTCAGATTGATCAAATTCTGACAAATCAAGCTTCTCAGCAATCGCAACTTACTGAAATCCAGACCTCAGTGGAACTACTTATTTCTCTTTTATTACCTGCTGATGCCAAAAAGGGGGAGAAGGTAATTAAGTCCAAATGCAAAACCAACAAGTCACTGCAAGGAAAGGATGATGGAAAAGATGACCAAGGAAACTCTGGAATGGGTAGTGGTCATAGTCAAGGTAGAAGGTTTACATCAAGACAAGCTAGTCACAGAACAAGTTCTGATACTGGGAAAAGAATAAGTTCTGCTGCTGGTAAAAGGATAAGTTCTGATGAACTTCTAGATCTTGATGAGGAAATGTCAAGACAGTTATTTCTTCAAGAAAATCCAGGGATGGACTTGGAAAGTTTAAAGGAAGAAGAAGCCAGACTTAAATCAGAGAAAGTTATATCTAAATCTGAAGCTTCTGGTAAAAAGTTACTTCCAAAACCTAAAGGCATTGTGATCAAAGAAAAGATACATACTGAAGAAACTTTGGCTAGATCACAACCACAGATAGATCCAAGATCCAAGGGTAAAGAAAAGGTTGGTGAACCTATCAAGCCTTATGTACCTCCTGAGGAAGAAGAAATTACTGATGGAAAAGATAATCTTGCTCTGACTTCAAGAAAAGTTCTTAAAACAACCTCTGACATGGCTCAAGTTGTTCAGAGTCAAGAAATTGTAAGTTCTGATATTCAGAAGAAGCAAGTAACCTCTGACAGTGCTCAAGTTAACTTGATATCAGAAAATAAATCTAAAACACTCCTACCAGGATTCACTAAAGCAAAACAGACTCAATCTTTGAAGACTACTTCAAGTGGTTTTGAAGCAAGAGTAGTTACTGGAAATGAAGCTAGAGATAAAACTGGATTGGGAAGTGCTGATGAAAGAAGAGTACACAACACTACTGATGATCCAACTTCCTTGAGTGAACCAGGTATTGGAGCAACTCCTGAAAGATTGAATCAACTAGAATCTGTACAGATGGTTTACCATACCTACTTGAAAGAATACATCATGTTGTATTTCATGACAGATGGTAGGGTTTATCATATAAGACAAAATGCCATTCCGTTGAAGTATTTTGAAGAATTGGAGCATGTATTGTTCTTACTTCAAGTGGATGACAGAATAACAGAGACTGCTGCAAACTACTTAAAGGAACAAATTCAGAGACAGAAAAGACTTTATTCTGTTAAGTCTGACAGCAGATATGTTCCAAAGTACAGAAATCACAATGGTGATATTGTTGATATGAAGCCTAATACTGCACAGATCAGAACATATCTTGGTATTAAGGGGCTTGAATTCAATCTAGAGTCTAATAAAGCTTATGTCATAAGACTAGATCGGGAGTTGAGAAAAGCAAAGATTAATGATCTCAGAGCTGCAATATTTCAAACTGGTGAAGATACTGCAGAGCTTAAAGATGTCAAACGGAGAATGATTGATGAACTCAGATATGCTGAGAAATGTTTGTTGAAGAATTATCTCAGAACAACTTCTGACATCAGAGAGATCAGAAAATGATGAAGCCAAGTCGAAGATCTACAACTGCTTAAATTCTGATATTTATACAGATTGAAGTTGTTATCAGAAGTTGAATTGGTAAAAACTTTAAGGACTGTAAGTTGTAGTTATCTTGTCTATTTCTCATGCATTTGTACTTAATGTTTTTGACATCATCAAATATCTGTTAAACTTGTATATTTTGTTAATTTACAAGTTGGGGGAGATTGTTAGATATATTTGATAATGTCATGGCTAATATGTTTTATGTTTAGATTTCAGATCTTATTTGAACAGAACAAATCAGTACTTAACTGATCAGTACTTATACTGGAAGTCAGAACTTAAGGGATATCAGTACTTATGTTATCAGGAGACAGATATCAGAACTTAAGTGCTGAAGGATGATCAGATAAGGACAGTAGCTGATTAAAGTTAAGAAGATCAAGATAAACATAAGAAGAGATATGCATGAAGAAGGAATTCCGTGAAGAATGGAATACTTGGAATAGAAGATATCTGATTGATATATTTTAGGAAGCAGAATTATATTCTATATCAATTAGCGAATATCTTGTAACTGTGTAGTATATAAACACAGAAATAGAGTTTACACTATATGTGTTATCATTATCGAGAATATTATTTAATATAACTCTAGCAGCTCTCGTGATATTTTGTTCATCACTGAGAGATAACAGTTCCAGATTGTAACAGAGTTTATTGTTTAAATAAAGTTTGTTTTCTGTTACATAAGTTCTTGAAGTTTGATTTGATTGTGATAAACACTGTATTCACCCCCTCTACAGTGAAAGTGTGACCTAACAATTTTCATAACAGAGGTTTTCAAGGAGTGTATGAAATGTATATATATATAGGTATATATATATATATATATATCGGGACTTAATGAAGTATCTCGTAACTTCATTATTTATAATGATATTTCAAGGATTGAATCTATTCAAATCTTATCTTGTAGTCTGATCTATGTGGTGAACTTTTGAAACAGATTATATTGGAGTATCTTGTAACTTCACCTTTTCAACTTATATCTGGTTAATGATTATCTTATACATGACATAGATTTTCAGAAAAACGTTGAGACAAGGTTAAATATATGAGATCACCTTGTAACGATATTTTTATACAGTTATAAACTGGAACTCTGCGTATATTATGCATGGCAGAGGATTTCAAAGATTTTGAAAAGTATATATACATATATACTAAATATTTTGTGACTTGGTCGCATTAAGAGGTCAAACTTGGTTCAATTCTTCTTGACCAAGACTTTCATGAGTGCTATGAGAATGCTCATATATTGTTAATCATTATACATATTATTTTGGTGGACTTGTTGCTCACCATTGCTTTCTTCCTTCATCACACAACAACAGATAAACAAGATGAACAGGACCAAGCTCCCAATTCGTGAGCGGATAGGAAACGTTCCGCAGTTTCCTGTAGGCGTTGATGCCACCGTAGCTGAGGTAGGAACTACCAATAGGCTAGGTTTTCAACTATTGATGTACCAGACTTATGTATATTATGAATTGTAATAATGGCAAAGAATATGTAAATTTATTCAGAAACCCTTTTCAGGTGTAATGACTTATAATTGTGGAATAAAATGACTTGTGTTATTTTTGGTATTCATCTCTGAGACTATAACTTGTGGTGTGTGTGTGTATATTGTGGGGTCAAAGTACGCAGTGGTTGGTTGACTGTTAAGATTAAGTTTTGATAAGGGAAATGGAACTCGTGACAACCTGAATCCCCGACCCCGGATTTGGGGGTGCTACACTGAGGCACCAAATATGTTCAGCACATAGTTCTCTTCAACCCATACGAAAAAGTATGTCATCCTTTTAATTATGTTTATATATGTATATAATTTTTTTGCTCATTTGTTAAATATTTTCTTTAAATCAGGGAAATGGGAGGCCACATGAATGTTTTTTTTGGGGTGGAGTGGTAATTCGAGAAGGTACTAATATCAACTACTCTATCGATCCCAAGAAAATGATGTTTATTAGGTTTGGTGCCTGTTTTGATGAGCTTAAACGTCTTGTATACAATTTAATGAATATTAGTTCTTATCAATGGAATCTGAAATTGAGTTTGAAGTATCCTTACCTTGGTCAGTACAACTTAGTTGAAGATTTTTATCAAATGGAAATATTAAGTGATGATGATTTTACCTATATGTTAAATGTCCCTGCCATGTTGCTGAATGTCCAAGGAGATGTTTCTTTGTTCATCGAAATAGAGGAAGTTGCTGTTGATGACCCGTACTCTTTCCAACCGAATTTAGGGTCACAACCGACACAATTAACATACGGGAGTAATGTCAACCCAGGATGGTCAGATATACATTTTCAAGGTGGAGGGTACAGAGGCGAAACAACCGAAAAAGGTGGAGGGTACGTAGGAGGCAGTAGTCAACATGGTGGAGGGTATGGAGGGGAAAGTAGTCAATACGGCGGATGGTATGGAAGGGAAAGTAGTCAATACGGCGGATGGTATGGAAGGGAAAGTGGTCAATATGGTGGAGGGTATGGAGGGGAGAGTAGTCAATATGGTGGAGGGTATGGAGGGGGGGTAGTCAATATGGTGGAGGGTATAGAGAGGGGGGGGGGGTAGTCAATATGATGGAGGGTATGGAGGGGGGTAGTGAATATGGTGGAGGGTACGAAAGGGGAGTAGTCAATATGGTGGAGGGTGTTGAGGGGGGGGCAGTGAATATGGTGGAGGGTTAGGAGGGGAGAGTAGTCTATTTGGTGGAGGGTATGAAGGGGGGAGTAGTTTTGAAAATGAGGAAGAAGGTGGGGGTAATGTAGAGATGGTGGGAAGAGGTTCAGGTAAGCGGTAGCCCTCCTCGCAGATGAAGCTGTAGATAATTCATCCAGTTAGGATGATTTTCACCTTCATGATGATGATGGGGAAGAAGATTCATCAGGCAGCGATGAAGGGGGAGGGCATGTAGAGAGGAATGCAGAAATTTCTAGCATGTTTCCAATAGCCGGGGAAGAGCATCATGTTCCAAGAGCTCCATGGTTCCGCACAGAGAAATATATTCCCCCAATAATAGATAGCCCTAACGATATGTATGTTGATGAAGACCTTGATCAGGGGGAACTGAGTGAAGGAAAATGTCACCGTGACAAAGCAACCCTGTTGTTGGCAGTCAAGCGTGCTCATATTACCACTGATCGTACATATAAAACGAGAAAGAGTAACAAAGAACAACTCATTGTTCAGTGCCGGGCTGAGGGCTGTAACTGGAGGATGCGAGCTGCTTTCATGCATAATTCTGGTTACTGGAGGATAAATGTCAATAGAGAGGAACACAGATGCTTGGTTGATCAGCCGTTGCAAGATCACAAGAAGCTATCTGCAAGGATGATTTCGCAGCTTGTGAAACCACTTGTAAGCAATTTAACATACATAACTATTTAACTTCCCTACATATTAATTTTGATAATCTTAGAAGTACCATTTTATTCATATTATATTTAAAATGACTAAATCTAGTAAAATTTATCTCTATTATTAATATATGTATAGTTTTTTTTGTCAAGAATATATGCATAGCTTTAAATGTACTTTTAATGACTTTTCAATTATTCTTATAAATAATTATTATATTATAGATTAAACAAACTATGTAATAGTAAAAGTATAAATAATTGGTAATTTGTAGTTTTTAAATTATACAAACTCTTATTACATATATAAGTGTCCAAAGAAAACATTAACCAACCGATTCTAAAATATCTTCTAAAATAATTTTATTTTCTGCTAAAAATTACCATGATCCAAAAAACTTTATTTCAACTAACTTTACTGTTGGGGAAGTTCGCCATGAATATTAGAAATGAACACTCGAGAAAAGATGCATGTATATTTACTCCGAAACAAATATTTTCTTTTTATATGCCAACAAGCTTTATTCGATTGGTCATTTCTGTAACCATTTTATTCGATTCTATTCATATATCAAAGCAATTATTTTTTAGTTCACCATTAATTGAATATAAATAACTACTTAATTATAACCAACTATTTAATTACACATTATAAATTAAACAAATTTAATCGATGAATTAATTAACTATATTTAGGCCTAACTAAATATAAATTAAAGCAATTATTACCTAATTAATTAACTAAATAAATCAAAGCAATTATTAAATCAAAGCAACTAATTAAATAAAAGCAATTATTTCAGAAGCAACTAAATTTATTTAACCAAGAATGTAATTAAGCATATGCAAATAATTAAATTCGAAAAAAAATTAAGATAAAACAGTAAATAAGAGATACCTGAGAACGCCGGTTGTACAGAGAAACACTGGAGAACGCCTCTTGCTCCGGGGGTTAGCTGACCAAAAATCTCTCTTCTCCACCGAAGAATGCCGGTTCCTCCGGGTATCTTTTGTAAGCCTTCAATTTTTTTGAGCCTTTCTTCCGACTGCTCTCTCTTTCTTTCTTATCCACTCTCTTTCTTTCTTTCTTATCCTTTCTTTCTTCTTTCTTTCTCTCCATATTAGTAATACTTGACTAATAATTATAATTACATAATATTACTTTATACTCATATGTTTATATGTCTATTATTACGGATTTTATCAAATTATATAATATTACTTTATTCATAAATTTATTTAATATTATTCTGTAATCATATTATTCCAATGTTCAAAAATGTATATAATATTACTTTATACTAATAGAATATTATTTTGTATTCATATTATTACTATATTAAAAATCAATATGTTCCTAAACTTTGCTAACAAAGAAAAAAGTAAATTACACTAAATACCCTCCCATCCAATAAAAATTATACTATTCTATGCCCATTATGGTAAATATACTTTCAGTTATGGATAGTCCAATTTTAAATGGGTTAACCAGCTCTTCTATTTTTACACTTTTTTGGGTTAAAAGATGGATAATCCAGTTTATGAAATCATATCAAATATTGTGTAACAAATAAAAAGATCATGCCTATGATTACTCCTCAGTTTAAGTAAAATTCAAATTCAAATTACACTAATGCTTTAATCAAGTGTAAACATATAATTTAAATTCAAATATATTCTCTCTTCATATCAATTATCAGCCTCATTGATTTTCAATTATTCATGAAAGTATATATAAAGTGTCGTCATCTACGCTAGAATTAGGTTTGTATTTGTCAATGTGTTCTCGATTCTAATTCAGTTTTTTTTTTGGTTTTGCAGGTTACAAATGTTCTGAGCATCATAGTATCTTGATTTTGATTTAAGGTATATATCTATATATGTTATATCCATCTATTCTCTCTGTTTTTTAAGATTATAAGATCTGATTGTATTGATTATGCTCATTGATACTCACTCTTCTCTAATTGATACTCACTCTTCTTGAAATCTCACTCTTCTCTAATTCTTTTTGCAGGTAATGTGTTATGCGAATCTCAATCAGGTTTCATTTGTGGAATATAACAGGTTTGTAAATCTATATTAACACTCGCATATCATGTATTTGATTCACAAATATACTTATATTGATTAGACTATTCTCAAATAATCTAATTTAATTCTCTCTCTTTGCAGAATGATGAATTTGAAATAAAGAAAAATCACGTAAATTGCTTTATTTTAGGAGTACACGCGGTTCGTTTACCAAGTGTTTGATTAAATTACTAATTTGTTCAAGTGTTTGATTTGGTATGTCTTTCTTCTTTTGATCGTGATGCAGAATGACATTGAGTCAAGACTATCCTCAGACATGTCTAATCCATACACAGGCCAGCATATTGATCCGAAAAAAGGACATTAATACAACCTGTTGGCCCTGATCGCAGTGATGTTAACCAATCTCTGAATTCATCAGGTTTCATTTTTTGTCAAAGTTGATTCTTGGTATTTATTTGCAACTATCAATGTCCCTTAACCATATATTTATGAAAACCATATATGTAAACTTTATTTTAATTGCAGATGGTATTGCACGTTTAGTACAACTAGCACATGACATCATAGTGCTATAACCCAGCAACTGAGTAACTCAGGTTTGGACAATTTTTTTTTTGAATTTTGTTGATGAATACTTGGTAAACGTTAAAGTGTATAACTACGTACAAGTTGAACATATATACTAATTTTCAGTTCCTTTTATTCAGATCTAATGAGGCGACTACCCTTACTTAAGTTTCCTCCAAATAATAAGTTTATCAAATAAACCTAAAGAGAATCAGAATGCATCACCTAGACACTTACTTGGTGAAATGACTCTTTGTGAATATGAAGGTCAAGTTTGTGGAATATCTTCTGGGAGAATGGAGAAATTGTGGAAGAAGTTCAAATTGTGGAAACAAAATTCCAAGATAAATTTTACTCATCTGATTCCTCCTGGTGTTGAGACTGGTAAGAGCGCTTAAAAAGTTGCATATCCCTCTGTTGATGCAAGTTTTTTGTTGTTTTTCTAAGCTGCAATGCTTTATTCTATATTCAGGATATAACTAATTCAAGCAGTTGATCTCCAGACACTTTTTAAGGTCCAAAATCATTCTGCAAGTGCAAAACCAAAAGTTAAGCGTGTAGATGAAGTAGTTTTTAAAGTCAGAGTAATAAGCAAATCGTGGATTATAATCTTGTGAAATAAACATGGTTAAGTGGAAGTTTGCAATCAGAAAAAGTTTTGCAGGTTTATTTTATCTTTATTTTATCGTAGAATATAATATGAGGTAAAAAAATACAGGATTCAAAGAATTTAGAAAAATGGAGTAATGAAGGTTCGATAATTCTGCA
This sequence comes from Apium graveolens, assembly GCF_009905375.1. Lineage (NCBI taxonomy): Eukaryota > Viridiplantae > Streptophyta > Magnoliopsida > Apiales > Apiaceae > Apium > Apium graveolens. Next base: position 66,052,838 of record NC_133657.1, read on the forward strand.
TCAACGTTATAGTATGAGTAGAAGTAATCAGCACTACAATAATCAGTTACCAGGTATGATGTTTCCCAAGACGTAAGTATATAATTGCTTGTGTTAAACTTGAAATTTGGGTGTACTTGGCCAACATAAATAAGTTAGTACTTTGATTATTGTATGTTTATTGAATTCACACATTGTTCATTTTGATCATTGTTTATTTGTGTATACTGAGGGTAGAATGCCTGGGACGAGTATAGTTGACAGGAGAGGTAATTGATCGATTATTAACAGATAGATACACAAAACTTAATAAACAGATGCACACTAAATTTGCAGATCATTTTTAGGGAACATCGTTATTTATTTCGTTTGGAAATGATAAAAGTAAATACACAGAGAAGAGGGCTATATGAGGCTAGACAAAAGTCAAGTGATAAGAAATAGGCAGATCAAAGTGTTCATCTTATACAACTCTTTATATGATAACTGCTGAAATCTGCTGGCTCTAAAATAAGTCTCCCTGTTTCCCTAATTTATAAATCACAGTTTTGATGAAATTGATTTGTTCAAGCAAATCTGATGTTTCCCTGATGCATATATAATCTTTTGTTCCCTAACGATAAGGTGAATTAGGTCCAGGTATGGATTAGACAAGCCATGACTTCTGTGCAATCCAAATGGCCTCATCACCAGGCTTTTAGATGGTAAAATATAGTTCAATCAAGCTTTATATATATTGCAGATACACTTCTAACTTTTGTGTATATCATTTGATTGTTCAAGTGAATGGTAGCTTTACTTACATCAACTTATCAGTGAACGGAAATTCACATAATTTAGAGCTAAGTACTTAGACTTGCAGTAGTTACAATAGCACAAACACCTTCATCAAAGGTGATTCCAAATATAACTGAAAATGTACAAGAGGAAATTTCGTTGTAGTACTTAAATTTTGCAAACAGGAAAAAAAAGTGAACACTTGGGTGTTTCAAATATAGGGGTCTGCTAAAGAGCTAGAATATGTTTTATAAAAAAAAAGTTCTGGTATTAGGTATGATTTATATTTTACATGTTACTCTATAATGTTAGATTTGAATATTGTGTAGTAAAGTGAATTAATAATTTTTGAATTGGGTATTTTTAAATTTATTTAATTTTAAAAATTAGAATATTCAAAAAAACTAGCTCGATTTTTTAAAACTTTTTTCTTAGATAATCTGATACTATTAATTTTTTTTGGAAATATATTAATTTCAAATGTTATTAATCAAAGAAAATTCGATAGGTAGAAAGAATGAAAAGTTATAGTTTATATACACAAGTAATAATTATGGACATTCTTAATAAGTATGTTTGTTGGTTGTTATATATTCGTTGATTATTATTTGGTTAATTCTATGATATGTAAAACATAGAATTTATACTAATTTTATATTAATACTATTCCAGACACGAAGTCGGGAAACTGTTGTATTATAATTTTTTTTATTAAAGATTATCTAATTAAATTAATTCAAAATTATTAATTTTGATTATTACCATTTGGATGTTTAGATAATAATTGAGTATCCGGCATAATAAATAAAATATTAATATGCCATAAATAATATAAGAACCCCTTCCCTTCTAATATAAATTCTCATGAACACTCTCTTTACACTTAAATCTTTATTAATAGTTGATAAATAATGTTGATTTAATTAATATATGGATATTTTAATATGGTTGAATTTTTTCTAAATTTAGTAAAATTAGTAATTTAATTATTTTTTCAGATTAAGGATTGAAAATAACATTCTTTTTATAGTAATTTTTTTAATTTATAATTTAAAATAAATTATTGGATAACATGTGTCTACATTGCATTTTACAATTATTAAATTATAAAATTTTGACTACAACCATTTTTTCATATCTTACAAATCTCTGGGAACTAAAGCTTATAAATTCACAAGCATATTATTAAAGAGTAATATGTTTATAAAAGAGCATATACGTTATTAAAAATATTAATCTCCATTGTTTGACAAAAGATGTGTTGATAAAATTTATATTAGTATTACACATAATTGAAAATTTCCATGTATGGAGTACAAGCTATATTTGGTATATTTTAACAAAAAAAATCAATTTTTATTTAAAATCTTAATTTTTAATATAAATTAATGAAAAAACTGTAAGTATTTTTTAGTGATCCTCGTATATTTTTTTTAGTTAGGGTCCTATTTTTTAATTCAATCCTTTTAGGGTAAATATGACTTATCAATTTATATATTTTTGTTAATATTATTAAAGTGTAATGTTGAACTCTAAAACTAATAATATTTCTTTCAAATCAATTTTCATGTATTAGTATAAATTCCCGCGTGCGAATTACGGGCTATATTACTATACCAAAGCTAAACCATTTGCTTGCCTTTTTTTGTTGTAAAAATTTCAGCCGGATTATTCATAATAACCACATTGACCTAGTTGCAACCCATGGTTCATCCGATTTCAATGTGACAGTACAAAAAAATACTATACTTAATCAGATACTCAATCCACTATCCATTGGTTCCAGATAACCCAACTTACTATCCAACAGATTTGATGTGAAATCAACATGATAATTACCATGACAAGAAAATTGATAACATCAATGACAACTTATTTTTCAAACAAATGAGGAATGTAGCATTAATCTTGTTGATCACAATTTTCATCGTATATGTTTCAAATTCCTTGATTATAGAGCATGTTGATTCTTCTTTGTTTTCACAAATTCTTCATCACACATTTTTTTGCACACTACATCACTGCATACAATTTATAGTTAGTAGTATTATATTGAATTTCCTTGCAAAAACGCACTCTAGGTTTTTGATATATAAACTTCTTTATACATGGACGGATCAGGTATGATGTTTATAACTGTTTGGTTCGTCTTCCTCCATCATTTGCAAATAAAATTTTGCGAGACCCTGATACGCAAGTAATTTGTCTCACTCTGCGATTGGAACAGAGTACTTAACACGGAAATCTGGAATGGACGACAAAGCAGTTCCCAGTGATATGGACAAATAAGAACTTAGTGTGAAGACATGTACTCCTTCACATTGTAGCAGACCATATGAGACCAGCTTACCAGGTAATCTTTAATTGTTGTCACCGTGACACACAATGCTGTACAAAATGTATTCACACTTTATATGACCAAATCAATGACCGTATTACTTATATTTTAGCTGGTACATGAAAATTTTGTCCTGATGACTGTGATATATTTTATATAATGTAGGGAAAAGCCATTATACGCCAACAGTTGACAAACATCCAGTTGAAAAGCCCTTATCCATAAGTGTAATTTTCTACATCCATTTTATGCACTAATTTGTACAAAATTCTTTAGTATTCTAAGAAATTTTTTTCTTCATTTTTTATTTGAGATCCCGGTCTTTCTTCATTACATTTCTTCCCAGTCTTTTTGTCTATCTTAATTAATGACTGTATTTGTGGTTATTGACAAGTTCTAATAAGGTAATCGATATATTTAGTGTATTATTTATTATATTTCTATGATTGACACATATTTAGTGTACAAGCTGAAGTTGCTGCAAATGCTATTGTCCGAGGACTTTAGAAAGATCGGCTCATGTTTTCCCAACTCTCATTACTAATAATTTAGGCATTCATTTGATAAAGAGTTCACCCATTTTTACTTATCCGATAAAAAAATATTCTATATGATATTGTGTTCTGTTTAGTGGATTTGATTTACGTATTTACTCAATTTTTGTACCACTTAAAGTACCAATATCAAAAGGTCATTTTACTTTATAAAAATAGTTTCATCTATTTTTAATTTATGTGCTACTTTAATATGCTAATATGACCTTTATATCAATATAATATATTGTTAATAATAAAATAGTGCAACTTAAAGTTAAAACTAATTTTAATATTTTAAAGTAATTTTGTATATGGCAAGAAGTTCCCGTGTGCGAAGCACGGGCTATATTACTGTCCTCCAACTTGAACAATTACAATACATCATCACAGCATATCGACGGGAACATAATTTATATATTTCGAGTATAGTCATATAATAATATGCGAAGTTTTCCACTTTCTTCAATCAATATATCAGCACGAGCATTCAAATTATTAAGATGTTCTTTTCACCCATCTCCAAACTTTTTAAATGCACTTATCATTTCTTCCGTGTTCTGTTTGAAGTTTTTCTCATAATCACGTAGAGATGTGGACGTATCACCTAGGAATCTGAGTAAATTCCATGTATAAGAATGTGGAATTTCAGTACTACTTTGTGATGACTCTCCACATTTTTTCTCTGATTCATTATTCAGAGTATTTTCTATTTCATTGTGAAACATTGAAACTAATGCCATTCAATTTGTAATATAAAGCAATATAAATCATAGAATCAGATACACATTTAAATATTACTTGAATTTTTCCTCAAGGCCAATGGAACGAGCAAACAATTCAGATTGCCTGATTTCCATTGTAGCATATATCTCTGAGTAGAAAATATTTGCTTCTTCCATGTCATTATTGAAGTCTGCGCACGTTATAACCAAATTTTGCAACTCTTGCTCCGCTACATTCTTTATGCCTGACCATATCTTCCTCTTTTCACTTCGTGAAGTCATTTTATAATTTGTAGTATACATCTAAATGTAAAAAAATACCCAAAGGTATATATACGTGTGAGTATGTCCAGTAGTTTTGGGGTCTAATCACATAAGCAGTAACCACAATTTAGAATAACCGAATGGTAGATATCAATTTTATTTAGTTTTTTCTGATTTCAACAGTCATGTTACTCGAACGTTGTGATGTGTCTTTAAAGAATATGATGATTATCTCCTCATTCTGAGAAGATGTTTTAAAGAATGTTTATCAAAAACCTTGTTAGAAACTTTTGGATGTTCTTTATGTTTTTGTAAATTTTTTAATTAATGGACCAATAACTTTTAATGGCAGATAGTTTATCCTGTAATCTGATTATTATCCTTACCGTTATGTGGTTAATGTTTAAACTATAAACGTTCTTAAACTATATACAAAAAATAGAACTCTTCATACTATTTGACTATAATATTATACCATTTTTTATCAAAGACAGAAAAAGAAAAAAGGGAAGAGACGTTATCGAATAACTCGTTGTTAGTGTTTACACATGATGATATTGGTATAAAATTGTTGGTACACATTATCGTAACTTCATGAATATATATCTTTAAAATTTTAAAAAAGATCGTATATAACTAAACTCCGCATGCGTAACACGGGCAAGATAACTAGTGTTATATAATATTAGTTACTAAAATATTTTACTTAGTAACAATTTTCATGTTATTTTTATTATTAATAAATTATTTAAACTATGTATTTTATTTAAATCTTTTTACGGAGTTCATAAATTTATTTTACAAACTTTTATTTATATCGTTTCATAAATATTTTACAAAATTTGGAGAATGTTATCTTCTGCTTCCTATCCACAAAATCTGGCGAAAAGTAGATTTCCCTTACACAATAATCTTGTCTGAAATCTGAAACGGATGAGATCAAATATCTGTATGCAGAAATTATTGACACAATCAATGAATCACAATAATACTCGTTCTACTATTTATGCATGTCCTGAGGCACCAAATATGTTCAGCACATAGTTCTCTTCAACCCATACGAAAAGGTATGTCATCCTTTTAATTATATGTATATATGTATATATATGTATATAATTCTGTTGCTCATTTGTTAAATATTTTCTTTAAATCAGGGAAATGGAAGGCCACGTGAATGCAATTTTTTTTGGGGTGGAGTGGTAATTCGAGAAGGTACTAATGTCAACTACTCTATCGATCCCAAGAAAATGATGTTTATTGGGTTTGGTACCTCTTTTGATGAGCTTAAACGTCTTGTATACAATTCAATGAATATTAGTTCTTATCAATGGAATCTGAAATTGAGTTTGAAGTATCCTTACCTTGGTCAATACAACTTAGTTGAAGGTTTTTATCAAATGGAAATATTAAGTGATGATGATGTTACCCGTATGTTAAATGTCCATGCCATGTTGCTGAACGTCCAAGGAGATGTTTCTTTGTTCATCGAAATGGAGAAAGTTCCTGTTGATGACCCGTACTCTTTCCAACCGAATTTAGGGTGACAACCGACACAATTAACATACGGGAGTAATGTCAACCCAAGATGGTCAGATCTATATTTTCAAGGTGTAGGGTACAGAGGCGGAACAACCGAAAAAGGTGGAGGGTACTTAGGAGGCAGTAGTCAACATGGTGGAGGGTATGGAGGGGAAAGTAGTCAATACGGCGGAGGGTATGGAAGGGAAAGTGGTCAATATGGTGGAGGTTATGGAGGGGAGAGTAGTCAATATGGTGGAGGGTATGGAGGGGGGTAGTCAATATGGTGGAGGGTATGGGGGGGGGGGTAGTCAATATGATGGAGGGTATGGGGGGTAGTGAATATGGTGGAGGGTACGGAGGGGGGAGTAGTCAATATGGTGGAGGATATGGAGGGGGGGCAGTGAATATGATGGAGGGTTAGGAGGGGAGAGTAGTCTATTTGGTGGAGGATATGAAGGGGGAGTAGTTATGAAAATGAGAAAGAAGGTGGGGGTAATGTAGAGATGGTGGGAAGAGGTTCGGGTAAGCGGTTAGCCCTTGTCGCAGATGAAGCTGTAGATAATTCATCCAGTGAGGATGATTTTCACCTTCATGACGATGATGGGGAAGAAGATTCATCAGGCAGCGATGAAGGGGGGGCATGTAGAGAGGAATGCAGAAATTTCTAGCATGTTTCCAAGAGTTAGGGAAGAGCATCATGTTCCAAGGGCTCCATGGTTCCGCACAGAGAAATATATTCCCCCAATAATAGATAGCCGTAACGATATGTATGTTGATGAAGACCTTGATCAGGGGGAACTGAGTGAAGGAAAGTGTTACCGTGACAAAGCAACCCTGTTGTTGGCAGTCAAGCGTGCTCATATTGCCACTGATCGTACATATAAAACGAGAAAGAGTAACAAAGAACAGCTCATTGTTCAGTGCCGGGCTGAGGGCTGTAACTGGAGGATGCGAGCTGCTTTCATGCATAATTCTGGTTAGTGGAGGATAAATGTCAATAGAGAGGAACACAGATGCTTGGTTGATCAGCCGTTGCAAGATCATAAGAAGCTATCTGTAAGGATGATTTCACAGCTTGTGAAACCACTTGTAAGCAATTTAACATACATAACTATTTAACTTCCTAACATATTTTGTGAAAATATTTTGTGAAATTTTTTTGACACTGCTCAATGACATGTGAAACAGGTGATAAATATAGCAGAAATCCCCATTAAAACCATTATCCCGCTTATCAACAACGAGCACAACCATATAGTGGGGTACAAGAAAGCGTGGCGAGGCAAACAAATAGCCATTGAGGAAGTCTATAGAAGTTGGGCTACAACATATCAAGCTGTTCCCATGTTTCTTGCAGCCATCAAGAAGACAAATCCTGGAACCATTACTGAGATCGATGTCGTGCCTCATGCTCAGGAACGAGGCACGTCTGTTTGCAAGCGAATCTTTTGGTGTTTGAAAGCAATGATGGACGAGTGGCAATATGCGCGTCCTGTGATTTTAATAGACGAAACTTTCTTGAAGGGAAGATATAGGGGCAAGCTGCTTGTTGCCATGGGTGTAGATTCAAACAACCACCCTTTTCCTCTTTGCTATGGTTTGGTTGATGAGGAGATGTACGAGAACTGGTCTTGGTTTCTGCAACGTATTCGGAGACATGTCTGTCGCCAAAAGACCGGTATGTGCATCATCTCTGATCGAGCAACCAGTATTCTTTCTGCAGTAAGAGACACTCAAAACGGATTTGCTGAGCCATTAGGCATCTATAGGTTCTGTCTACTTCATGTCTGAAGCAACTTCTGCCATCATCACCCTAGCGGTGAACTAAATAAATTGATGTGGAAAGCTGGCACAACCACACAAGTCTCCAAGTATGATGCATACATGGCAAGGATTGGTGAAATTTTCCCCCTGCCCTTGACTATCTTGCAAGAATACCCGTTGAGAGGTGGACACTTTCCCACGATAATGGTGTTCGCTATGGTCAAACGACCACCAACATGTTTGAGGGTTTCAACGGAAACATAAGAAGGGCTCGTTTTCTTCCGGTAACAGCGATGATGGAGTACCTCTTCTACAAGACGGTCACGATTATTGACACATATAGAAATAAAGTAGATGACGGTGTGCAACAGGGTGAACAGTTATGTGCGTGTTCAGCCGCCATGTTAGCAAAAATTTAAAGAAAGACAACTGGATATACGGTTATTACTTTTTTCCGTGCACGTGGTATCTTGAAAATAGTTACACGTCAATACACAACTACTAAAGGAAGGGTAAAGGGAGGAAAGACCCAGGTCGTCAACTTCAATGACCGTATGTGCACGTGTGGAAAATGGGCGACGCATCACATGATGTGCTCTCACGCAATGGCTGGTTGTGTAAGACATGGACTGAGTTGGGATCATTTCATTAAAAATTGCCATAAAAACCATACAATGGAGAACTTGTACCGGCCAATTATTTATCCCTTGCAACCAACTGAATACTGGAACTATGAATTACCCCCACTTTGGCAGGGGTATGGAAAGTTAGTAGCGGATGAATCATTGAAGAAACTTAAGCAAAAATGTGGAGATAAGGGGCAATCGGTGTGGATCCGAACGGAGATTGATGGTCCGCGGTCAGGAAAGAAGTGTAGTGTATGCAACCAAGAAGGTCACACCAAGCGTAGCAAGAAATGCCCAGGGCGTCCACACTTAACAACATGAACTTCTACTTGCTCGTTTCTTAGCTTCATTGCATTTTCTTAGCTTCATTTCAAATGTTGTACTATCATTGTCATTTGTATTATCTAAGTTTTCTATCTTGCTATTTCGAATATTACATGTAAAAGTTGGTTATTGTGTTGTCCATTCGAGCTTTAAAATGTGGAAATACTATTAGGTTTATCCCATTCAAAACAAACATTCCAATTAGGCGTTCAAATTGTTACTAAAATTATACAACAAACATTAGAAAGAATTTAAAAATCTGCAAGGTTTACAATATATTGATCCTCATCAGTTCCTGCACTCTCCACAATTTCACCCTCTTTTTCATCCGCATCTTCTCCAACGTCACGCCAGGTGTGATGACCTTCAACATACCATGCAATTTCACTATCTTCTCTTTCAATCAGGTTGATTTCCATTTTTTCATATTTTTTATACACTTCATCGATCTGACAGATGCGTTCGTCCTCCGGCAGGGACCGATCATTGTAAGCCTTTCGGAGCTTTTCTTTATCAGCTTTTATCTCGCCCAAAATGTTTTAATTCACGCACTTCTTCTTCTTTCTGCCACTCTCATCTTCTTTCATTTTATTTCCACGACCGATACATTCCGTGATACTAAGCTAACGCCAAATGGACTTAGATGTGCTTGACGATGATATTTTTTTACCTTTATCCATTTTATGCTTTCCAATTGAAATGACCAAGACATTTATAGGGCATGCTAAGAACTACGTCAAATTACATTTGTACAGTACTTCATACTAAATTTATCACAAACACTCACACACTATCTGAGTAGTCAAATCATTCAAAAATATAAAATAATAATTTCAAAAGCTCAAAATAATAAAGTACACTATCAAAATACAATATTCAGAAATATTACTCATCATCGGACAAGTAGAAATCAGAAATATAGTCGAGACTCATAGCGAAATGATGATACATTCTTGCGCTGTGATGGTCACCATCTTTAACAAACTCCCTACATTTTCTTTCTAGATCCATCCGGTTTAAACGCATTTTTATTCGATTATCTTCCTCTCTTGCATGGAATAAAGCTTGTTCCAGTTGTTGAGCGGTGTCTCGCTACATGTGTATGGCGCGTTGTTTAGTTACTCGCAATCCATGTTCTTGACATTGGGCTACATATTTTTGTAAACACCCTACACGCTATTCCCACTCCCTATGCATCGTGATTACTGAACCTCTTGAGTAACGTAAATTTGGATCCATTGAATATCTAAAATCGTCATCACAAAACCATTTCCGACCAGTAGCTCGAATAATATCACCAGGAGTATAGCTCATTGCTCTTCTATTAGTATACATCATTAACTTCCGAACAACATCATATTTACATAATAAACAAGGACGAAAGGCCACACAAATTAAGTAGACATGCCTGTAATATTCACGTGCTACTTACGTCTCATACTGCTTCGAAATAGTTAACATTCATTTGTCACATCATACAGCTTTTACAACTTCTACTGCATTTGACAAGACTACTCAATTACTTTCTTGCAGTCTGCATGTCGCTACCTATCTGTGGAGGACCCTTCCAACTTTGCAGTTGTACACTGGCATTCGTAAAAGTAACTTTTTTAACTTTCATCTCTAAAAAGTGAAAACTTCAGTCAAACTGTTGCATGTGCTTTCTACTGTATATTCACGGGATACCTAAATCAATTCCTTGTCATTTTCCTTATCATCATTTTATACTTCCATTTCTGAGTAGTCAAAACTCATAAATTTACCAACAAGTAATAATACATGCCTGTAAGATTCACGTGCTACTTACTTTTCCAAAAATACTAATACGTGGAACAAACTTTTTCCAAAAAAAAATTACAACCACTTCTAAAAAAGTCATCAACTTTGGGAATATTATCACAATTAGTACAAATGTTTTTGTAAAGTATTATACAAAAAAATGCAATAACGAGTGCATTTTCCATTCATCTTGGGAACAAATTACATTGCAAGGGAACATTGATTATGTAAACTTATAATAAGAGAAATACATTATAACTGAAAATTGAAAAATGAATGAAGCTCGCAATTTTTTTAGTCATCCGCAAGATTAAGTACGTACTGATCAAACTCATCATCAACGTCCTCTTCCTCTTGTATGTGAGGGGATGTATGCATATGACCTCCCTCCCCATATCCGTGGGTCGAGCCGTACGTACTCGACCGAGTATCACGCGATGGCAATGCGTGGGGCCCCTGATTTCCATGACATATAGTTGTAGCCATACCAGCATCATCGTGTCCTTGAAAAAAATCCCCAAGTTTGACGATATATTTCGCATATTTTTCATCCCACTCCTTGTGCTCTTCACGTATCCTTTCAGCCCTACGCATTGCGTATGCATCCTCGTACTCCTTTTTCCTCATCTCAAGCTCGTCCTCCATGAAGTGGTAATGTCGAGATATTTCATTTAACTCGTACTCATGTTCCTCCTTTGAAATGTGACCAGAGTTGAAATTCTTATTAATGTTTTCTTCATACTCGATCGATGATTTCATAAACTTCAAGTGTATTTCCCAATAGCCAACGAACTGTTCATTATCACGTACAGCATGCCCTTGTGCGGCCCGTATACCTCGCATTCTTCTCACAAATTATTTGACCTGCCAAATTTCTGCTTGTTGAGCTTCATCCCGTGCTTGAGATTCGGTCCATTTATACCAATTAACTTCCCCGTAATCATGAATATCAGAACTAGCGGGTCCCTTGCCCTTGTCTGTGACCTGATTGTAGTAGCCTCAAAATTTAGAAACTAATATACTACAAAGGGGGAAATTTAGTTGATGGCTTATAGTTTTGTAGCTATTTATAGGCATAATTTTACATGGTCAATATGTAATATTAGGTTGTGCAGTTACGAATGTGGAAATAATTGATATTATTGACCCTATAAATTTTAAAATGAAATTATTCTTCAGTGTCATTCAGTTCAAAACAAAAGTTGACTTATCAAATCATTTCAAAAATTTGCATGTGCCTACCCCCGTGAATTTAGGAAATCTGCATTTCCTTTATGTAAACACAATACTTCTTTTAACTTTTCATATTTGTCTGAAGATTCGGACTTCTAAAAGTTGACAAGTCGATTTCATCTTGTTACTTTTACTAAAAGATGTTATTGTTTTCTATTACAAAAAAAAAAATCAAACTACCTTTTCATAAAAACATTTCTTTGCCAACTCGCAAGATACCCTTTTTTGAAGCCACAAAAGGTCATATATACACTTTTTTTTAAAAAAACAAAAATTACATACTATAAATAGGCTTGCATGACTCCCCAATAAAAAAAAATTACACCAAAATTCTTTTTTTTTTCCAATTTAATATTAGGACTTAAAACTAGGTTTTCATTGAATATTTTCGTTGCCGACTACCGAGATACCCTTTTTGAGGGCACAAAAAGTAATACATACACTTTAAAAAAACAAAAATTACGTACTACAAATAGGCTTGCATGACTACCCAACAAAAAAAAATTACACCAAAATAATTTTTTTCCAATTTAATATGAAGACTCAAAACTAGGTCTCCATTATATTTTTCCCACTTAAAACACTTACAAACAATTCAACCCAAGTACAATTCAATCCGGGAGGAAAGAAAAAAAAAAGGAATTACCCCAGAACGTCACTTCTTCTGGGCCTCGAGGGTTGAAACCCGGAGGAAGTGGCGTTCTGTGCCACTTTTGGAATGTTTTGAACGCCTGTGCCAAAAAACAGAAGTTTCAGTTGAAATGTGTCAAAAATGTCAGGGAGCCGAAGTTGAGGGGGTTGTACATGAGAATATAGTATGCAAGAATTGAAATATGGATTTTTCTAGTGTGTGCCCATGGACACATGCTAAGAAAGTGTGATAGATGAGGTGTAAAAAATTGATTGGTGGAGAGTTCATTTATACTTAAATTTAAAACTGAATTAAGTGTTAATATAGTATATATATATTTGACAAAAAAGCTTTTAAAGTTAATTTTAAAAAAATTACCTAAAATGACTACGATTTTGTATCTAAAAGTCAAATCGCATTTTTATAAAATAAATACATTAAACTTTTGCGATTATAAAAGTAAAGATAATCATGATTTTTTATTAAAAACCGACTTACGTTAAATATTGCGTTCATTATACACCTTCAATGCCCTTAAGCACCTTAAGGTAACTTACATATAGCACCATCATCTTTTCTATATATAATCAGAGAACATGGTGGGATGAATTGAATGGTTGAACCCGAGTGTTTACATTAACAAGCACACTACACTACACTGTTATTTAAGTTTTTTATCATACACATAATATGTGAGTGTCGTAAATAACAATAATTTATTTAACTTTAAACATGATTACTGAAATATTTGTATAGTTAGTTTTGAACAATTGAATTTGAGATATAAAGTTAAGTATAGTATATAAACTGATCATTCCCTTATTTATAACAATATAGTATATAAACGGATCATTCCTTATTTATAACAAGGTGATAATATTGATGAGATTAAAAAGTCTCATTGAAATGACTAATTTACCCTTGTATTTTAACTTATTTATAACATGGTGATAATATTGGTTAGATTAAAAAGTCTCATTGAAATGACTAATTTACCCCTGTATTTTAAATTTATATAAAAGAGGATGTTGGGAAGAATTGAACCCGAGTCTTTACATTAACAAGCACATCACCTTACCACTACACCACACTGTTATTCAAGTTTTTTATCATACACATAATATCTGAGTGCCATAAATAACGATAATTTATTTAACTTAAACATGATTACTAAAATATTTGTACAGTTAGTTTTGAACAATTGAATTTGAGATATAAAGTTAAGTATAGTATATAAACGGATCATTCCCTTATTTATTAAACAATTTTTAAATTGGAAAGTATATCTCATACATTTTTAATATATATTTTTTAATAAAAAAAATTGTACATATAATTAATTTTTTTATATGTTGAAAAGAAATACACTTATATAAATACTATATATGTGTACTACATATAAAATTAGAACTTGACCCATTTTTCAAAAAATACTCAAAATTTGACTAAATGATCTGCCCATAAATACCACGTCACTACCTGTGTTTAATTTAAATTACGAGTTTGACTAGAAAATCTTACCAACAAACAAAATTTTTGTGATATCTTATGTTGGTAAAAATTAATATCTTTGAGGTCTCTATAGAATCAAGTCAATTGATATTATGTATCAAAATTACTAGTTTCAAAATTTTACCCATTTTGAAAAAATACTCGAAATTTAACTACATGATCCAGCCGAAAATACATCATCATTATCTAGGTTTAATAAATTTAAATTACAAGTTCGACGAGAATATTACCAATAAGGATGAATTTTATAATATCTTATATTAATAAAAATTAATATTTTTGAGCTCTTTATACGATCAAGTCAATTGATATTATGTATCAAAATTACTAACTGACTGGTTTTATATTATTACATCAGGAACTTGACCCAATATTTAAATATATTCAAAATTTGTCATGAGATGTCACAAACTCTGTTAAAACTATGAATATATACTAAATCGATTTATTAATTAATGTTTCACTTTAAAAAAATTAGGTTTAAATTATTATTCAATTATGGTGAATTTATAAAGAGGTTTCCCTAAAGTCCTATTTTTTCATTCTCTTTTTAAAAAATAAAACTACAACTATAAAATAAAATTAATAATTTTCATTAATATGTTATTTGAAAAATGGTAAGACATTTGATGCTTTTTCATTAAAAATAGTTTAATTATTGCATTATTTAATTAAAGATAGATTTATATTCAAATATTTGTAAGACAAATCCTAAATTTTATATTATTCAATTTGATATGGTTATTATAAGTAATCATATACATAAATTCCCTATATTTTTTATAGAGTTCTCGAGTCCAAAATCCTGACTTTATTTTACAATCCAATCTAATGGTCCAGCTTTTATGTTTCTAATCATTTAAAAACTAAAATAATAAACTACATGATATAAACGTGTGTTATGGTATTATATCATTAATGTTCAGCAAGTTGAATATTTACGTGTTCTATAACGTGAATATGTATGTTCTTCAAACTGATCTTGTTCTATAAAATCATATGTTCGGCAATGTTCAACTTGTCAAATGTATGAGATTTGCAAGATATTTATTATAATAGTGATATTTGAATAACATGATTCACATATAATACGTTTTACAAAAAAATTGATACTATCTTACTTGCAGAACATATATGTACTATCGTACTGAACTAAAAATAAGAACTCACTAGAACTTAACTCATATATCTCTATATATATAAACTTGAAAAATTGTAGAATTCAATATTTTGAAGAAAAAAAATTAGCAATAATAAATTTACAAAAAAATATTTAGTGTTGGAAAATATTGTACAACTATTTTAAATTATTTGAAAAAGGGTTAAAACTATAATGTATTGTACTATTTGAGTTGATCCATGTTATCCTATCTAAATTAGAAAAATAATATTAGTCGATATATTGAAAGGATTAACAAGTTCAACTAATATTTTAAAAAAAATCATCAAATTGAAAATATTTAATTTTAAAAAAATAATATACAATGTTATCAAGTTACTATAAAAAAATATTAGAATAATATATGAAAAAACTTTAAAATGATTTGAATGATAATATTAGAACAAATTTATCTTCAGATTCTTGAAAAACAACTTTTGAATATCAGTAGTTAGTCTTGACGATATATAAATTATTTTTATGTCAGATCCATGGCTAATGCTCTGTCGAGTTAAAACAGATATTGTTTGATTGTTAGTGCTATTACGACTACGATATGTAAATAATTGTAATTTATTTATTAGATAATTATAATTTTTGAATAATAATAAATACATGTTATTTGAGTAATTTAATGAATAACAATTAGATATATATACATGACCAGGATATCTAGCATATAAATAAACGAGACTAACATAATTTTCTCAAAAATATAATAAATAATAATTTACATACATATACACTCATGTGACTATATCTTTACCTATATTAAAAGATTCAATTTTGATGGTGTATTTCAGAGTTATTGATATATATACTAGAAGAAAATAACAAAAGTTTTTTATGTTCTGAAAATAAGAATGATCAATTAAATTTAAGGTTTCTTCAATGTGTTAAAAACTAAACAGATTATGTCAATTTTAATTTATGAATTGACAATAATCCGACATCTTATAAAATTCACTTTGTATAATAGAGAGGATTAAAATCTAAATACACGGTCGGAATCAATTTTAGTTAATGAATTAAGACATTAGCAATGATATTAAATCAAAATAAACGTTGAATTAAAGAAGTAACATTTTAAAAAAAAAAATAAACTTATGTTAATTGAAGTGTAAATTCTACTTTGTTGAATATTACAGTTGCAGGTCTTGACCACTTTAATTATGCATTACTAATCCTTTTAATTTAAGCAAGATAATTGTAAATTATTAAAGATTTTAGTAATAAAATATCTCATTAATCCAGGTTTATTTGACCAAAACTCAAAAAATTTACTCGACTCTGCAATATACATATATGTTAATTTTTAGTTTCTTTTCATAAATATGTTGACAATATTTGATGGATTAACTACAATTTTTTTCTTTTACACGTACAATGACTACCCTGCTTTTATTTATTTAGTAAAGTAAATACAAATTACACGACACAAATAAGAAAATATGTATTATGATTAATGAGATATATTAAAAACATTATTAATGTTTTACATGAAAATCATACACATTGATAGATACTCTGTTAGGAATATATTGTGAACTTGATGATAAGTTAAAAAAATATCTTAGTAGATTTAACTTAGTGAATTTTGTAGCACTCGACGGATGATCTAATATAGTCCCGACGGAAGAACTTTACAATCCCGACGGATGACAAATTAACATCCATCGCGTGATTAGCTTATGTAACAAATAAGTTCTATGGCACATTTCTGCAAACAACATGTTTTAAGTCAAGTAGATTGTGTAGGGTTCTCTAAGTCATGTTGACTACTAAATTGATATGCAGAATATGTTGACTAATTGTAAATATAAGATGTCTTGTAATTCTGTATAAATGAAATGGAGTCAAGTGACAGTAAAGACTCCCGACGGATGATCTACAAGACTCCCGACGGATGATCAGTAATGTCCCGACAGATGATCAAATTCAAATAGATGTTGACAGTGAAAACACAGTCACATGCGTTGGGTGTTTGCAAAAGGAATGTGGCAGCCTGTTAAGCAGGATTTCGAGAACAAAAAAGCATTACCATTTCCATGCAATTGTGAAGATATTCAAAGATGCTCAAATAGAGTAGTGAAGTAGCATGGAGTTAGACTAGATATATTTTATTTTATTATCTTGTATTAATGTCATATAAACTTGGTGATATAAAAACCAAGTGTAGCAAGTAGAACAATTAACTAAGCAAGCTTATTTTCATAGATACATATCAAGTTGTATTCTGTGAGCATTTCTCTATAGTTTAGTTGTTCAAACTTGTAAGCAGCTGTGAGCTATTCAAAGCTTCACAGAGTTCTCAGTTTATATATATATATTTATATATATGGTGGATACTTTCAAATCCACCAGAAAGTTGTAAAAGCTTGTGTATTTATTACTTAGTGTTTTGATTTCTATCACACTTTTATTCCGCACCATTGCTAATAAAATACTGTTATATTTATCAAATTAGAACATTCTTTAAATTTGAAAAAGTAGCCAGAATTACATTCAATCCCTTTTCTTTAATTCTTGTTGTATTTTTAGGGAATAACAATTGGTGTCAGAGCAAGCTCTTGAAGAACAAAGAGTATAAAGATCACAACGAACAACAAGATTAACAAAAAGGATGTTGTAGTGAAGATCCCATTTCTGGACAAAGACAACTATCCCCACTAGAAGGTGAAGATGCACCTACATCTTCTTTCTCAAGATTAAACCTATGTGGATTGCATAGAGAGAGGTCCTCATGTACTATGAGAGCTGCAACTGGTAATGGACCATCTGTTCCAAAACCTAGGCATGAATGGTTAGATCCTGACATTGAACAAGTTAGGAAGGATAAGAAGGCCATGAATATATTGTTCAATGGAGTTGATGGTGATATGTTTGATAACATCATTAACTGTAAAACAACCAAAGAGGTTTGGGACACAATCCATATTATTTGTGATGGTACTAAGCAAGTTAGGGAGAACAAGATGTAGCTACTGATTCAGCAATATGAGCATTTCCACTGTTAAGAAAGTGAGTCTCTCACTGATATTTTTAGTAGATTTTAAAAACTACTAAATGCTCTGAAGTTTCATGGAAGAGTCTATCAAACAGAAGACTCTAACCTCAAGTTCCCAAGATCTCTTCCAAAGGAGTAGAAGCCAATGACAGTCTCATTGAGAGATTCACAAGATTACAAGGAGTTCACCTTGGAGAGACTGTATGACATCCTGAAAACCTATGAGCTTGAAATAGAGCAAGATGAGAGGATGGAGAAAGGAAGGAAGAAAGGAGGGTCCATAGCACTGGTTGCTGAGTTAGAGAAGGAGAAAGAGATAAAGGTAGAAGCTGTTGAGTCTACATCAAAGGTCTGTGAAAGCAAGGGTAAAGGGCTGGTAGCTGAAAATGAAGATCAATTGAGCCAAGATGACATGGATGATATTTATGAACATCTAGCATTCTTATCCAGAATATTTTCCAAGCTCAAATTCAAGAAGAATTTTGGAGCAACTAAGCCAAACAGAAACATGGTTGATAAGTCAAAATTCAAGTGTTTCAAATGTGGCTTGGCGGGTCATTTTGCCAGTGAATGTAGAAAGTCTGATTTCAGCAAAAAGAAGTTTGAGCCTGTTGATTATAAACAGAAATACTTTGAGCTGCTCAAATAAAAGGAAAGGGCTTTCATCACACAGGAGAATGATTGGGCTGCAGATGGATTGGATGAAGATGAAGAAACAAGCTATATCAATCTAGCCCTAATGGCCAAATTTGATGAAACAGAAACAAGTTCTTCAAGCAATCAGGTAATCACCACTAACCTAGCACATTTATCTAAAACTGAGTTTAATGATGCAACAAATGACATGTCCACAGAATTATATCACCTGTGTGTTACACTTAAATCCCTCAATAAGGAAAATGTTAAAATTAAAGAAAATAATTTGTTTTTAAGTGAGAGGAATAATATGCTAGAATCTCGGTTTATTTAATTTGAGAAATTGAGAATTGAGTGTAAGATTGCTAAGGATGAATTAACTGAGTCCTTGAAGAAAGAAGAGATTTTAAAGAAGCAGCTTGAACGAGAACAAGAAGTGATTAAGGCATGAAAATTATCTAGAGATGTTCATGCTCAAATCACTAAAGTTCAAGGTATTGAGTCCTTTTGTGATGCAGCCTGGAAGAAGAATAAAGAGAAGTTTGAGTCTAATTTGGTGGAAGGATTGCTGACAGATGTGGGCTCGATGGATGATAAAAATCATCTGTCGGACAATCAAAAGGATTATCCGTCGAGTGACAAGGAGCCACATCCGTCGGCTATGAGTAAACCAGTTAGGAAAGCTAAGCTAGCTAAGTTGAATGAGAAATATGGATCAGTTTCCAAGAACTTTATTCCAGGAGAATCAAGTCAAGTCAGGAAGGAAAATAAAGTTAATGTTGGTCATCTGTCTATCAAGCAATTGAATGACACATTAGAAAAGATTGAGGTTAAAACATAAGCTAAAAAGAAAAATAATAGAAATGGGAAAGTAGGAATTAACAAACATAACAACTACACACCTGATAAATATGTACCAAGAAAAATCTGTGTTAAGTGTGGTAGTGTTAACCACTTGTCTGTTAATTGCAAACTTGCTATGCCTACTTCCATGTCTGCACCCTCTTCTTTTCTCAACATGACTGCCATGCCTACCATGCTTATGAATGTTATGTCTACTCAGAATATGAATGCACAATTTGCTAATATGCCATTTGCACCTAATCCCTATTATGCTGCATTTAGTATGCCTCAAATACCATTTAGCATGCCTTACTGGAATAACATGTTTACAAATAGCATGCCTTTTGCTGTTAATCAAAATGTGCATTATAATTCTGTTTTAATGACTGGTTTAAAAGGTCCAACTCAGATGACTAAGGAAGAATCAGAAATTCCCAATTTAAATGAGATCAAACCTAAGAAACCAAAAAAAAAAGCTAACAAGGCAGGACCCAAGGAAACTTGGGTATCAAAATCAACTTGATTTGATTTTGATGTGTGCAGGGAAACAGAAAGAATCTTTGGTATCTGGATAGTGGTTGCTCAAGGCACATGATTGGAGATTCCACCCTGCTCACTGAGTTCAAGGAAAGAGCTGGCCCAAGTATTACTTTTGGAGATGACAATAAAGGTTATATTGTGGGATATGGCTTGATTTCAAAGGATAATGTCATTATTGAAGAGGCTGCCCTAGTGGATGGACTCAAATATAATATGTTGAGTATCATCCAACTTTGTGATAAGGGCAACTCGGTCACTTTCAATTTAGAAGCCCGTGTTGTGAAAAACAAAAGGAGCAACAAAGTGGTTCTCACTGGAGTGAGAAAAGGAAATGCGTGCCTAGCTGACTTCAACTCATCAAATACAGAATCAGTCACTTGTCTTCTCAGTAAAGCAAGTCAAGATGAAAGTTGGCTATGGCACAATAAGCTATCCCATCTAAACTTCAAGACCATGAATGAACTTGTTAAGAAAGAATTGGTTAGAGGTATTCCTCAAGTGGAATTTACAAAGGATGGATTGTGTGATGCCTGCCAAAAAGGAAAGCAGATCAAAGCATCATTCAGAAAGAAGCTTGATTCAACAATTGAATAACCTTTGCAACTGTTGCACGTGGATTTATTTGGACCAATCAATGTGTTGTCCATCTCAAGAAAAAGATATTACTTAGTAATTGTAGATGATTTCTCAAAGTTCTCTTAGATATATTTTCTAAAATTTAAAGATGAAGCTAGTGAAATCATCATCAATCACATAAGGCAAATCAACAATCATCCTGACTTTAAAGTTGTTGGATTTTTAATGCAGCGGGGGCATGGAAAAACACTTTTTACACATACAAAATCCAAATAAAAGCATACTGATCATGAATAAAAATTCGAGGGATCGAATCTAACCTTTTAAAATAATTCGGAGACAACGATCAGAGATCCTTAGCAGTTGCTCCTCAAGTGTGAAGCACTCCACCGGTATCCACCAAGAAAACGATGTTAAGGAGGAGGAAGGAGGTGGAGAGAATTGGGTTTTCCAAACTTTTTGGGTTTTCGGGTTCGAATGTGGGTTAGAATAAAAATAGGGTCTATAATAGTGTATTTATAGGCAAAATTTTCAGCTGAAATTTTCCCATAAATAATATTATTATAATCCCATTTATTATTCTCATTAATAATTAAAACACCTTTTAATTATTAATCATTTTTCTAAACACTTTAGAAATAATTCTCTCTCTTAATTTAATTTCCAAAAATTAAATCCTTAATTAATAATATTAAGAACTTTTCTTAATTAATTTATAATCAATTAAATCTCATTTAATCAATTATTAAATTTGCCAATTAATTATTTATTTCATAAATAAATAATTATTTGACCATTATTAATTAATTCCTCCACCATTAAATCATTCTCTTTTTATGGTGTGACCCTGTAGGTTCAATATTAAGCCGGTAGTAGAAATAAATAATAATAAAATTATTTTATCATTATTCATATAAATTCTCTAATTTATTAAATATGATTAATTAATTAATCACATTTATTCTACATCGTGAGGGATACTTCTCAGCATATCGCGACTATCCGGATAATATGAATTCACTGCTTAGAATATCAAGAACCTATTCAGTGAATAATTACCGTACAATAAACTCCTTCTACCCTACAATGTCCCGATTAAATACAAGGCATGGATCTCGTGTCAAGCCTATCTAATTCAATCACTTGCTTACCATTTACTATGCGTGGTTCTATGCAAATTAGAAACTCCTTTCTAATTTCATTCACTCTGGCCAGAGATTCCTGAACTAGCATAAGTGGATCAGCCTTGAACATTCGCTTCCTTCACTGGAAGGGGTGGATCCTTTATTGATCATACACTATCTTCGTGTACAAATTCCTATACCCAGAAGAGCCCTAATAATTGTCCCTGGAGACTAAGAACTAAACCAAAGCATAGTTCAGTGTATACAAGATGACTATGATGACCTCAAGTCTAAGGATACTTGTACAACTATCACTATGTGAATAACTGCTGACACGTGAGTGAACTCCATCAGTTATTCAGCTGTGCGAGTCATGTTCAGTGAACTTATTCTATAATAAGCACCTACATACTAGCTATAGTGTCACCACACAAATGTCTATGAGAACAGACATCCTTCATAATGAAGCAATCATAGTATGTACCGATCTTTGCGGATTATTAATTACCAGTTAGTAATCCTATGACCAGGAACTATTTAAGTTTAGAGTTATCATCTTTTTAGGTCTCACTATTATGATCTCATCATAATCCATAAAAAGATTTACTCTAAACTATGGTATATCTTATTTAAACACTTAAATAGATAAAGCCCGTAATAAAAACAAAACAAGTCTTTTATTAATATCAATGAAATCAAAACAGATTACATAAAAGTTATTCCTAAATCCTAATACATGATTGGACTTAGGACATATTCCTTTCAAAAGTAAGAAGAATCAGGAGTGACAATGGAACTGAGTTCAAGAATTCAATGATGAGATAATTTTGTGAAGAGAATGGGATCATGCATGAGTTCTCTGCATCAAGAACTCTACAATAAAATGGAGTAGTGGAAAGGAAGAACATATCTCTTATTGAAGCTGCAAGGATAATGCTTGAAGAATCAAAGATACCAACATACTTTTGGGCTGAAGCTGTGAACACTGCTTGCTACACTCAAAATATCTCTTTGGTTAATCAAGAAAAGTGCATGACACCCTACCAATTGTTCAAGAATAGGAAGCCAACTCTAAATTTTATTCATGTCTTTGGCTGCAAATGTTATATCTTAAGGAATCAAACTGAGCAACATGGAACATTTGATGCTAAAGCAGATGAAGGAATTTTTGTTGGATATGTTGTGGGAAAAGTATATAGAATCTACAATCTAAGATCCAACATTGTTATGGAATTAGTACATGTTGTGTTTGATGATAAAAAGATTGAAGGACTGCGAGATGGAGATTTCCATGAAAGCCTCAAGTTTGATAATGTGGAGATGGTTAGTGATGACAGTGATGATGAAACTGATCAAGAAACAGTGACTAAGGATAATGCAGAAAAATCTACAACTAATGAAGCACATAATTCAACATCTGTCGAGTTACAAAATACTTCATCCGTCGGGAGACAATTTGCCTTATCTGTCGGGAGACAATCAACTTCATCCGTCGAGATACAAAGTGCATCATCCGTCGGAACAATGAGAGAAGCTGAGAGTCAGAATGGATCACCTATAGGAAGTACCCCTTTCTCAAATCAAAGATTCACAAATTCAGGGGGAGTTTCTCATAATCAAAACTCAGTCATACATCAAGACAACAATCAGGCCTCTTCATCTAGAGCTAATCTACCTTAGAGATTTCAGGCTGATCCTAGAGAATCTCACTTAGTAGCTATAAAGAGAATTTTCAGATATCTCAAGGGAACACCAAAACTTGGCATTTGGTACCCTAGAGATTCTAGTTTTGATCTAACTGGCTATTCAGATGCAGATTATGCAGGTTGTAAAATAGACAGAAAAGTACAACAAGAACATGTCAATTTCTAGGGAACAAGCTTGTGTCCTGGTTCAGTAAAAAGCAAAATTCAGTTTCTACTTCTACAGCTGAAGCTGAATATATAGCTACTGGTAGTTGTTGTGCACAGATTTTGTGGATGAAAAACCAATTGTTGGACTATGGTCTATAAATGGACAGAATTCCCATTTTCTGTGATAACACAAGTGCAATTGCCATCACTGAAAATCCAGTGCAACATTCAAGAACGAAGCACATAGATATCAAGTACCACTTCATTAGGGAATATGTGATGAATGGTACTGTGGAACTTCATTTTGTTCCAAGTGAAAAGTAGCTTGCAGATATCTTTACCAAGCCACTTGATGAATCTACATTTTCAAGGTTGGTAAGTGAGTTAAGTATGCTTAATTATTCTTGAATCATTTCAGATAATTTTTGCAAGTTATAATGCAGCCAGAAACTTAATTGATTTTTCAATTTTGGATGAAATTTTGGCTAAGTCAAAATTTACATCCCGACGGATGCTCATTATCCATCGAGTTTGATCATCCATCGGAATAATATTTATTAATAAAAATCAATTACTGATGGATTATTTTATATAACCCGACGAATAATTGTTTTATTCTCATCCGTCGAATTGTCTCAATCTTAGCCGTTAAGACTCAGAACATTATCCATCGGGTATACTTATAGTTTACAAGTATAACACGACGGATAATTGACAGAATTTGGACAGTTTATTTTTTTTAAAACGGCTATTTTGGGCTATTTTGATTGGTTACTTTATTTCACTTTATCATTTTGACCGTTTATTTCTGAGATAGTATAAAAACAGAATTCATTTTTATTCTATTCTTTTATCATTCTCAAATCAATTGCTCTAACTCCTTTATTCTCCAAAGCAAATACTCTCTCTCTGCAAATTTCCATACTTTAACAATGGCACCAATAGTCAAAATCATGTCCCAGTCTAGGTTCATCTATGAAAAGAACAACTTCGTAGCTCTTGTGAACAAGGAGATTCCATAATCTGGAGACTTTCACAAAATGATAGACTTTGTGAAGGAATGCAAACTCAGTTATACTATGTTGGAATCACCTACAATCTACTGTGAGGTTGTGGAGGAGATATGGACAACATCTGTGTATCATTCTACTGACAAGATCATAACTTTCACTCTCAAAGGTAAGCAATTCTGCATTAATAGTGACATTATCAAAGCATGCTTTAAAATTCTAGATAACACTACTACTGTTCCACATACTGATGCCAATTTAGTTACCATGCTTAATTCTATGGGCTATGCACTTTCTACTTCTAAGTTAAGTGAGATTAGGAGGCTAGGTCTTGGAAAGGAATGGAGCTATCTGTGTGATGTGGTAACTAAGGTATTTTCTGGTAAAGTGAGTAATTTTGATTCTGTTAACATTTCCATGCTTAACATGCTTTATATGCTAGTTACTGATAAGTACTTAACTTCAGTGACATGATCATGTTTGAGTTAGGTTATAAGTTAGGAGAACTTAATAAGAGAGGTAAAAGTGTCTACTATGCTAGATTCCTTATGATACTTGCTAACCATCTTATTGAGAATATTGTTGTTGAGAACCCAACCAACAAACTGAATTGTTGGGTTTAAGAAAGGAGAATCATTGCAGATCTCAACAAAGCCAGTCACCACAAAGAGGTTCCCCTCTTCTACTTTCCAATCATGGAGAGCCATCAGGTAAGTGAGGTAAACACCATTGTCTCTACTCTTCCAACCTCACAAATTTCTCTGGCTTCAAGTGTAGCTATGGCATCTGTGTTAATGACCCAACAGATGCCTACCCAAGCTACCAAAACAACAACTTCAAAATCCAAAGCTAAGAAAGCTCATTCTGGTTTCCCTCAAAAGAAACTAGTTACAAAAACTACCAAACACAAAGAGGGGAGTGTGAAGGAGAGTAAGTTAGGTGAGGGACAGGGTGAAAATCAAAGAAACCCTAAGGATAAGGCTGGTGAGATTAGTGTACCCAAGCCTAGCCACTCCACAGTTTCCCAATAAACTGTGGTTGTTAATAAGGAAATCAGCTCAATTCTAGTTTCATCCTCCCAAAAGGATGTTACTATTGAAACAAGCTCCCAACCAGGAGCACAGGCCAAGAAGGTTAGGGACACAAGTTCAC
Source organism: Apium graveolens (assembly GCF_009905375.1). Lineage (NCBI taxonomy): Eukaryota > Viridiplantae > Streptophyta > Magnoliopsida > Apiales > Apiaceae > Apium > Apium graveolens. Next base: position 66,078,744 of record NC_133657.1, read on the forward strand.
CACATACTTATGCCAGAAAGAAAAGATCTAAAACTCTTGGGGATACACAGGGAACACACATAGTACAAATTGGAGCTAAAGACTCAGTCACTGCGCCACCTCAAAGTCAGCTTGATGTGGCTCCAATAAATATGGAGTCACAGCCAAAATCATTGATAATTAAAGCACCTGAAACACCAAATTCACCCACATACTCACTGGATGTAGACGTGATTCATACATCACTTCCAAATTCTCCATCTTTAACTCTATTGGAGAAGCCAAAAATCCAAGCAAGTGAGCATCATCTTTTAGATGATTTGTTGGCTCACTTGCCAATTCTTTCCGAGTCTATTGAGACATATGTGCCCAAATTTTCATCAACCTGCACAGAGTCTACAATAGTCTCCACTCCAAACTCATTCATTTCTTCTATCCCGGTGGATATTGTTCATCCGTCGAGTAGTGATTGTATCCCAACGGATGTGCCTAACAGGAGTCATCCATCTGCTAGCCAAACTACTATCCTGATGGATGTTCCTCATCCATCGGTACTCTCTGCACAACTTCAAATCCCAACAATTGTCATAAGTGCAGATGACCTAGTAATAGTCAATCACTCATAGGACTGAGGGCAGGGAGTGAATTGAGTGAGAGGCTGGGTTGCTCCTAGGAAAAATGAGAGGAAATGAGTGAACCAATGCAGACCATTTCTTCAGGTCTGGTAAAAGTGAGTGAGGGGAGTCCCACCTTAGATGGTGAAGGTTAGGGTGTGAGGGTGTGAGGGTGGGAAGCCAAGGGGAGCCATTGATGCAAGAACAGAGAGAAAATGAGAGAAATGCAGGTACAAGAGAAATAAGGATGAACATTATTGTTAGTGAGTCAATGAATGTCAATGATGCAGACAGAGAGAAACTATCTCAGCATGATCAAGCTGTCATAGATTCCATCTCTTTGGATGCTGAGACATTTACTCATCCTGTTCCACCATATCAACTCTTGGCTGGACAGAGCAATGAAAATGCATAAAAGATGCTGAACTTGGTGCATACTACTCAATTAATGCAAAGAGCAAAGGATGCCATCACAACCATGCCACATAGAGCTGATGATGATGTTGACTATGGTACTGGTGAGTCTGCAAATTTCTTTGGAGATGATGGTGATGATTGAAAGGCATATGTCATAGCCTACTCGTTTATTCGAGTATTTAACTCAACTCAAATAAGAATGTAATAAGTAAATAGTGGATCTATCATCAGAGAGATCTCACAAAGTAACATCTGTCAAAGAATAAAGAAACATTGTTCATCTGTATACTTGAAGATTCACTGGAAGAAGTTCAAGAATTTGATCATGCCTCAGTGATATAAATCAAGATCGTGGATTTAATCAAGTGACAGAGATCTCGTCAGGGTATCATTTATTACAAGGATTCAATCAGAATATCAAAGTCAAGACATGAAGAAACATCACGAAAGTTAGTCACTCATGAACCAGACAGTACATCGAGTGTCAGCATTGAAGTGGCGGAATTGATTCATAAGTCTCAGTGACTTTCAGAAGATTGTCAGAAGAATGGATGCTGCTAAGGGTTAGTATTAATTCTCTATTAATTAATTAAGTCATATAATTTAATTAAGAAAATAAATTATATCTGCAAAGATTAATTTATTGATTAATTGAATTAAATTGATTAATTAATTTAGAATTAATATTAAGGATTTACAAGATTTTAATTGGTTTAAAATATGCTTAAATTCAGCAAGACAATTCATTTGAACTAGTATGACAATCGGTATGACAATTGATAGTCATACCGAAAGTCATGCCAATACATTTAATTGTCTTATTAGAATTTCTGTTTAGATTAAAATCAGTTATTAATTCAGCAAGACAATTTATTTGAACTAATATGACAATCGGTATGACAATCTATAGTCATACCGAAAGTCTTGCTAGCTCATTTTTAATTGTCTTGCTAGTTGTAAACATTGTCCTACCGAAAGTCTCACAAGCTTAAAGGATTGTCATTCCAATTCAATCTACTCGGCTGTGTTGTTTAAAAGAAGCAGAAGACCAGTTCAAAAAGATAGGCAATCAAACAGAATACATACTCAAGAACAAAAAGAAAAAGGAGCAGAAAAATATTACATCTCATCTGCAACTTCAAGATCAATTTCTAGATTGTAAAGTTAAATCCAATCAACTAGAAATACTTATCTTGTTCTTGTGTATCAATCTAGCGGATTAAAATCCCTAGAACTTAATCTCAAATCGCATTTAGCATTTGATCTTTTAATTACAAAAATAGAAAAAGTTCATGTCGAATTTATTCTAGATTTGTAATAATTGATTTGAGATTAATCCCTTGTAACCGATACCGTAGTTGTAACACCTTTCAAGTTTAATAAAAGTTTTATTTAACTTGAATTTTGTTTCACAATTTTATTCCGCATTTTATTCGATTAAACGGTATTGTTTGCATTCAACCCCCCCTTCTACAAACAAATTGGGACCTAACAATTGGTATCAGAGCCTTCTGATTAACGTACAAATCTAGATCCTAGACTTTTGTGTTTCTTTCACTTCTTGAATTTTTTATTCACTCAAAAAATTCATAATGACTACACAAAAAGTTGGAACCGTTAAAATTCCACTTTTCGATAAAGAAAATTATGTTATGTGGAAGAAGAAGATGCTACTGTTTTTACAGGTTGCTAATCCTAAATATTTGCAAGTGTTGAAGAAGGGTCCAAAAATTCCTATGGTTATGGAACCAGAGGTAATAGAAAATGATGTGGTGATCACCAAAGCGAGAACTTATGTGAAGGATCCTGAGGACTTCTCTCCTGCTGAAATAGAAGAAGCTTCCCTGGATGCTAGCCTTCAATTAATCTTAGTAGATTCCCTTAATCCCCTGATGAATAGACATGTGATGAATTGTAAAGATTCCAAACATATCTGGGAAACTATTGAGATTATTAATGAAGGCACAGAGGAAGTTAGGGAGAACAAACTAGAAATCCTAACCTCTGAGTATGAATACTTTAAATCCAATCCAGGAGAAGGAATCACTGAAGTGTGTGAGAGGTACAATGCATTGATCAACAACCTGAACATTAATGGTAAATACTATTCCATCAGGGAGGTCAACAAAAAGTTCCTTTTAACACTGCCAACTCATCTCGAACATAGAATCACTGCCATAAGAGAAGCAAGAGATCTGAGTGAGATTTCTTTGGAAAGGCTCTATGGTGTGTTAAAGACTTATGAGTTGGAGCAGATTCAGCAGAAGGAAGTTTACGGGAAAGGAAGAGTGGTCAGCACATCTACTGCTCTAGTAGCTGATGAACAACAACAACAACCACAATATCAACATCAATCTCAACAGTCAGAAAGAATGGTACAGTCTTCCAAGGTTGAAGATAATGTGATAGTAGCAGAATTTGATTCTCCTACTACAAATCAATCAGGAGATGATTATTATTCCTTGGAAGAACTGGAGCAATTGGAGGATGAGTCAATGGCCCTGATTGTCAAGAGATTCTCAAATGTCAGATTCAAAAGGAATCCCAAGTTCAAGTACAAGTCCAACTACAACAGATTCCAGAAAGGTGGATCTTCATCCTCTAACACCAGCAGTGGTGGGTATAAAATAAGGATGGTTGATCGAAGCACCATTCGATGCTTCAACTGTAATGAGTTGGGACACTTTGCCACAGAATGCAGGAAGCCAAAACAAGCTAGGAAGAACTCTTACGATTCTAATCAAAAGAGTAAATCTGAAAGGGCGTACCTGGCAAAGGGAAGAAGCTGGGATGATACTGACAGTGAAGATGAAGAAGTTGGGAATCTTGCTCTCATGGCTAGTAATGCAAGCACCTCATCGTCAAGAAAAGAGGTAAAATTTACTGATGCTGAATTAGTTTATCATCTAGGAGGTTCCTTAGATTGTGCTCGTCGTGATAATGAATTGTTAAATCAACAAATCAAAGACCTTGAGAAAGAGGTCAATGAATTAAGACTTGTGCACATTAATCAAGATAAACTAAGAGAACAAGTATCTTTTCTAGAGAATAGAGTTGACTGTTATAGACAACTCGAAACTATTCTCAAAGACAAGATCACCGGTCTTGAGGCTAAGGTTAAAGCTTACTTTAATTCTTGTTCGAAGTCCAAAGAGTTTTACAATAAGCAGGCTGTTAATCAAACACATGGAATAGGTTATGATTACAATGCTGCTATTGGAAAATTAGGCATAAACTCCCCTCCTCATGTATGTGCTAAAGGCAGGGAAGTACCACATGTGCTTAAGGGTGTTGATGAACCCCTCTATAAAGAATCAATTGCTGAACCATTTGATGAGACCTCTTTTATTATTCAAGAAGAAATCCGTGCTGAAGATAATGCTAATGGGAAAGCTGTCTCCAAGTCAAGTGTGTCAAAAGTTCCAGTCAAGGTTGTGAAAGCAACTGAGACTAACTCAGACACACATGAGTTGGATAACACAAATGCCATGTCTACCATGCATAAGTTGCCTATTGTTAATCCTTCTCATAAAGCATGTGGTGTTCCTGATTGTATGTCTTGTGCTTTTAATCTGTTGTTTGCTTATTTTAATGGTAAGCATGTTTCTAATGATAAGACTACTCCTCGTCAGCATGTGAATAATAGAAAGCATGATAGGTCTAAGACTGCTAGTCCTCCTAAAGCTAGAAAGGAGATATTTGTGCCTAAGCCTAAACAGAAATTTGATAAGGCTGTTTTAAAGGTCAAATGTTCAGTCATTGAGAATGTTGAGAATAGTGAAATTAAGAATGTTGTTTTGCCTGATAAAGGCCAATTTTACAAGTATGCCGGACCCAGCCAAGCTTGGGTTCCGAAGAAGTTCTAATCCATTTGTATTGCAGGGCATTAAACAGGTACAACCGGTAGTGTGGATTCTTGACAGCGGATCGTCAAGACATATGACCGGAGATAGAGCCCTGCTATCAAATGTGGTTGAGAAAGCTGGCCCAGTGGTTACCTTTGGAGATAACAGCAAAGGTTCAACGGAGGGATATGGCTCTTTGCAAGCTGGAAATGTTATCATTGAAAATGTATATGTTGTGCAAGGACTTGAACACAATCTGCTTAGCATTAGTCAGTTCTGTGACAACGGCTATAATGTTTTATTCGACAAGCTGAAGTGTCAGATTCTGCACAAGAAAAGTGAAAAACCCTCCTTAATGGGAATCCGGAAAGGAAATCTGTTCGTAGCTGACATGAACTCTGGAAGCAATCTTGAAGTCAATTGTTTCTATGCAAAGGCATCGTCAGATGAGAGTTGGCTATGGCACAAGAGACTTTCCCATCTCAATTTCAAAACAATGAATTCTCTTGTCAAAAGAGAATTGGTAAGAGGTCTGCCTCAGCTGGAATTCTCTCCAGAAGGACTATGTGAGGCTTGCCAGAAAGGAAAGTCAAAGAAAGCAAGTCACAAAGGCACTGACACATCTTCCATAACTGGTGTTCTGCAATTATTGCACATGGATTTATTTGGTCCAGTTAATATCCTTTCTATGTCAAAGAAGTGTTACTGTCTTGTGATAGTTGATGACTATTCCAAGTATACGTGGGTTTTATTTCTTCACTCTAAGGATGAAACACCACAAGTTGTGATTGATCATATCAAGATGATTGAGTTAGATTCTAACGTCCCTGTTAGAGCAATAAGGTCAGATAATGGGACAGAATTCAAGAATGCACTTCTCAATGGATTCTGTACAGACAAATGGATTACCAGACAATTTTCAGCCCCTAGAACCCCTCAGCAAAATGGAGTGGTAGAAAGGAAGAATCGTACATTGATTGAAGCTGCAAGAACGATGTTAAGTGAATCAGGTCTTCCAATGTACTTTTGGGCTGAAGCTGTCAATACTGCATGTTATACTCAGAATCGAACTCTAATCAACAAAGACTTCATGAAAACTCCTTATGAGATTTTGAATGAACAGAAATCTTCTATCAAATACTTTCATGTATTTGGTGCCAGATGCTTCGTGCTCAAGGATGGAGATGATCGTCGTGGTAAGTTCGAGGCAAAGGCATATGAGGGTATTTTTGTTGGATATGGAAGAAGATCATATAGAGTGTATATCATTGATCAACACAAAGTAACTGAAAGTGTCAATGTTACATTTGATGACACTAAACTCCCTAGTATCCAAACTGAAGATCCTTCTGAGAAACTGAAGTTTGATGATACATCAGATTCAGAATCAGAACATGGTCAAGAACCTGAGGTTGTTGCTGGTGAAGAACCTGTTAATCCTGATGATACTCAAGGTAATAGTGATGGAAACTTTGGCAACAATGAAGATACCACTGCTACTGACGGAGAATCTTCAAGTCAACATGGCAACAACTCAGGGGGAGATGCTGAAGGATCATCTAGTAGGACACAACATCACAATGAATTTCAAGGCGAATCATCAAGATCAAATCTTCCAAGACAGACTGTCTGGAATAAAGCTCACCCTTTTGAGTTGATTATTGGTGATCCAGATGTTGGAGTCAGAACTAGACGTGCTACTCAAAATGAGTGTCTGTTCTCAGGATTTCTTTCTGAGATGGAACCTAAGAAAATTGAAGAAGCACTGACTGATCCAGATTGGGTGATTGCTATGCAAGATGAACTCAATCAGTTTGAAAGTCAACAAGTCTGGAAACTGGTACCTAGGCCTGTACACAAGAAAGCTGTTGGTACTAGGTGGGTATTCAGGAATAAACTAGATGAAGATGGTGTGGTTACAAGAAACAAGGCAAGACTGGTAGCTAAAGGGTATTCTCAAGCTGAAGGCATTGATTATGATGAAACCTATGCTCCAGTGGCTAGACTTGAGGCCATCAGGATATTTCTAGCATTCGCAGCATTTTCAAACTTTAAAGTTTATCAAATGGATGTCAAGAGCGCCTTTCTGAATGGAAAGCTGGATGAAGAGGTATATGTAGAGCAACCTCTTGGTTTTGAAGATCCAGATCATTTGGATTTTGTCTTCTTTCTTTTCAAGGCTATCTATGGGCTAAAACAGTCTCCAAGAAAATGGTATGACACTCTCTCTGAATTTCTTATTGAAAATAGCTTTATTAGAGGTGTCATAGACAAAACTCTCTTTTCTAAAACACATAAGAAGGATACTATATTAGTCCAAGTCTATGTGGATGATATAATATTTGGGTCTACTAATGATAATCTCTGTAAGAGATTTGCTAAGTTAATGCACAGCAAGTTTGAAATGAGCATGATGGGAGAGCTGAAGTTCTTTCTTGGATTACAAGTAAATCAAAGGTTAGATGGAACATTTATTTGTCAATCCAAGTATCTCAAGGAACTCCTCAAAAAGTACAATCTAGAGGATTCTGCATCAGCAAGGACTCCATCAACTACAGCTGTCAAGCTTGGACCATGTGAAAACTCCATTAAGGTAAATGTCACAAGCTACAGAGGTATGATTGGCTCGTTACTCTATCTTACTGCAAGTAGACCAGATATTATGTATGCTACATGTTTATGTGCAAGGTTCCAAGCGGATCCTAGAGATATTCATCTCGTTGCTGTTAAACGAATCTTAAGATATCTTAAGGGAACACCAAATCTAGGTATTTGGTACCCTAAAGAATCTGGTTTTAACCTTGTCGGATATACAGATTCAGATTATGCAGGAAGTGTTGTTGATAGGAAAAGCACCTTAGGAAGTTGTCAATTCCTAGGAAGCAGGCTAGTCTCATGGTACAGCAAGAAACAGCAAACAGTTTCCAACTCAACGGCCGAGGCTGAATATATTGCTGCTGGAAGCTGCTGTGCTCAGATCTTGTGGATTAGGAACCAACTACGAGACTATGGCTCTGTATTGAACAAGATTCCTATTTTATGTGACAACACAAGTGCAATAGCCATCACCAACAACCCTGTGCAGCACTCGAGGACAAAGCACATTGACATCAGGTATCATTTTATTAGAGAGCACGTCATGAATGGTATTGTTGAACTATTTTTTGTTTCAACAGAAGAACAAATAGCAGATATTTTCACTAAACCACTTGACGAATCCACATTTACCAGATTAGTTGGTAAATTGGGCATGTTGAATAGTTTTAGTGATTAATTTAGTTAATATCTGAGATCTGTTCTTGAATGAATTTACAAATGAATTTTTCATAAATGAAAAATTCATTTGCAAATTTATTTTATCATTTTATCATATTTCTTGCTTATTTCTATGTAATATATATTATCTTATCTATTTTTATTTTCTCCACTTGTTAATTTAAAATATCTCAGAATATTTTATTTCCTCTAAACATATTTTACTATGAATTTTATTTGCTAAAATTCAATAGAAATCTATTTTTGGAATAAAAAATAATAAATTCTGATATATTGTCTTTGGTTCTGTAAATATTATAGGTCTGTATTTCAGTTTTGCTATTTTGTTATATAATTTCTGTACATATTTGAGTGTCTTTCTACTGAAATGACAATCGGCAAGACAATTGAAATTGTCTTGCTGAAAATCATTTCAGTACTTATATATATATATACTTATTTTCATATTAATTCTGTGTGAAATCCTTTTATTTCCAGAATGACAATCGGCAAGACAATTGAAATTGTCTTGCTGAAAGTCATTTGCGAATATAATTGTCATTTCAGTGTTTTTCAGTATAGTTTTATACTGGAAAGACAATCGGTATGACTATTGATTGTCTTGCCAGTTATAAACATTATATATATATTTTATTTTATTTTATACTGGTATGACAATCGGTATGACTATCAGATTATCATACCAGTTATATATTATCACTTGTTTTATTCTTATTCTTTTCGGTTATTTTCTTTCTTTTGCCTGGTATGACAATCGGTATGACAATCCAGGATTGTCATACCAGCTGTTATATAAAGGCGTTTGTTGTTTTTTTTAACCATCACAACATTTTTCTTTTCTTTCAAAAATTCGAACAGTTTCCTCATTCTCTCTCTTCTCTCTCTTCGATCAAAAACATCTTCAAATCTGTTTTGATTCTCCTTTGCTCGAGTTTTTACTCAGCTTACTAATTCATCACTTTATGGTATATACATACAAGTATATACATACAAAGGTGCTGTTGAATTTTTGTTATATCTATATTTTATTTCGATTTGTGTTTGTTGATTTTGAGCATTTTTATTTCTTATTTTAATTTCTGATTTGTGTCGTTTGGTCTTTCAAAACTGTGTTTGTGAGTTAGGAATTTTAACGAGATACATTTCTGTCTAAATTTTTCGATTATAATTAATTTAATTCGAATTATTAAATAAATTTTATTAATTCGAATTTTCTTAATATTATTCTTAAAATTCTGAAAGCGTGTGTCTTATTATTATTTTAAATGGCTCTCAATTTCCAAATTATCGCGCATAATCAGGTTGGTTATTTTAATCCGGAAAAATGTGATGTTGAAAAATTTAAGCCATGGATTAGATTTTTAAATGACCATTCGATTGTTAGCTCTGCTATTAAATCAAATGTGATTTTAAACGTCGATGTACTTAGACTGATTTGCACAACCTCTACTGTGGCCGATGATTCAAAATCTTTTTCATTCACCGTCGCAAACACACAGTATGTAGTTGATGAAACAGTCGTCAATCGTGCGTTAAATTTTCCACTAGACAATTTCTGTAATTTACCCTCTGAAAATGATATCACAAATTTTTTCAATGCTATTCACTATTAGGGGGTGATCAATTTAACTAAACTTTCTAAATCAAATTTGGTGTCTGAATGGGATATTTTCTTTGATACACTTTCCAAAGTGTTTGCCAACTGCACAAAATCAAATTTTCATAATATCACTTCCACTCTGCAGTATATTGGTCTTGCGGTTATTTTCAATCAAAGGATCAATTTTGGCAAACTACTTTTTCCCATTCTCTTGAGACGTCTAACTTCTGCTTTACGTGATCATTCTACAAATCGTAGGGTATCATGTTACTATGCTCGTTTTCTCATGCTTATAGCAGATCATCTTCTCACACCTGAACACAAAGCCCTTTTTGCTAACTCTGCAGTAACCGAACCCCCTCCAGTTAGCAAAAAGATTTACACTCGCCAAGACACAACCTTCAAATTCATGCAAGTTCCAGTACTTGTATATGCTTTCATGGCCACTTATATTCCTTTACCTATTTTCAATCTTCCCGGCCATGAACAGCAACATCAACCTCCAGTGGTTCAAGCCACCCAGGCTCCTCCAACATCAGATGCTCTTCCATTACAGGTAGTAATTCCTCACTCTCACTTCCTTCCTACTTCTGTTGAAAGACCCCCAGTGGTTGATAGGGCTGACCATGAAGTTGTAGAACCACAGCTTCAATCCCAGGTCATAGAGCCAAACACAGAGTCACATTCTATCTCAACCTCTCCCCCACTGTCTAAAATGTTACCCAGAAGATTACTAGGAAGTAGTACATTGTTAAATATGAGTGAACCCTCAGCTCTGCCTCCTCCTAAAAAAAGAAGAACATATTCTGAGGCATCTGAAAGCCCATCCTTGTCCTCCCAACAGGACATGGACTTTGAAATGGCCAATGAACAGTTACTAGAGGCATTCTCTCAACAGGATGCATCTATTGAAATTCGCCATAGGGCCATGGCATCTTGTACTGAGTCAAGCACAATTCCATTACTCACAATGGAACCATACACTTCCCCAGATCATACTCAGGACACACAGCGAGGAGTGCACGTAGAGTCGGTTACAGTGCCTGCCATAGTTACGGCAGAAGAGCAGTCACATGCTTCAGAGGGAAAATCTGACTCTCCGCCATCTTTAATAGAGTCATTTTCTCCCCTCCCAGATCAAACACCTCTGGCTCCCTTATGGGATTCTCCACTCGCAGATTTATCTGGAGAAAGTGGAGGGAAACTCGGTCAATCTATCCCTGAAGCAATTCAGACATCTATTCCAAAAGATTTGATAGGTTTGACTGAGGATCGGGACTCGCGAATTCCCATTGCACCACCACTGACCTCTCTTGAAGAGGCTAGGGTGATTTTTAATGCAGGTACAGAAGAACAGCAATAGGAAGACTCCTCACGAGCAATTATATTGAGAGAAACACATGCACGTGAGATGAGTGAACCAAACACGAGTGAAATTCAGGTGAGAGCACACACAGACACTGATACTGTAAACCTGTTAGCTCAGATTGCTGCCCTAAAAGAAGAACTTGCTAAAAGCCAAGCTGAAGCTCAAGCATTCAAAGCACAAGTGGTTGAACGGTCTTCTTCTTCCACCTCTGTCAACAATCAGCTTGCAATCATAAGGAACGACATCTCAGATCTAAAGACCACTGTAATACCAAAGCTCAATTCTATTCAGGACACTCCAACTTTATCAGCTGATGACATATCCAACTTCTGCTCTCTACATACAAGAATGACTTCTCTTGAAGACCTCGTTGAGATGAATCATTCACTGGACTCCTCAAGATTTCTAAAGATAGAGACGGGCATGGAACATCTCAATGAAGGGATGAAGCACCTATATTACATGATCAAGAATTCTCATTGCCCTAATGAAGAACAAAGAGCTTATTTTGAAGGACCGTCTGGTGGAGGATCAGGCTCTGGAGGTGATGGAGGTTCCAAAGGAAGGTCAGTAGAGGATCCCTCAACTAAGGGGGAGAAGAAAGGGAGTAGTGCCAAAGGGAAAGAAAAAGATACCTCTGCTGGAAATAAAGGAAAGGCTGATGATGTCTACTACAGTGGAGAACAAGATGACTTTGATATTTTTGACATTCCCACTGAACCAGTTCAGGAAGATAAAGATGGGTTATTTGAAGCTGAAGAGGAAAGTGATTTTGAAGATTGGGAAGAGGAAGATACAGTGGATCCTATGTTTGAGAAAGAATTTCAGAAGGAGCAGTCAGAGATGAAAAGAAAAGAAGCTGAACTTAAGAAGGTCTCTCAGATCATTGACAGGAGGAAAGACATACAAAGAACAGAAACTCTTCAAAAGCAACGTCTTCATGACATTAAGGCTCAAGAAAGGAGAAGAGATGTCAGACTAAAGATTGGTGAAAAATGGGATGAAGCTAGGAGAGTACTCGATATGCCTCAGCTGAGCACTAACAATGATAGGCAGTTCTTACATCTTCTTGACAAGCTGGAAATCTCAAATCCTAACAATGACATGTACATGAATGCTATCAAGACTGAAGTCTCAAGGATCACAGCTGCTTTTGATAGATCCCTAAATGAGATGAGCATTTTTGTATATTGTCAGAGTGAAGGATCATTCAAGGTGTCACTTCATCTATTTGAGAATCGTTCTTTGTCAGAGATTTGGGTTCTTTTAAACAAAGTCAAAAGAAGCTCAGAATTGAATAAAGTTCTTCGAGAAAGGCTTAAAGAGTTTGCCAGCAGGGCTAGTCCTCAAGTGGTCAACAATCCTCATCAGGTGAGATTCTTTAAGTCTGATTGTCTTCAAATCTGTCAGCTAGATGTACAATCTCTTAAAGACTACTCAGCTAAGCATCTGGTCTGGATGGAACATCATTTGAGAACTGCTGGATATTCATCCATATTGAAGACTCAAGCTGCTGACTTGATTCAAGCTTATTGTGAAAAGAATGTTAAAAGATACAATCAACTCAAGAATAAGCTGAAGTCAGTTGGAGTTCAACCAGTCAGACCAGCAAGCTTCACTTCAGAAAAGGATCGTGTCTTTGACAAGGAATTGCTTCAAGATTTAGAAGAAGGTGAAGTCAGAAGAGAAGACAACTGAAGTCAATTAGCTCAAAACTCAATGTAATATGATTAGAGCTTTATGAATCAAGATAGTCTAATGTAGTTATATGTTCAGGCTAGAGGAACATCTATCTTGTATTCACTTGTAAATTTCATTTGGAATCTGGAAAATGTTAAATATAATCCAGAACTTTTCTGCTATTTACTTTACATTACTGTTTATATCTTTTTCTTATTTGTTAGTTGAGTTATCCTCTAGGTATTTGTTGTTATTGTCTAACAAGCAAATAGGGGGAGATTGAAAGGCATATGTCATAGCCTACTCGTTTATTCGAGTATTTAACTCAACTCAAATAAGAATGTAATAAGTAAATAGTGTATCTATCATCAGAGAGATCTCACAAAGTAACATCTGTCAAAGAATAAAGAAACATTGTTCATCTGCAGACTTGAAGATTCACTGGAAGAAGTTCAAGAATTTGATCATGCCTCAGTGATATAAATCAAGATCGTGGATTTAATCAAGTGACAGAGATCTCGTCAGGGTATCATTTATTACAAGGATTCAATCAGAATATTAAAGTCAAGACATGAAGAAACGTCACGAAAGTTAGTCACTCATGAACCAGACAGTACATCGAGTGTCAGCATTGAAGTGGCGGAATTGATTCATAAGTCTCAGTGACTTTTAGAAGATTGTCAGAAGAATGGATGCTGCTAAGGGTTAGTATTAATTCTCTATTAATTAATTAAGTCATATAATTTAATTAAGAAAATAAATTATATCTGCAAAGATTAATTTATTGATTAATTGAATTAAATTGATTAATTAATTTAGAATTAATATTAAGGATTTACAAGATTTTAATTGGTTTAAAATCTGCTTAAATTCAGCAAGACAATTCATTTGAACTAGTATGACAATCGGTATGACAATTGATAGTCATACCGAAAGTCATGCCAATACATTTAATTGTCTTATTAGAATTTCTGTTTAGATTAAAATCAGTTATTAATTCAGCAAAACAATTTATTTGAACTAATATGACAATCGGTATGACAATCTATAGTCATACCGAAAGTCTTGCTAGCTCATTTTTAATTGTCTTGCTAGTTGTAAACATTGTCCTACCGAAAGTCTCACAAGCTTAAAGGATTGTCATTCCAATTCAATCTACTCGGCTGTGTTGTTTAAAAGAAGCAGAAGACCAGTTCAAAAAGATAGGCAATCAAACAGAATACATACTCAAGAACAAAAAGAAAAAGGAGCAGAAAAATATTACATCTCATCTGCAACTTCAAGATCAATTTCTAGATTGTAAAGTTAAATCCAATCAACTAGAAATACTTATCTTGTTCTTGTGTATCAATCTAGCGGATTAAAATCCCTAGAACTTAATCTCAAATCGCATTTAGCATTTGATCTTTTAATTACAAAAATAGAAAAAGTTCATGTCGAATTTATTCTAGATTTGTAATAATTGATTTGAGATTAATCCCTTGTAACCGATACCGTAGTTGTAACACCTTTCAAGTTTAATAAAAGTTTTATTTAACTTGAATTTTGTTTCACAATTTTATTCCGCATTTTATTCGATTAAACGGTATTGTTTGCATTCAACCCCCCCCCTTCTACAAACAAATTGGGACCTAACAATGATAGTGAAAAGTTCATGGACATAGGGGGAGAAGTAATCCCTAGCTCCAGATCTGGCATGCCATCATGGGCATTCTCCAAGGAATGTGATATTCAACACTTCAAAACCACTCTCATCTATCAAATTCAAGAGACACATAGTGCTCTTTAATCCACTACAAATGCTAGCACCAGGAAGCTCTTACAGGCACATCTCAACTCTCTACAATTACATCAGATTCAATCTCTTCAACACAATCAGGATGTCACTTGTATCAAAACTGAGATTGATCAAGTAAAGAAGGATGTCTCTGAAAGATTGGATGCTAAACTTTCAGATGCAACAATGCTTGATATTAAAAGATAGCTAAGGAAGAATTCAGATCTTTCTACTAAAGTGGATTCCCTGGATGCAAGACTAACTGCAATAGAGCTATCTCTCACAGGTATCCAGCTATATCAAGCACAACAAACTCAGTTGCTGCAAAAGCTAGTGGTTGCACAAACTTCTACCTCCACTCTACTTGATGATAACAACTAAGGGGAGAAAGATTTAACAATCCAAGTCAATCAAGCAGAGCCAACCAGTGAGGGGGAGCATGTGGTAAATGTTCAAATCAGTCAAGTAATTGTTTCAGAAATTACTCTGCCAAAGTCACCAGTATTAGACGAAATTGATCTGATCCAAATAGCATCTGCTAAACTTGATTCAAAGACAAATCCCAAGATGCTTGATGTTGCAGCTGTTGAGAAGGAACTAGGATGAGAAATGGAAGAAGATTGATGCAGCTATTCAGGAGAAATTTGGTCAGCTACAGAAGCCAGACAAGACCTTTCATCACCATTCTTAAGTCAAACAACTCTCAGTGCATGAAATGAGTCTGGGCAACTTGGAAAAAGGCCAAACCTCATGCATCAAGTCTCCAAAAGCAAATATAATCTTGAAGCCTAAAAGAAACTTCTCAAAGTTCTCAGACAAAAATCCTTTGGATCTTGTGTGTGAGACACCTAGGCCAGATGAGAAGAAGCTGTTGGCTAGGTCAATTGCATTTTTCAAAGATCCAACTGATTCAACACTTAAAAGAAGGATTGCCAAAATCTACAAAAATGGTAAGGAAATCTGTGTGGTGGCTGGACACCCTCAGTTAGAGGCTAAGAAGGAAGAGAAGGAAAGAATCAGGCAAGAAAAGAAGCAGGCTGCCTTAGATGCTAAAAAGCTCAAACAAAAGAAGGAGCAAGCTGCTATCTTGGCCAAACTTCAAGCCGTGAAGACTACAACAGAGATTTCTGCACAACCATTTGTGATTACTGAAGCTAAAGATCATAAAGTGTAAGATGCATCTCAACAGATAAAGAAACCAAGGTACAAGCAAATAATCAAGATAAAATTGGACTTTAGTGATGAGGAAATGGAACACTACATTCCCAAACAGTCTACATTAACAACTCAGTCATCCAAGCCACCAGTGGTATAGGAAGAATTCAAGGTAGATCCTACAAAGAACTTTCATGGTGAGCCCATAGTTCCTAAGGATGAGCCAATAGACTGGGAAAGTTTGCCAATTCCTGAACTCAATTTACCTATCTTCAACAACAAGCCAAAGAAAAAAAAACTAGAGCAATCAAGAAAGTGAAGCCTGTGACTCTTAGACCCTAACCAAATCTCAACCTACAGTCAACAAGGGAGATCTTTTATACATCTGTGACATCAAGGAGTTCTCTGATATAAACCTCTACTTGAATGAATTGGAAGAAGTAAGAGGGATTGATGCTCACGGACATCTTCCTGAAAGGCTGGTGTTCAAGTACAAGGGAGGAAGAGAAATCACATGGCCACTTCACAGGGTTCTTCAAGAAAGCCAATCTGTTCTGATAAAAGTTTTCACATCCTTCAAGAAGAACTTTGGGTTCAATGTAACTGCAAGAAAACTGGTTCCAAAGAAGATAGAAGAGTTAAGGAGTAATAGAGCCAAATATGCACTTCCAAAAACTCTATCAATTCCCTTCACAGGAAAGAGAGTGCATTTGAGGCCTTATTGGCTGATGGAATTCATGGAAGATAAGGGAGTTAGAGGATTCTTCAGACTGGATGACCAATTGAGTATCTCTAGCAATGAGACTCTATTGGAAATGCAAGAAATGCTGGATCTATCTGAAACTAATGAACTTGAATTTCACAGACAACTCCAGAATCAAATAGAGGAAAACAACAGAAAGCTTGGGAAGAAATCCAGACAATCAAGGAAATAGAATTATCTGCTCAGACTAGAGGAGCACCTTGATAATGATTGTGAGAACTCTTTTTACACTTTACTTTGTTCAAATTTTCAATAAATGTTGTAGCACACATCAGTTTTATCTACTACTTTTTATCTGTATTTTTAGGGTGCTTTGTTATCATCAAGTTTCTCTTAATTTATGGCTACAATTCCAGTAGACATAAATTGGGGGAGATTGTTAGGAATATGTTGTGAACTTGATGATAAGTTAAACAAAACACCTTAGTAGATTTAACTTGGTGAATTTTGTAGCACTCAATGGATGATCTAATATAGGCCCAACGGATGATCTAATATAGTCCCGACGGATGACAGATTAACATCCATCGAGTGAGTAGCTTATGTAACAAATAAGTTCTGTAGCACATTTCTGCAAACAACATGTTTTAAGTCAAGTAAATTGTTTAGGGTTCTCTAAGTCATGTTGACTACTAGATTGATATGCAGAATAGGTTGACTAATTATAAATATAAGATGTCTTATAATTCTGTATAAATGAAATGGAGACAGTAAAGACTCCCGACGGATGATCTACAAGACTCCCGATGGATGATCAACAAAGTTCCCAACGGATGATCAACAATGTCCCGACGGATAATCAAATTCAAATAGCTGTTGGCAGTGACAACACAGTCATATGCATTGGGTGTTTGCAAAAGGAATGTGGCAGCCTGTTAAGAAGGATTTCGAGAATAAAGAAGCATTACCATTTCCATGCAATTGTGAAGATATTCAAAGATGCTGGAATAGAGTAGTGAAGTAGCATGGAGTTTTTATTATCTTGTCTTAATGTCATGTAAACTTGGTGATATAAAAACCAAGTGTAGCAAGTAGAACAATTAACTAAGCAAGCTTATATTTAGAGAAACATATCAAGCTGTATTCTGTGAGCATTTCTCTATAGTTTAGTTGTTCAAACTTGTAAGCACCTGTGAGCTATTCAAAGCTTCACAGAGTTCTAAATTTGATATATATATATATATATCGTGAATACTTTCAAATCCACCAGAAAGTTTTAAAAGCTTGTATTTTTATTACTTAGTGTTTTTATTTCCATCACTCTTTTATTCCACACCATTGCTAATCAAACACTGTTATATTTATCAAGTTAGAACATTCCTTAAATTTGAAAAATTTCCTGAATTACATTCAACCCCCCTTCTGTAATTTTTGTTGTATTGTTAGGGAATAACATACTCAACTTATATTTGATATGTTTTAGACGTTATGCAATATTTATCAATAATATAATTATATGATGTACAAAAAAAATTTAGAAAATGGCTTGTGCCTCGCACGGGTTATTATGCTAGTTCTAGTTAATATCATAATTGTAGGTTCCCCAATTTTTTTCCAATTTTTTTCCTCAGATTTCATATAATAAATTACAACATTCCTAAATATATTATGGGACCCCGCATGCATATATATGTACCAACAGATCAAAACCGTCACGTGTTAGGTATGTCATTTGTTAAAATATTTGGGAAACATTTTTGGGAAACCTAGCCACTGGCTATTTTCGTTGTATAACACCGATACAAGATATTAAGTTCAAAATAAAAATTGATTAGTAATTATCAATTATATAAAATACCTTATAGATGTTAATATCTCTATATTTTACAAAAGTTTTAGAAAAAAATAAATTTATTTTGTTTGTTATTTTAACAATTCTTAGTAATATGTTGTATAATTGACGATAACTCACCAAAATACCTTAAGTAGAATTGTTAAGTGTCATTTAGAAGTCTTCAACGGATAACCACAGTCTATCTATTCGTTGAAGGAGTAACTTATATTAATAAGTGTGCAACACATTCTGTACACTATGATAACTAAGAGATCTGGGAGTTATAGTGATTTCTAAGTCATGTTGACAGTGGCAAGATATACAAAATAGGTGGGCTAAGTGTAGATATAAAATGCCTTGTAATTTTGTATAAGTGATAGAGTATCGTAGCTAAGTAAACATCTTCAACTGCTAAACTACAAGTTTCAACAGATGACTCAATCTGCCTTCAACGGATAGCTAATAAAGAGGTCTTCAACTGATATCAGATAAAACTTCAACGGATGATCTATAAGATAGCAGTTGATTGTGACTTGACAGAGGCTGAAATAGTCACATGAGTTGATAGTGCAGAAAATAAATGTGGCATCCTGTTTACAGGTTTTAGAAAAAAGTGAAACATTTCCATTTTCATGCAAAACAAGGTCGTTCAAAGATGCTATATCTTACTTGGATTGCACTGGACTGAGAGATGAAGAAGCATGTACATGGACCTAGCTGTTAGGAATTTTATTCTTGTTTATTGCATATGTAAACTTGGTTCAATATAAATCAAGTATATCAAGTATTTACATAACAAGTAAGAACTCAAGAGTTTAGCAAGCTGTATCTTTAGAAAATACTCTCAAGTTCAAAGTTGTAAGAAAATACTTGTAAGCAGCTGTGTGCAATTTGCATCACAAAGATTTCTTCAAATATACATCTCTGGTGAAAAGACAAATTCACCAGAAAGTTTTTAAATATTGTGTTTATTTACTCTTTGTGAGTAGAATACTTTAAAATCTTTATCTGCATTCTTTCTTATTCAAAAACACAGTTGTATATTCTATAAAGAGTTTTTCAAAAAAGAAAAAGAAATCAGAATTCCATTCAACCCCCCTTCTGTAATTCTGTTGTATTTTTGGGAAATAATAATTGGTATTAGAGCAACCTCTTAACGTACAAAGAGTTTAAAGATCAAAGAAATCAAACATAAGTTGATAGTGCACAAAAGGAATGTGGAAGCCTGGTTACAGGTTTTAGAAGAAAGTGAAGTATTTCCATTTTCATGCAAAACAAGGTCGTTCAAAGATGCTATATCTTACTAGGATTGCATTGGACAGAGAGATGAAGAAGCATGTGCATGGACCTAGTTGTTAGGACTTTTATTCTTATAAGCACATGTAAACTTGGTTCAATATAAATCAATTTTAGCAAGTATCTACTTAACAAATAAGAACTCAAGAGTTTAGCAAGCTGTATCTTTAGAAAATTCTCTCAAGTTCAAAGTTGTAAGAAAATACTTATAATCAGCTGTGTGCAATTTGCATCACATAGATTTCTTCAAATATACATCTCTGGTGGAAAGACAAATACACCAGAAAGTTTTTAAACATCGTATTTATTTACTTTGTTTGAGTTGAATACTTCAAAATATTTGTCTGCATTCTTACTTATTCAAAAACACAGTTGTATTTTCTATAAAGATTTTTTCAGAAAAGAAAAAAAATCAGAATTCCATTCAACTCCCATTTTGTAAATTTGTTGTTGTATTGTTGGGAAATAACAATTGTTGGAAAACAAAGTTGTATTTTATATAAAGAGTTATATAGATTTAAAAAAAAAATATTTATATACAATCCAACCGTACGGATACGAAGATCTGTATGTTTTGATAACCTGAATTTTTTTAAAAAAATAAATTTATTTTATCTGTTGTTTTAATAATCAAGCAATTGTTTGAATAATACTTTTTATTAGTGTTTAGTCCCATATTGATGTTTCAATTTTTTTAAAAATATTTATGAATGATCTAACCGTACGGATGTCAAGATCTATATATTTTAGTAATATGATAAATTTATTAGGAAAAAAATAAATATATTCAGTTTGCTATTTGAACAGTCAACCAGTAGTTTAACCAGTTCTCATTACTAGCGTTTAGTCCCATATTGATATTTCGATTTTTGAAAAAAAAATAGAAATGATCCAACCGTAAAAACATTAAGATCTATATATTTTAGTGATATGATAAAAAATTTAGAATAAAATAAATGTATTTTA
Source organism: Apium graveolens (assembly GCF_009905375.1). Taxonomy (NCBI): domain Eukaryota; kingdom Viridiplantae; phylum Streptophyta; class Magnoliopsida; order Apiales; family Apiaceae; genus Apium; species Apium graveolens. The sequence goes on from NC_133657.1 coordinate 66,099,255, forward strand.
TTTACTATTTTAACAATCAAGCATACCTCTATGCGGAGCTACACTTTCCAAGTTCCTGGGAATAGGTCTGTCAATGGAGCGAAAATCCGATCCGCCCCGATCCGATCCAAGGCCATTTTAGCCGATATGGATCGACCTATTAAAAATCCGATCCGGGATCCGATCCGATAAGAAATATCCGATTATAAATGGAGCGGATATGGATTTAGGCCGATTCGATCCGTTAATAACCCGATCCGGTTATATATATATATATATATTATAACAATATTTTTTAATAATTCTAATTTTAAACATATTATCCTCGAGTCAAATTCCATTATCTATATTTCGTTCGGTTCGGTCTCAAGCTTACAGTCCATTTCTATAACCTCATTTCCGTAACCCTATTTCTTTTACCTTTTAGAGCCGCATAACCCAAAATCTTAATTCATACAACACTTCCATTTCGCAACATCAATTTTGTCATAGTCAACACTAAAATATTGTACAACTCGGTACATTTATTTTAAAAAGCGAATTTTAGTTTGTAATTTATTTTGAATTTTGTTGGATTTTACTTGTATTTTAATATATTTCGGAATTGTAAATTTTAAATAAATTTTTTAATAAGTTAAGTTAAAAAAATAAATATACATAAATGGAGCAGATATCCGATCCGAAATCCGTGATCCGAACGGATCCGGATATGGATCGACCTATAAAAAATCTGGAGCTGATCCGATCCAAATCCGAAAAAATAAATGGATATGGATATGGATTTAGGCCGATCCGATCCGATCCAAACCCGATCCATTGACAGGCCTACCTGGGAATACTCTTAGGATCCCAAGCGAATATATCCATGAACTCTCGAAGAGCCTGAACTAGTTTTTGATGAATTTCTTAAGAAAGACACATTCCTATCTTGATCACTTTCTCTACAATACCATTAACTATGGGTATTTCTTTCATCATTTTGTTTGGCTCGCAACTGCAATTTGATGGTACCTCAGCGACCTCGAGAGGGTCCGTCCACTTTGATGACCTGGTTGACCCCATAGTCTTTTGCAGTATCTTTATTTGGTATTGAACTTTCGATATAACATTGCCTCGAGGCTCGTTGGTCTCTACGGACTTCACCCACCCCGAACTCTACAGGATGCGTGATTAAAGTGATGGCCTTTAACACATCTATTTTTGTTAGTAATAGATTTGCAAATGAATGATGTGTAAATGTGTATATGAAATGAAGAAGAAGAAGAAGAAAAGGAATATATTTCAATCAAGTTAAAAAACTGAACATCACAGCTTTAGAGTATTTATAGACAAGTACAGTTGTCAACTCTTTCTAACAAACTTAACAGAATGATTACAGCTGGAAATTAACACTAATTCCAAATAACAGGCTTAAGCTCTTTGTTGTATTGAGACTTGATAGCATGATCAATAGCAGCCTTATGTTGAGGCTTCAAGCTAACCAACACAGAAGTATGGCCTGATACATTGCTATTTGTATTACTCTCCCCACAAGCTTGAGGCAAACAAGGATTGTGCAGACCAAGATTGGAACAAATAAACCAGTGAGCTGTTCCACCAAGAGCTTTGGTTAATATATCTGCCAACTGAAACTTACTGGGAACTTTCTGGGGTAGAATAGTACCAGCTTGAACCTTCTCTCGGATAAAATGGCAATCTAATTCAATATGCTTGGTACGGGCATGTTGAACAGGATTGTTTGCTATATCAATAGTTGCTTGATTATCACAACAAACTGTAACAACATACGTAACCGGAACCTGAAGATCAGCCAACAAATATTTGACCCACATAATCTCAGTAGTGATTGAAGCAAGAGCACGATACTCTACCTCTGCAGTGCTCTGGGATGTGACTGTCTGTTTCTTAGCCTGCCAGGAAATGAGAGAAGAACCCAGTTGAAGTAAAAAACCAGTAATAGAACGTCCAGAAATTGTACAACCGCCCCGGTCACTATCACAGTAACCCTTCAAAACCAAAGGAGTATCGACTGGAAAGAAAAAACCCATGCCTGCAGTACACTTTAAGTAACGAAGTACACGAAACAAGACATCAAGATGCTTCTGTCGAGGTGATTGCATAAACTGACTAAGCAAGTGAACAAAGAAGCTAATGTCAGGACGAGTAAATGTCAAATATAACGACTTGCCAACTAAGCTTCGATAAAGAGAAGGATTCTTCATAAGGGGCCCAGATTTGACATTGTCATGAAGCTTGAGATGTTGATCTAGAGGAATTGACAATGGTTTTGAATTCAACAAATTTGTGTGAGTAAGCAAGTCCAAAATAAACTTGTGTTGACTCAAAAGTAAACCCGTCTCAGTTCTTGAAATTTCAAGTCCAAGATAATACTTAGCTTGGCCCAAATCTTTGATACTGAATTTATCATGTAAAGCAGTCTTGACGGAATCAATAAAAGGGGTAGAATTACCAATTAACAGAATATCATCGACGTAGATGACAGCCACAGTAAAAAATGATCCCTGTTGATGTGTAAATAAAGCACAATCAGCTCGTGATTGCTTAAAACCAAGAACTAGTAGAAAATCAGATAGTTTCTTGTGCCATTCACGAGAAGCTTGGCGTAAACCATAGAGAGATCGAATTAATTTACAGACGAGGTGAGAAGAAGCAGAATCAAGAACATAACCCTGTGGTAAATCCATGTAAACTTCTTCACTTAGATCCCCGTGCAAAAATGCGTTATTGATGTCAAGCTGAAATAAAGGCCAATTCTTGGAAGATGCAATAGCCACAACAGACTTAACGGTGACCCCCTTTGCAACCGGGGCAAAAGTATCATGAAAATCCACCCCTGGTTCTTGGGTATACCCTTTCGCCACTAGACGTGCTTTAAACCTGTCAACAATTCCATTTGCAAGATACTTGATCTTATACACCCAGCGACAACCAATGGTTTGCTTAGTAGGAGGTAATGGTACAAAAATCCAAGTATTATTAGATTCTAATGCATCTAATTCTTTGTTCATAGCTTCAATCCAACGAGGATCACAAACAGCCTGAGCAAAACTCTTTGGTTCAGTATTCTGAATGAGTTTACTAAAGAAGGAAGCATGAGAAACAAAAAAGGAGGCTGTAGAAAGAAAATTGGCCATAGGATACTTAAGAGAAATGCCCTGAACATTGTGTGCTTGATAATCAGACCACCAAACAGGTGGCTTACGATTTCGGGTTGATTTTTGAAGCTCGTCTGCATTAGTATCTTGAGGCAAATCTGTTTCAGGAGAAAAATTAGCAAGAGTATCCTCATCAGGAGGCAAATCCTGCCAACCAGAAAAAGGAGAACCAGAATCAACATCTGATGAACCAGAAACATCAGGAGAAATAGAAGTGCTGGACTCAAGATTAGGAACAATGTCATTGGTAGAAATAGTAATGTCTGAACAAGGCATAACAGAACTAGAAGGAGTGTCTAACCAATGATGCAGAAAGTATGGATCTGTTGGAGACAATGTAGAAGAATCATCAAGGAAAGGAAATTGAGTCTCATGAAAAATCACATGGCGAGATACAAACACGTCCTTTGTTGTGATATTCAAAAGTTTGAAACCTCGATAATCAGGAGGATAACCCAAAAAGACTGATCGTATAGCTCGAGGATGAAATTTATCATCATCATGTATTGATGCAAAACACAAACATCCAAAAACTCGAAATTGAGTATAATCAGGCAATTTCTTGTACAAACACTCAAAAGGTGTTTTATTATCAAGGTCTGGAGTGGGAAGCCTGTTGACAATATACGTTGCAGTAGAAATATATTCATCCCAATACTGAATATGTAGACCAGACTGAAATCGAATGGCACGTGCAATGGACATAAGTTGCCGATGTTTACGCTCCACACGGCCATTTTGAGCTGGTGTCCCAACATAAGATGCTTGATGAGTAATTCCATTGTCAACCAAAAAAGAATTCAAAGCAGCATTGAAGAACTCCGTGCCATGATCACTACGAATTTGATGTACCTTAGTGTGGAACTCATTGTGAACTGCAAGCAAAAAGGCTCTTATTTGGTTGAAAACAAACTATTTATTAGGCAGCATAAAAGTCCAAACTGATCGTGTATGATCATCCACCACAGTAAGAAAATAATGACTACCTTGATGAGATTCATGAGCATACGGTCCCCATAAATCAATATGAACCAACTGGAAAGCATGCTCCGCACGATTGTGACTCAAAGAAAAAGGCAATTTGATTTGTTTTGAAAGAGGACAAATAGGACAACTTTTATTGTTGTTATCCAAAATATTGCCTCTGAGTTCTGATATTTGATGCAACACATCATAAAGACCATCAATGAGTTTACCAGACATTAAAGGAACTGTGGATTTGTTGTTATAAAACTCACAATGACCAGGCATAAACATGGCATTTCCTTGTGAATCAGATAACCATTTGGAGACAGAGAACAAATTGTATCCAAAGGCAGGTACAAACAAAATATCATGCAATTCAATGTGAGATTGTATAGTGAAAATACCTGTTTGATGAACCAGAATAGTGGTACCATTAGGCAAAGCTAAATTGATAGGAGTTGATAAAGTTTGCACATTATTCAACAAATCAAATGAGCAACAGATGTGATCTGTGGCTCCTGTATCAACCAACCAAACAGATGAAGAAGAAGTTGAGACAACCAGACTAGCTCTTGAAGTAACCATACCAGCCAAATGATCTTCTGAACTCCTTGTACCTTTTGAATTCCCCATAAAGAAACTCATCATCTGGCTTATCTGATTAATTTGATTCTGCATCTGATTAATCTGATCAGGAGATGATCATGTTTGTGTAGAATTGACTTGAGATTGTTGCTTAGGCAAACTCCTGAACTGAGATGGAAGATGTGAAGATGAACCAAGTTCTTTCTTCTTTTTCCAATTTGGTGGATAACCAATGATTTTGAAGCAATTCTCTTTAGTATGTCCATTGTAGTTGCAATGGGAACATTTGATAACAGGTTTCACTGCACTAGGAACAAAAGGCTTCTTGAAATGACTACTAGCACCAACAACATCTACATTTGCTATTAAGGAATTAACAAGAGGATTGAGCAGTGTTTGATGTCCTTGACGTGTCCTTTCATCCTGTTTCACAAATGCATAAGCTTGTGAAACAGTTGGCAAATGATTCATCATGAGAATCTGACCTCGAATAGTTGAATTACTCTCATGAAGACCCATTAAAAACTGCAATAACTTTCTCTTCTGATCTCGTTCAATCTGAACCTTATGAGCTCCACAAACACATGCCACAGTAGGTTCAAGAACAACATACTCATCCCACAAGCCTTTCAATTTGTGAAAATAAATCTCAACAGATTTAATCCCTTGTTCAAGACTATGAATATCTTTAAGCAGCTGAAACACTCTATGTCCACTAACGCCAGAGAAACGTTCTCTCAATTCATTCCACACTTCCTGGGCAGTAGTGACATAATTCAATCCTTCTGATATATCATCTGATACGGAATTAAGAATCCAGGTAATGACTAAATCGTTGACTCTCTCCCATTGTGCACACAGTGGAGAATTAATATCTGGTTTTGGATACGTCCATTAACCAAAACATATTTGTTTCATGCATTGAGAGCGATCTGCATCGATCGACTCCAAGGTGCATAGTTATCTGGACCGACGAGTTTCTTAGCAAGTAGCAACAAGCCTAGATGATCCGTGTTATGGATGAACAGCGGATGTGCATTATTGTCTACTGCTATATTATTGTAAGATTTATACTCAATCTGTTCGCGATCTTTATCAACATCGGTATTATCATCTAAATGACTACTCACAGCTGTGTCGTGAACGTTTTTGTCTAAATTGTTGATCGACGTGACTAAATCAGTATGTTTTGAGTAGTAATTCGTCAATTTGTTATAAAAAACAAGTCTAAATGACGAACAATCGATTCAATCAAAATTAGGTAACAATTTTGTAAAACTAGGGTTAGATGCGTTGAAAAATTGGCGAAACCTGAAAAATTGGAGCTTAATTGCTTCGTCAATTGAGATCGGAGATGTTGCAACTAACCGAAGCAGAATAAGAAGCGAAATGAAGAACACGCAGTCGCGATAAGATCGTAAACAGTCATGTCAAGCTCTGATACCATAATAGATTTGCAAATGAATGATGTGTAAATGTATATATGAAATGAAGAAGAAGAAGAAAAGGAATATATTTCAATCAAGTTAAAAAACTGAATATCACAGCTTTAGAGTATTTATAGACAAGTACAGTTGTCAACTCTTTATAACAAACTTAACAGAAAGATTACAGCTGGCAATTAATACTAGTTCCAAATAACAGGCTTAAGCTCTTTGTTGTATTGAGACTTGATAGCATGATCAATAGCAGCCTTATGTTGAGACTTGAAGCTAACCAACGCAAAAGTATGGCCTGATACATTGCTATCTGTATTAGTTCGTCATAGTATGTCAATGTATTTGGATATCAGGTTTACTATATGGAACTTGACAACTTGCCGAGGACTTCCGAAGAGGACGGGCATGTCGATGAAGCCGATCACCCTAAAATCTTTACCAGTAAAACCATACAAGGGCGTATTTTTGGCATTGTCAAGCTTGCGATCTCCTAAATTCATCCTGGAATATGTTCCAAATTTGGCTGTGACCACTAGGCATCTTGATGTCCTTGGATCATGTCTTCGATATAGATATCACTAGGGTAGGATTCCTCCGAGGCTTCTTAGCATTGACCATAAATACTTTCCTTACGTACAGCTTTTTTCAGTTATTTGATCCTCGCCAGCAGAGTGGCCTCATGAGATTACAACTATAACTCTGTCGAGGTCTCCAGGACGAAGAAGTTTCAAGTGGTTGAAGAAGTCTAGAAGTTTATAAAGTCTGATGGGTCCGTCCGTGGACCCAACAAACGATTTGATAGGAGGTACTTTCAAGTCCCTGATGATTTTAGCATTCTCGATACTCACTGACAATAGGCTCTATGTCATACCTCAGGGTCTCCGATTTGAGTATGTATGTAATTTTTGATGAGAGCCAAGTCATCTTCGAACTTGGATGACTTGCGAGCTTTCATTTTGGGAACCAACTTGTTTTTCTGCTTTCTCTTGGAGGCAAAAGACTCTGTTGACTCCTCATAACCCTGTTGTGTTGGTGTCTCCCCTGAAATTGCGTCTGAGAAATTGAGAACAAATAATTAGTGCATCTTCATGATTTGCCTTCTTCACACTCGCACATCTTTAGTTACGACGCCTTCCTTCATCTTTGAAGCTTCTACATCTTTGGATACTGGGCTTTAACAAGGATTTTTGTATATTGGTGGTGGACTTGGGCCCAACATAAATGAAGTCTTTTTTTCTTGTATTTCTTTTTCAAAGGCCGACCCATCCAGATAAGATGATCCGGAAAGTGTTATACTAGTAGTTTATTAGTGTTATACTACACAAGTTTTGTATTTGGTGATAGGACTATATTTTTGATGTTAATGGACATGTGCTAGTGAAGAATAAGGATATTCGGAACATATCACATAACTATTTTAGGGAGTTATTTAATAAAGAGAGAATCGGTGTTAAGGAGATAGGAGCAGATAGTGAGTCTAGCTTTGACTTTGGTGTTCAGCCTTCTATGAGCAGAGCCGAAGTTAAGGGAGCATTACATAAGATGGGGAGAGGTAAAGCTACATTAGCCCGATTATAAATGATTTGTTAATTGTTACTTATATTTATTTTTATTAAAATAATTATTGCTTGTATTATATATAATATAATACTTTCAATATTTTTTAATATCATTTAAGAATATATAATTATAGTTCAATTTCTTAATTATATATGTTTGTTATACATATTATTAGATATTATAGTAGAATAATAGGATACCCCTTACTACCTATACTTTACCCATTACTACATGTACCTTAGCACGTGCAAGCCACTTATCTGACGATCAAACCATATAACCGTACCACCAAAACTCTCTTACTCTAATTATATATAGGATATAACTAGCTTAACTCCCGTACGACGCACGAGTTTTCGTTATTATTTAAATTTTTTATTTATCCCATCTGTTATAGGGAGAATTCGGTATAACAATATTTTGGAGGTTTGCTGAAATCACGGAGCAAAATATGATTATTTTGCTAAGAACGCGAAGAACACGAAATGGATTTTGATGAATATTGTAGCTGATCTTGTTCGTTGATTCAAAGAATGTCAGAGAGAAAATATTTTTCTCCCTTCTTTCAGACTATTGATCATCCGTAAACAAGAGGCCTACGTACCCTTTTATAGGGGTTCAAGCCACACGTAGTTCTTGGAGGACAAGTTACTTAGACGGGCTAGGGTTTGGCCCGGTCCATCAAAGCCCAGGTTCGTTGACCGTTGGATAGTTCGTAGAAAACCCATATTATTCCATGGCCCAAGCCCAATTAGGCTATAATAGGCTGTCATGGCATTAGGCGAAGATATCTCGTTGGTGAGGCATGAGAACACCTAGAGGCCTCACATGCGACCCCTTAGAGTCTGGTCATGTGATGTGGTCCCAGAAATATATAAGTAGTGTTGACCTGGATGAGGCCCTTTCAAGCGTATTGTAGTCCTGCTAGACTTCCATGATGTGCCCCAATAGGGTCATGTAGTCATAAATTGTTATAGTTATACCTCCTGTGTAGTTGAGATATCAGTAATAACTCCCACTTGTCTCTTAAAATCTCTTTAAAATATGAGGTGAGGACCTCTCTCCTGTTGATATGAGGGCAGGACTTCCCTATTGTTTATGTAGAGGCAGCCATGTGCACATAATAATATAATGGTACGACTCCTCTTATTGATATATCCCCACGTGTCAGCTGGTGAGGTCTTGGTCAACATAACGGTACATAATTTCTGGTCAATATACCGGTATGAGAGTCCAACTTTATATTCAGATCCAATTATTTTAGCCCAATAATAATAACAATTCTTCTTATGGGTTTGTTTAGAGCCCATATCAATATGTTAGGTCACACAACACTGTAGAAGGGGGTTGAATACAATATTTAATACAATCAAATCGATTTCGAACACAAGTAACAGTAAATAGATATATTCAATATAATAAACTCTGTTACAATGGAACTGTTCTCTCTCAGTGATGAACAAATATTACGAGAGCTGCTAGGTTACAATGTATGATCTTCTCGATAATGATAACACATATAGTGTAACACATATAGTGTAAACCTATGTCTGTATTTATATAGTACACAGTTACAAGATAACTTATAATTGATATGGAATATCATTATGTCTCCTAAAATATATCAATCAGATATCTTATATAATTCTTTCAGTCCTCTAACTCTTTCCATGCATATCTTCTCTTATATTAGTCTCGATCTTTTTTCCTGTAAATCAGCTTCCTTCCTTAACTGTAAGTCCTCTCGTACTTAAGTTCTGATATCTATCTTTTGATATTTATCTTCTGATAACCTAAGTTCTGATATCCTTAAGTTCTGACTTCCAGTAAAGACTGATATTTCCTGTTTGTTAAGATCTGAAAACTAAACATGAAATATATTATACATGACATCTCAAATATATCTAGCAATCTCCCCCAACTTGTAAATTGTGCAAAAATATACAAGTTAATAGATTTGATGATGTTAAAAACATTTAAGTTCAAATGCAATAAGAGTTTAATAAGACTATTAACTACAACTTACAGTCCTTGTAGCTTTACCAACTTCACTGGATCAATCTGAATCCATAATGATTCTTAACAAAATCTTTTACCAGCTTATCTTCAGCTTTTCTCAGAACTTCAACTAACTGTGCTTTGACCTGCATTAGTTCTTCATCTTTACTGTCACCAATTTGATAAATGGCTGTTCTGAGAGCTTGAATTGATGTTCTTTCAAGTCCATCTTCAAGTCTGATAACTCTAGGATGTGAAGAGTTTTTATTATAACATAAGCATCTTCCTTTAAGAATAACTTCCACTTTAGCAGAGTTCTTCGGCATAGGAATTTCTCTTCCATCACCTTCAATAATCATTGGTATATACTGAGAAGTCTTTGTACCCTAGATTCTAAGTGGATCTATTATAGCCTTCAAAATATATTCTGACCATCTTCTTGTAACATCATATTTTACTTCCAGAAGATAGTGAATATGTTGAAGCTCTCTGACAGACTTTTTTAGCACATCAGTATCAGATAGTCTGTAAGTTAGTCCATCATTGAGAAATAAAATCAATTTCTCCTTTAGATTATCCTTATCATGATCATCTATCACAAGTTGAGTAGACAACACTTTGTCAAGGTGTTTTTGTTTGATTTGTTCATATGGTTTGTCTGTCAACATGAAAGGATCTCTTAGAGTAACTTCTACTCCTGTTTGTATCTTCTCTTCATCAGAACCTAATGCAGCTCTATCTCTAGGTTGCTTGGATTTCAACCCAAATGTTGCGAGTTGATTCATCATAAGATTGGATTTTAGTTCAACTGGAGTAGATTTCTTCCATAACAGCTTCTTCTTGTCAGCAATTGTCATCTTTTCCAAATCAACTTGATCAGAATTTGATGTTTCTTCTGTAACTTGCTGTTCTTCATTCTGAATAACTTGAGCAGTGTCAGAGGTTGTTTTAGATTCTTCAATTACCTTTCTTCTCTTCAGAATTTGAACAGTTTCATCTTCTATCAAATCATCATCATGCATTGTAGTTTGATAGACTGAAACAGAAGGACTTATCTTTTTCTCAATCTTTAAAGGTTCACCAACCTTTTATTTTCCTTTTGACTTAGGATCAATCTCAGTTTCTAGTCTTGGACTTTGAAGTCTCAGAATTTGACTTTTCCCTGATCACAATGCCTTTTTCCTTAGGCCTTGAAGGTTTTTTTGCATCAGAAACTTTAGACTTAAGATTTGTCTTTTTCAGCCGCAAATCTAGCTTCTTCCTCCTTGAGAGTTTCCAAATCCATTCCTGGATTTTGTTTCAGAAATAATCTTCTAGCTATCTCCTCATCAAGTGTCTGGATTTTAGGATTTTTGTAATAAACAATAGTCTGCTTCCCCTTTAGCTTCAGAGTTTGTAAAAACTTCTGTGAGTCTTTAGATCCTGACTGAATCAGAATATCAGAACTTGACATCAGACTTTGTTTATCAGAACTTGACTTCAGACTTTTAGCATTCACAGCATCGGAACTTGACTTGTTCTGTGTAGAAGATTTTCCTTGAACTTTTCCTTGACCTCTGCTCTTATCAGAGTTTCCCTAGTCATCACCTTTATCATCCTTCTTCTTCAGTAGTTGAGTAGGTGAGCATTTGGACTTAACTACCTTCTCCCCCTTTTTGGCATCATCAAGAAGTAAGAGAGAGAGAGAAAGAGAGAGAGAGAGAGAGAGAGAGAGAGAGAAAGTTCAACTGAATATTGAATTTCATCCAATTGAGCTTTCTGAGAAGCTTGGTTAGCCAGGACCTCATCAATTTGAGCCTGTTGCTTCTCTTGAATCTTCTCAATGAATTCAACTTTCTCAAGAGTAGGTCTGATATATCTATTCTTGTCAAGCTTGATCTGTGGATCTAGCTTATCAGTAGAAGAATGTAGACCTTGAAGATGTTTGGTAGACAGAGCTGTGATCTTGAGTTGTGTCTTGAAATCAGCATTTGTGAGCAACTCATCAGCTTTAGCAATATGCTCTGTCAGAATTTTAGGGCTTGGAATAAAATCTGATTCATTCCACTTCTTGGTCCACTCCACACCTCTGTGAGTATCCTCCCAAGGAATTGGCGCATCCTGTTTAACAAATTTCTTTACCAATGCTTCCTTGCCTAGTATGGGAACTGGAGTCTCAACAGAAACACTGTCTTCAGAACTTGAGGAAGACTCACTATATTCTGACAACACAATAGTGTGTGAAGCAACTGGAGATTCAGGAACAACTTCATTTAAATTCTGAGCATCAGAATTTATCTCTAGAGCTGGCGTGGTTGGTGTAGATGGTATCTCAGCTTTTAAAATTGGAGAATGAGTTGGAGATTGTTGAGCTGCTGTGGATGAAGCTTCCAGATAAAGAGCAGGTGGTATATTCAGATTATGAATATCTATTTCAGAAGTTGTAGCTTGTTCTTCAGCATCATCTGTAACTTTAATAGGAGAGACATGAGGTGTTGACACAGTATTCTGAGCTTGAGTAGGGAATGGTAAAGCTTCAATTACCACAGGTTCTGATGAGATCAGAGATTCCTGAACCCCTTCCTCAGCTTCAGTTGAATCCTCAGATATAGGCTTGTCCTTGTACCTTTCTGCCCTCATTTTCTTTAGTCTCCTTGCCAGTGAAGGAGTTGCTTTAGCAACTTCAGAACTTACAGATTTCCTCTTCAAAGTATCAGAACTTTGAGCTGCAGTTTCTTTCTGAGAAGTAACATTCTCAGCTCCAACTGTCACAGTGTCTGATGCATGAACCCGTACTTCAACTGTTTCCTCTTCACTATCAGAATCATCTTCCTTCTCATTTGTGGAGGTTAAGGAACAGACTTTGTCCTCTTTGGCCTGGAAGATGAAGATCTGATGGTATGTGCTGATGATTCAGGTTGAGCTGATTGAGTTGATGGTTTGAAAGATGTCCTGATGGTAGATTTTGGTTGTGGTTGAGAAGTATGAGGTGTTTGGGTAGTGGTGGTAGGTGCTGATGGTTGAGGTTCAGATGGTTAGACATCAGGATATAGTGCAGTGTATGTAACTGGATCATAGGTTATTAAGGCTTGTTTGACAGATAAAGGAATTTGGAGGGGTCTTAACACAATTTTCTTATTATCAGTAGATAATAAGTCATTAAAAGCTCTTTTAGCTAGTCTAAATGGTGAAAGTGATTCACTAGCTAATTGGGGCTTATCAGAATAACAAACACTATAGATAAGCTGACAGAATCTAGCAAAATAGACAGTATTCCTATCTTCTATTATCCTATCCCCGATAAAGCCTAAAATATTACTTGCATAATCAAAATCAGTTTGATTAATGAAAGCATACCCGATTTATTGACTGAGTATGGGGATTGCATCGAAATTAGAACATTTATTGGCGAAGGTCTTTGTAATGCAGTCAAAGAAGAAACTCCATTCTCTCCTTATGTAAGATCTCTTCAATTGACCGAGCTTGGCCAATGTCTTTTCATACCCCAGACTAGCCATCATATTTGAAGAACTGGCTCCTCAACAGTTGTATAAGCGCAGTTCTTAGGCAACTGCAATGCTTGGCGTACTGTAGCCAAAGTCAAGACATGCTCATCCTCCCATGTTGTAAAGATAATACTTGGGGACCCTTGAGCACCACCATCATCATATATTCCACTTCTCCAAAACTCCAGCACTTGGATTCCAGAGATTACTTCAGGTTGGGTCAAAGCATACCCAATATCAGAATTAGCAAGGAAATCCTGAATAAAGTGAAGTTCCGATGGAGCTTCAGCCTTGCTAAGAATAGACGAGTAATTGTTAGGAACAAACTTAACTCCAGTGAAAATCAAGTCTTTTGGTGCCATCTCTGTAAGAAATTAAGTGAGAAAGATAGTGTTTGCAAGGTGTTTGATAAAAGTCCTGTAAGAAAACGCTTCAGAGAATATTAGAGAGAGAGAGAGAATAAAAGAGATTAAGAATAGAAAAGTAAGTAAAAGATTAGAAAATCTTTTAACTCCCATATATATACTCTCTCCACTCAACAGTTATATTTTTGAAGCATGAGATACACTTTACACCTGGCAACGTGTGAACAGTCAGTAAAAAGTTAAAGCAGGAGTTAATGGGCACGTAAAATAAGCAATAATTACCGTGCACATGCAGTTTTTCAGGACAGACACGTTTACCACTAACCCTTAATGATTATGACTGTTTTTATCTCACCTAAATATTCTGATTAAATATGACTGTTTCAGTTTTTACTACAAATAAGTCAAGTAAAGAATAATGCCACGTAAGCATCAGAGATTCCATCAGGATTTAATATCAGGACTTAAACTTATATCAGATTTTAGCAGTCATCAGAATATGGCTTCTGAACTCAAAAAGTGAATATCTTTTTCTGTGATTCTTCATACAAATACTGACTTGTTTTCTTCAGAGTTTAATCATCAGAACTTCCATCAGAAATTGTCCTCAGAATTTATGCAAATGACACTTAACTGTTTGTCAAAAACAACTTAATCACCACAGTAATTTTCATTATTCATATGGAGTGAAAGTGTATGCATTCAGCATAATACCAGATAAAGATTAAAGTCTGATAAACTTCAGTACATCTTATAAATAAGGCATAACTAAGAAACGTGCTTAAAATCTGTCATCAATCACAAAGTCTACTCAAGAACAAATTTATGCAAGAATCCACCTCAACTGTTTATGCTCATTTTATGCATCTTTTGAAATTCCTTTTTACAGTGGCTTCTCAGTGTAAGTGAGTCACAACTACTTATCAGAATTTATTCTATTATCAGAGTATTTCTCCAGTAATCAGAGAATGTGAAAAGTCACCAAGAAAATTTATTTGCTTTTCTAATGCATATTACTTAATACCAGCAATGCACTTGGGTCTTCCCTTCCACATATTTACTCTAGATCTCAAAGGAGTACCTGCATTTTATTTCCTTTTCTTTTCTTTTCTTTTGATAAGTGAGGCTTATCAGCATTTAGTTCATTCTTAAGATTTACTGAAATCAAAATCTGACAAATAAGAAGCAATAATCTAGTTTGTGACTTAGTAATAAGATACACAAAGTAAACTTAACTAAGCTCAAAATCAGAATTTGCTTGTGTTAATGAGTTTCCACATAAATAACTAATTCAAATATGGGATTTCTAGTATGTTAAAGACTACTAGGTCAGCATCTAGCACAGTTATCCTCATTGGACTGAATAGTCACAGAACATTCAAAACACTATCAGAGTTTAAAGATCCACATCAGATAACAATCAACATTTTAATGAATTTCAATTTAAGCATAGATTATATGAAAATAAAATAATCTGTAAACACTGATCATAAAGTCTAATGCATGAGAACAAAAATTAAGCAGATTTAGAGAAAGAACCTGAAACCATTCCAAGTTCATTTACCAATCTTGTAAATGTAGCTTCACATAGTGGTTTTGTGAAGATATCTGCTAGTTGTTGATCTGTTGGAACAAAATGCAATTCCACTGTACCTTCCATCACATGTTCCCTTATGAAATGGTACCTAATGCTGATGTGCTTTGTCATTGAGTGTTGAACTGGATTACCTGTCATAGCAATAACACTTTTCACATCCATTTGAAAGACTTTAAACTTTTTATGAGCAGCATAAGCCAAAAAGATTCTTATGGCTTCTAATCTAGAAACTGGTGCAAATGCTTCATCATAATCAATATCCTCCTGTTGAGAGTAGCTTTTAGCAACCAGCCTTGCTTTATTCCTTGTTATTATGCCATCACTGTCAGTTTTGTTTCTGAACACCCATTTTGTGCCAACTACTGATCTGTTCTTTGGTCTTGGCACTAGGGTCCAAACTTTATTTCTTTCAAATTCATTTAACTCCTCCTGCATTGCTTGCACCCAATCAGCATCTTGAAGAGCTTCTTCCACTTTCTTTGGTTCAGTCTGAGATAGAAAAGAATGATAGAGTTATTCATTTGATGTTGCAGTTTTAGTTCTGACACCTGCTTCAGGATCTCCAATAATTAAGTCAGGTGTATGTGATTTGGTCAACTTCCTTGCAGATTGAAGTTGACCTCTAGAAGTGGATCCTCCCCCATGATCCATGTTGTCTCCATCAGCATTTTCTGATGCTCCCCCTGTAGTTATGCTCTCTGAGACTTCAGAATTTGACTTAGATCCTTCAGGATTTGAAGTATCAGAGTTTCCAGAATTATCAGAATTTGGCTCATCAGATATAGATGGATGAGAACTTGAAGAGCCAGTGTCAGGTTCTGATGCTTCTTGAGAGTCTTGAGATGTGGTAGGATCTTCAGCTTGCTCCCCCTGGACAGGTGCATTTTCCTTTGGAGTTGTTACCACAGATTCAATGACATCAGTACTTACAGGATCAAAGTTTAAGTCATTAGAATTTACAGAATCAGAATTTAAGTCTTCATTTTCAAATCTCAGCTGATCGTGATCATTGAAATCTTCAAGTCCAGTAATCTTCTTATCATCAAAAGATATATTGATAGATTCCATGACAACCCTTGTTCTTAAATTATAGATTCTGAAGGCTTTTGTGGAAAGTGAATATCCAATAAGATTCCTTCATCAGCTTTTAGATCAAATTTTGACAGCTGTTCAGGATGAGTCTTAAGAACAAAACACTTGCAACCAAATACATGAAAGTATTTCAGATTTGGCTTCTTTTTCTTCACCATCTCATATGATGTTTTTCCATGCTTGTTTATGAATTTTTTGTAAAACAAGCAGTCTGCACAGCTTCAGCCCAAAAGTAGGTTGGTAGCTTTACTTCATCAAGCATAGTTCATGCAGCTTCAATGAGAGTCCTGTTCTTTCTTTCTACAACTCCATTTTGCTGTGGAGTTCCAGGTGCAGAAAATTCCTGTTTGATTCCATGCTCTTTGCAGAACTCTTCCATGATTGAATTCTTGAACTCGATGCAATTATCACTTCTTATAATTTTAACAGAATCTTTGACCAACTTATCCAGCTGTCTGACATGATCAGTTAGAGTAGATGCAGTTTCATTCTTCTTGTGCAAGAAGTACACACACGTGTACCTTGTGAACTCATCCACTATAACCATAGCATATTTCTTCTTTGTAATAGACATGACATTGACTGGACCAAATAGATCAACATGCATTGGGTGATAAGACTCAAGAATTGATGACTCAGTTTTACTGTTGAAAGAAGATTTTCTTTATTTTGCCTTTTGACATGAATTACAAAGGCCATCAGGAGCAAATACTGATTTTGGCAGTCCTCTCACAAGATTTCTTTACAAGCTCATTTATGTTGTTGAAGTTTAAATGAGAGAGTCTTTTGTGCCAATTCTAACTTTCTTCAATTGATGTTCTACTCAACAGATATATTGCAGAACCATCAGAACTTGTTGAAAGCCTAGCTTCATAAATGTTACCATGCCTGTAACCTTTCAGAACCACTTCGCCTGTAGAATTGCTTATAACTTTACAGTGTTCGTCAAAGAAATCCACATAATAACCTCTATCACAGATTTGACTCACACTCAACAGATTGTGTTTAAGTCCTGAGACAAGAGCTATTATTTCAATGATGACATTCCCAAGATTAATATTGCCATATCTCAGAGTTTTTCCCATGTTTCCATCTCTATAAGAAACTCCTAGGCCAGCTTTTTCCACAAAGTCTGAGAGCAGGGCTTTATTTCCAGTCATATGTCCTGAACATCCATTATCCAGTACTAGGATGTTTTTCCCGTTGTCCTGCAATCACAAAGACCAATAATGGTTAGTTTTAAGGACCCAGACTTGCTTGGATCCTTTGGCCTTTTTAAGTTTGTCAGCATTTGCAGCGGATTTAGTATATGAAATTATGCTTACATGCTGTTTATCAGAACTTATATCAGACTTTGCATCAGACTTTACACTAGAAGGAATTAAAGCAACTTTCTTCAAAGAAGGTTTTATTTGATAATAATCATAGTACAAACTATGATATTCCTTACAAGTATAAATGGAATGCCATAAACTACCACAATGAAAACAAGGATTTTGTGGCTTAAATCTAACAGACTGACTCTTAACTCTTGACTTAGAAAGTAAAGAGTTTATATTCATATTCTTCCTGTAAAAAGAGGCAAGATGGTTAGAGTTTTCACAGTTATAATATTTCTTTCTAGGAGCATTAGGAACAAGCATATAATTATTGCTTTTCTTCCTTTCCATTCCTATTTTTCCTAGCTGCCTTTACCTTATTGACATTCCTTATTTCTTTCAGCTTATGCTTAAGCCGCTTCTTAGTCATTAAGCCTATGTTAACTTCAGCTGGTTTATACTGTTCTAATTTGTCAGAAGTTGACTTCTCCTTAACTTCTGTTACAGACTCTTTCATCTTTTCAGAATCAGACTTTACAGTTTTAGCTACAAACTTAACAGAATTTACCTTTGGCTTAGCAGTTTGTTTACCAACAATTGGCTCAATTTGTTCAGTTCCTTTTTCACTTTTATCATCTCCATAACCTAAGCCCTCTTTCCAGTTTCCACTACTTAATAAATTCCGAGTTATTCTGCCAGAGTTAGTCCAAGTCCTAATAATCTCTTTTTCTTTTTCTAACTCAGTTTTGAGAGATTTATTCAATTTTAGCAATTCATATCTAACATAAAAAGCATCATCTCTTTCTTTCTGAGTTTGATGGAACTTAACTAACTCCTTTTCTAAATAGTCATTCCTTTTTTTATAAGCAAGATTTTCAAAAGTGAATCTTTCACATGTTAAAGTTTGATCTCTGTAGCTAATAAACATGGTTTTAAGATATAATCTCAACTCAGTAATATCATCAGTATGAAAAGCATAAGTTGTTTGAGGTACCTTTAATTCAGCAGTATCAGGGTTGCCATCAGCATTTGCCATTAAAGCATAATTCACCTCATTTTCAGAATCTGAAGAGTCTGCCCATCTTTTCTTCTTTGTGACAAGTGCCTTGCCTTTGTCACTCTTTCCTTTCTTGGAGTCAGGAGATATGTGGCCTCTTTCACCATAATTGTAGTATTTGACATTTGATTTGTCTCCTCTGTCAAACTTTACACTTTTGCCTTCATACTTTCTGAACCCTTTCTTATCAGTACTTCCACCTTTCTTGGAAAATTTCTTTCCCCTTCTGAATTTCCTGTAGGCTATCTTTGTGATACCCTTCACCATAAGAGCACACAATTTCATCATCTCTTCATCAGCATCTATTTCAGGTAAACTTTCAGTTTCTGAATCATCATCATCAGAACTTGATGATTCTGAGCCAGATTTTATGATGAGAGCCTTTCCTTTGCCTTTATTTTAGACATCCACTTTGGGGGATTCCTCCTCAGCCTTAAGAGCAACTGTCCTTGACTTTCTCCCATGTCTCTTGCTTCTTTGATCCATCTCAAGTTCATAAGTCTTGAGCATTCCATAAATTTCATCAAGAGTAGTTTCATCAAGAGCATAGCTGTCGCTTATTGTAGTAGACTTTAAATCCCAACTTTCAGGAAGAGCTAAAAGGAATTTTAGATTTGAATCTTCAAGATCATATTCCTTGTCCACCAGTGATAGATCATTCAAGAGTTTGACAAACCTGTCATATAAGTCAGTTAATGACTCATCACCTTTTGAGTCAAAGTGCTCATACTCTTGAGTGAGTATAGTCCTTCTATTCTTCTTGATTGCATCAGTTCCCTGGCATCTTGTCTCCAAAGCATCCCATATCTCCTTTGCATTCTTGCAATGAATTACCCTGTTTGACATGAAATTATCAATATCACTATGCAGCAAATATCTTACCTTTGCATCCTTGCCAATAGATGAGATATCTTCAGCTGTATACTCACTTTTCTCCTTTGATATGGTCTTTGCTGGCTGATCTGCAACTACAACAGAGAGCTTGGTTGTCTTATGTGGTCCTTCATTAATTATGTCAAGGTATTCTGGATCTGCAGCTTCCAGAATCATAGCCATCTTCACTTTCCATATGGGATACTCAGAAGGTCTCAATATGGGAACCCTAATAGTCTCATATCGATTGTGGGTTTGAGTCTTTTGAGTTTCTTCAGTTTTGGTGGGCTTGGTTGGATTTTCTTCTTCTTCAGACATGATTGTTTTGGATCTTTACTGTACGTGTGTTAACAGATAGGCTCTGATACCAATTGTTAGGTGACACAACACTGTAGAAAGAGGTTGAATATAGTGTTTAATACAATCAAATCGATTTCGAACACAAGTAACAGTAAACAGATATATTCAATATAATAAACTCTATTATAATGGAACTGTTCTCTCTCAGTGATGAACAAATATCACGAGAGCTGCTAGGTTACAATGTATGATCTTTTCGATAATGATAACACATATAATGTAAATCTATGTTTGTGTTTATATAGTACACAGTTACAAGATAACTTCTAATTGATATGGAATATTATTCTGTCTCCTAAAATATATCAATCAGATATCTTATACAATTCTTTCAGTCCTCTAACTCTTTTCATGCATATCTTCTTTTGTATTAGTCTCGATCTTCTTTTCTGTAAATCAGCTTCCTTCCTTAACTGTAAGTCCTCTCGTACTTGAGTTCTAATATCTATCTTCTAATATTTATCTTCTGATAACCTAAGTACTGATATCCTTAAGTTCTGACTTCCAGTAAGTACTGATATTTCCTGTTTGTTAAGATCTGAAAACTAAACTTAAAACATATTAGACATGACATCTCAAATATATTTAACACACTATTCAGGTATAACAACTACCCCGGTTCTTCGGTACGGGCGGCTGTAACGGAGAACTTAATATTATTTGTCTTCAAGATCTCTTCAATATTATTTTGGACTCGTTCAAAATAAAGATTTAAATCATCCAAAATAAAGATTTAAATTATTTTGTAGTCTTTACGGTCTTCGTAGTAATTTTTTATATTAGAGCGAGCTCCTTTTTAGGTGCACCTCTCCTCGAGTTGTCCTCCTTGGTTAATCACAACCGATGTTGTCATACTAGGTCGTGGGTCCCATCAATTTTCTTGTCGTTGTCCTTGCAGGCATCATGTAGTTTATTTTGCATAACTTGTACGTGAATGTACATGTTTGCATTTTTTTATATATTGATTTTCTTATGCAGTATCACCTAAGTACTTGTTTGTTTTTGATTTTAAAACCAATCATTAGATGGGTCCCGCCAATAGTAGACATCAACTTCTCCCTTTACTAATACATATCACGAGCTCAACTTTATTTGATTAATTTGTGGACTCTTCTTTGCCAGGTCTTCACCTCGCGCAAGTATTATATAATTCTAGCTGTCATCGCAGATTTTTGCATCAATTCACCTCCTTTGCACACACGCGAGGACTCCTCGCTTTTCTTTTAAATCGTAATACACCCTTTAGTTGAAGACTTTTATTCGTGGAAGGATCAGCTCGCGCTTGATTTCCTTTCTTGCGTGGACTCCATAGCAACTTAATATATATGCCCAAGCCCTGGTCATCCATGGTAGGAAATAGAATTGTCCTTCAATTCTGAAGTTTCCTCAGATTCACAAGAGGTGTCATCCCTGTCTGCAGGGTAAAACTTCGGTATCAATCTATCTAAACAACCAAGTATTCTCCTTCCAAATGTAACAGGGTCAGAGGCCTTGGAATCATGTAGTATACAGACTGATCGAGCATAATCCAGCAGACTACTTACACGCAACGTCTTTCCAAATCCAAGAATAATAGGAGTTTCCAGAATTTCAGGGCTGGAAAACTTATCAGAAAGAAACCACCTTTTGTATAACTTTTGTAGAATTCCACCTTTGCAGGTTCCTTGATCTGTAAGTATTTTCTTAATATAAACTTTTCTTTCTCTGATTCAATTCGTACAAAGTCATCACCCAAGAGATCTTCGCGAACACCATCCGGTTTCAACCACTTGGTGGGTTCACATAGACATACCAGCTTCCGGCTCTTGAACGAACCAAACATAGGAATTCGTTTAGTTATATCTAGTGAGTCTTCAGAAAACCACTTGAACTGAAGAATAAAACTCCTAAGTTCATGCAACTCGTCCTCGGATACATTACTGAAAATCCCTGTATTGTTCTCTGGGATACCAGCAACTGCCATAAAGGCTTTTATATGTTAAGTTGTGAGAACTTCCCTTAACTTTTGACGTTGGATCAGTTAACGACTGCGCTGATGTTTGATTAATAGGAACACTAACACTAAGTTAGGTGAAGGAAGTAAAACAGCTTGTGTACAGAAAGAAGTGTCACTACTTGTTCCATTCACCGTGCACTCAAACTGATATGGTGACTGTTGACCTGAGACTTTAGCGCAATCATAAGACAAAGTCCAGTTCTGATCTCCGGAAGGATGCCTAAAAAGTTTGTAATCCAAGTCTGTGTTGTATAAAAAGCTTGGGCAGGTATTGCTCCACAAGTCTTGTCTAGCAATAGTGATAAGAAGCGATTGAGTATCTATTCCATGCGTGCACGCCTCACATCGGACAAACACGCGAGGACGCCTCGCTCTCTTTTAATATATTTTTTGTTGCTGCACATTGTTTTCCTGTCATGTGGATTATTAAGAAACCAGGCTTGCGAATTTATTTCTGCCTCTCCTGCGTATAACTTGTATAAAGCAGACATGTTTTTTTTTCTTTTGCTAACACCATCACGAGCTCCACTGCACACACGTGAGGCCTCCTCGCTTTTCCCTCTTTTTTTTTTTATAGGCGTACCAGCTAGATTAATGTGGAGAGGACCAGTACTATGCGAGGAGTCCTCGTATAATTGATTTATTTTTAACAATTCCTACCTTTCCTCAAGTATCCCTTTTGAAGTCTCGGTTTGATTTCTGCAAAATTATTATTTCATACACGGGCCTTGATGCTTCTTCGCAGGCTTGACTAGCGAAGACTCTTCTTGAATATAGCACGCCTCATGATTTTTTTTATTTGCTCGAATCAGCCCCCGCTTATTACTCCGCCTCGCAATATTATTAGTTAACACTGATTGATTTCACATTGGTGAGTCGGACCGGCTTTTGCAAGGACTCCTCGCATGATTTTACTTTTGTTAAATAATTTCAATCCTTTTTCAAATATGTATCTTGTTATTTGAGCTCATATATCTTCATTTTTCAAATCAGACTCTGAGTCAAATTTCGAGGCCCGCAAGAATTCTTCAATATTAAGTTGGATATAATTTTTTGGCCCCTTCATATGAAGCCTATTAAATATCACCTCTCGTTATTCATTATTCACATCTTCTCAAGAACAAAAATAGAGAAGATTTCGAGTGTGCTCTAAGATTTATGGAGATTTTTTTTATAAGCAAAGTACGCGCCTTTCGAGTTCCTCGCATTCACTCGGCTCCTCGTCCTGTTTATTAGGCCCCGTACAAGGTTTGAAAATACAACCTTTTCAGATTTTTCTTTTTTTTGCTTTCCTCTTTTACTTGTATAATCATCATATTTTTTATGCCATATATTCTTCTTGCTTGTATAATTATTCACGTACATGCTTCGCACATGCATATCTGTTCATGTTTTTTATTAAATCATCCACCCCATGCATTTATCTTGAAAAAAAGTGACAACGAGCATTCTTACCTCTCGTATGCAACGCATAAGGTCTGAAATTGTTGTAGGTATAGAGAGGTTGATGCAGGGAAACCCCACTCTATTGATGTAAGCCGCAATCCTCACCTCCCAGACGAGAACTTTACTAGAGATAGTCACCCATACGCCTGGAGATTAAAGAAGATGACCCTCTCAAGCTCTAGCTCCTCTCGCATTCCCATATCTATGACGCGACCCTTAACTAAAGGAAAAGCGTCAGGACAATTCCACGCTAAAAAGAGTGCTCATTCTTCTCAGGTCGCCCCACCACACCTAATGAGGCACATGCTAAGGCACTCCCAGATGCAAGCTCCTACTCACCAAGGGGCTCTACCCATGCCAGGGACCCAACAAAAAGAGCCCTTTCTCATACTGAAATAACAAAAGAGGATTTCGAGAAGGGGAAACAGATGATGAGGGGTCCCTTAACACCAATGAGTTAGAGGATGTCACCCGAACAGTTGACCTGTGCAACTATGATTACATTCCTGAGCTTTCTGATGGTGAAGCTTATGTACCCCCTAGGCAACCGATACAATAAAGTTATTTATGCAATGTGATTATATTCCTGAGCTTTATTTATGCATCTTAATACAATAAAGTTGCAAAATATTTTATGATCACTTATGAGATGATAATTGTGGCAATGTGATTATTTTCCACCAGCCTTGCGTTCCATGATGCTAGCGTGTAGGCCTTGCATCGAATCATTGGCATACGCTGCACATTATGATAACATGTCAAGATTTTGTCTTTAAGTCTTCTCAATATTTTCTAGCTCTTTCCAAGCGGCTTAAAATAGATACGAGAGACATCATGTGATTATTTTCCATGTGTGGCTTTATCATAGTCGTCACCTCATGAGCTAACATTAGATAGACTTATGGACGAGAATTCTGGATCGCAGTAGAGACCTCTTGGGGGCCTCCCAAAGCTTTATCCTAGATTCTTTTTCCTCGCATTGACATGATGGCCTAGTCCCGAAAGTGCTTTGAATGCTAGAACACAAGTAAAATGACTTTAACAGTAAAAGTTAAAAATTTGAAGAATAAACCATGCATAGATAATAAGGGACGAAGCCCAATATCATTACATCTATTAGGGGAGGCGTTTATATAACCACTACCCCCTAGACCGAGGATGTTGTTTTATTCATACTAAGTCTATAAATAAATAAGGCTACCAATTGACAAATGCCCACTACTGGTGGTATTTCCTGAGATGTTCCGCATTTCATGCTCACGGAACAAGCTTGTCATTCATGTCTGTAAAATGATAAGTGCATTCCCAAAGTATAGATTTCACTTTGTAAGGACCTTCCCAATTTGCTCCAAAGACCCCATGACCCGGGACCTTGGTGTTTGGCATTACCCTCCTCAAGACTAGATCTCCCACCCGGAGGGGGCGGGTCTTCACTTTCCCATTATAGTGCCTCGCTGTCCTCTGTTGATAGGCTGCTAGCCTCGTTGGGAGTCTTCTCTTATTTCTTCAATCATATCCATATAAAGCCTGTGATTAACTTTATTAGCTTTGGGGTCATAGTGATCTCTTCTGAATGAGCCTGACTCAACTTACGGGGACCATGGCCTCACACCCATAGGATAGAGAGAATGGGGTCTCTCTAGTTGTACTTTTTGGGGTAGTGTTGTAAGACCATAACACCTTTGGTAGCTCCTCAGGCCAATTTCCTTTGCTTTCTTCGAGTTTAGCCTTCAAGGTATGTTTGATAATTTTGTTGATAGCCTCCATCTGCCCATTAGTTTGAGGATGACTAACAGCAGAAAAACCTTTTTTGATACCCAATGCTTCACAGAACTCCCGCATCTCTTTGCTGTCAAATTACTTCCCATTATCTGAAATAAGTTGATAGGGGATCCTGTACCTGCATACGATGGCCCTGTAGACAAAGTCCTTGAGTTTCTTTGCGGTGATAGTGGTAAGGGGCTCCGCCTCAGCCCACTTGGTAAAGTAATCCACTGCGACGACTGCATACTTAACTCCTCCTTTCTCTTTGGAAAGCTCCCCGATAAGATCTATCCCCCACAGAGCAAAGGGCCAAGGACTCATAAGAGAAGTGAGATGAGTGGCCGGAACGTTGCTGGAGTTGGCATACCTTTGGCACTTATCACATGCCCTGGAGAATTCAAAAGCATCTTTTTTTAGAGTAGGCCAATAATAACCTTGTTTGAGAATCTTTTGGGCTAGCGAGCTACCCCCTGAGTGATTGCCACATATACCTTCATGCACCTCCCTTAGGATGTAACTACATTCTTCTCCATCTACACACCTCAGTAGTGGTGTGTTGAAGCCCCTTCTATAAAGAACCTCAACATAGATGACATAACGGGTCGCCTGATACTTGACCCTTCTAGCCTCCTTCTTTTCTTGGGGAAGAGTGCTTGTCTTGACATAGTCCCAAATTGGAGTCATCCATGTTAGCCCCAAAGCAGCAATCTCAAAAGTAAATTCTTCAGAAACACTAGGTTTGTTTTGAATTTCGAGAGGGATAACTCCAAGTAAGTGGCCTCTCGTTGAGAGCCCAATTTGGCCAACGCACCAGCCCCTGTATTTTCATCCCTTGAGATGTGCTCCACTCTCACTTCGTTAAAAAGTTTGATGATTCTTTGTGCACATTTGAGATAGAGTTCAGTGCAGGGTCCCCCGGCCTTCCATCCGCAACAAATATGGTGGGTGACCAACATTGAGTCACTGTAAACATTAAGATTCTCCACCCTCATCTCTAGAGCTAGTTTGAGGCCTATAATGAGAGCCTCATAATTAGCATCATTGTTGGTTTCTTTGAAGGTAAAATGGATAGCACTTCGCAATTTGTTCCCTTCGGGGGTTATTAGTACTATCCCGGCTCCTGATCTTTCATTGTAATGGCCCCATCAACATAGAGAGCCCACCATGGGGCACAATTTTTCTTATCATTGAAGGGTTCCGCTACCCCTGGGACTGCTATGAGAGCCATAGAGTCTTCCACAGATTGGGGAGGGAACTCAAGTATGAAGTCTGCCAATGTTTGGCCCTTCAAAGCACCTCGAGGCTTGTATTCCACATCAAATTGACTGAGCTCAACTATCCACTAAAGAAGCCTACCTGACGTCTCAGGCTTGTGCATGACCTGCCTCAAGGGTTAGGAAGTTTGTACTTCAATTTTATGAACCTGAAAGTAGGGCCTTAGCTTGCGTGAGGCCAATATGAGAGCATATGCCAACTTTTCCATGTTAGAATATCTAGTCTCGGCGTCCATCATTCTATTACTAACATAGTAGACTGGGTATTGAACCCTTTCCTCTTCACGAATGAGCACAGCACTGATAACATGTTCTGAAACAGCAAGATAGATAATAAGAATCTCCCCTGCCTTGGGTTTTGAGAGGAGGGGAGTTTTCCCTAAGTGTTTCTTAATCTTCTGAAAGGCCTCCTCACATTCAGGGGTCCACTCGAATTTTTTTCCAACTTTTTTGATGGCCTTGAAAAACTCATGACACTTGTCAGATGACTTAGAAATAAAACGGTTCAAGGCAGCTACCCTCCCTGTGAGGCTTTGGACCTCCTTGACATTCCGAGGAGACCTCATATTCATTAATGCCTGAATTTTTGCTGGGTTGGCTTCTATTCCTCTGTGGTTTATAATGAAGCCAAGGAATTTTCCGGACTCTACTCCAAACACACATTTCTGGGGACTGAGCTTCATTCTATATTTTCTCAAGATGTCAAACTTTTTGGTCAAGTGATCAATATGATCAGAGGCCTTTCTAGACTTAACCAGCATGTCATCCACATAGACCTCCATGGTCTTCCCAATTTGCCTTTCGAACATCATGTTCACCAATCTTTGATAAGTGGCTGCATTGAGGAGACCAAAGGGCATCTTGATGTAGTAGTAGAGACCTCTATCCGTGATAAAAGACGTATGATCCTGATCAGGGCCATACATGGGGATTTGATTGTACCCTGAATAAGCATCCATGAAACTAAGGAGCGCATGACCTGCTGTAGCATCTACTAGCTGATCAATCCTTGGCAAAGGAAAACTATCCTTTGGAGATGCCTTGTTAAGATCCGTGAAGTCGACGCATGTCCTCCACTTCCCATTCGGTTTTTTTACCAAGACCGGATTTGCCAGCCACATAGGGTAGAAAGATTCTCTGACCAACCCTGCTTGGAGAAGTCTGTCCACTTATTCTTTGAGAGCCTCAGCTCACTCCCCGCTAATGGGTCACCTTTTATGCCTCACTCCTTTTTTATCAGGATTAACATTAAGCCGGTGACACATCATATTGGGATCGATCCCCACCATATCAGCATGAGACCAAGCGAACACATCTAAGTTTGCTTTGAGAAAGATGGTAAGCTTTTCTCTAAGTTCTGGGGACAATTGAGAGCCAATTTTGAGGACTTTAGAAGAGTCATGTGCATCCACTAAAATAGAAATGGTATCCTCGGCTGCTCCTGCTCTTTCAACATGCTATGGGATACGTGGATCGAGATCGATATCAAGATCCTTCACATTGCTAGGCTCCCCTATTTCCTGCATAGTGACCCCTGAGGCGGGTTCAAGTTCAGAAGTGAATGTAGTATCGAGAGTGATTACTCCAGGAAGGTCTACCAATATAGATGCCTCCTTGAGAGCCCTTTTTCCCTTTCGGGCCTGCATAGCAATCTGTTCAGGGGTCTCATCTTCATCACTTGCTTCCTCAATAATACCTTCTTGGAGAATCGTGATTGGTTGAGAGGCTTCCATCATGATGGCCCCAGGGAGAGGCTCCACCTGTACCCCTAAGCCTTCGAAATATCCGTCTGGGAGCTCTTCAATGGAGATAATGTTCACGGTCCCTTTCCTTTTTTTAGATCCCTCACAATCTTCCATTTCTACATCATCTGAACAAGAGACGCGTCCTTTGGAGGCTGCTTTCAATGCTTTGTTGTAGCAGTCTCTTGAATCATACTGAATTTCTCGGACACATCCCACCCCATGGGGGGTTGGAAATTTCATGGAGAGAGCATGGATGAAATTTACTATCTTCATCATTTTCAAGATTGGCCTCCCAATGATAGCATTATAGGCACATGGTTGATCAACAACTGTAAATTCATCCACATGAGTTGCCGTGCAGGGCTCATCACCATGGGTGATAGGCAGCTTTATGAGCCCCTTAATGCCAATCGAGTTTCCTGTGAAGCCATAGAGATGTCCCGCTGTTGGTGACAAATCTTTATCGAGAAAACCCATCTTCTTATAAACATCATAAGTGAGAACATCGGCTGAACTTCCAGTATCTACGAAGACCCGGTGAATGTTAGTGGTACCAATCTTAGCCTTTACCACCAAGGCATCAGAGTGTGGGTGATGAACTCATTACGTGTCCTCCCTAGTAAATATGATGTCTTCGTCTTCCCCTTCAAAATATTGTAGAAGACGATCCGTTAGATGATAAACATTAGTGAGAGGGAGCCCCTTAGCCTCGCGGGCATATCTTTCCATTGCCTTATTACTGTTTCCCCCTACACGAGGCCCTCCCATGATCACATGTATGTTGTTCTCTCGTGTGCCTCTTGCCGAGGGCTCATCATTTTTGTCAACTGGCGGGGGCACTTCATGGTAGCAATCTCCTCCTATTTTGTGCTTTTAACTTCTCGTACAACCCATTCAGTGAGCTTGTCATTACGAATCGGGTCCTCTATCTGCTCCTTCGGTTGCCAACAATCTGCGATCTCATGCCCAGTCTGCTCATGAAAAGCACAATATTTGTTGGTGTCTTTGGTTCCAAATCTATTCATTTTAGGAGGCTTCTTGAACACGCCCATATTCGAATTTACAACATATATGTGTTCAATGGAAGTGACCAAGGGAGTGTAAGTGGGCTCCTTCCTGTCCCCCATCCTTCCTCGCTGTGGGGACCTATCCCTTGTATTTCGGTCCCTCATAGGGCTCTCACTGCGATCCCTACCATTTCTTTTGGGACTCTGATAAGTGGCATTTTATACCACTTAGAACGTCTTATAATAGCTTAAATTGGTGTCTTGAAATCAAGTATTTCGTGTATTTGATGCGTTTTTCTAGTGTTTGTGCATTTCAGGGTATTACTTGCATTTGTGGAGAGATTTCATCAAGAATAAGCCTTGGCATGTGTTTGGCATTGCGCGTGGGAAGATAGGAGCAGAATGCAGCAAAGAACGGGAGCAAAAACAGAGTTTTTTCTAGAAGGGGTTTGAGCGAAGCTGAGCGACCGCTCAGGAAGCTGAGCGCCCGCTCAGGAAGCTGAGCGCCCGCTCAGGAAGCTGAGCGCCCGCTCAGGAATGCTGAGCGGCCGCTCAGGGACGGAAATTTAAAATAATTATTTTAGACTCCTAATTCTGTTGAGCTTCCAACTTCTGAGATAGCTGGGTTTTATGGGACTCCTATATAAGTAGTTTTCAGAGACGTTTTATGTGTGTTGAATCGTAGTATTAATCGAGGAGCAAGGAGATAAGGAAGAAGACCGTTTTAGCACATCGCAACGAAGAGGAAGCATATTTTCTTGTGATTCTTTATTTTGTTGTAATGTTGGATGCTAGTTTTCTTTGCTTTGAACCTATTTACTCTTGTGACGTACTCTGGTTTAATATAAGTAGTTTTAGTTATTATTCTCGTGTGTTATTATCATGTTTTCATATAAACCCATGGTGACGATGTTGGCGCCGCTGCCGGGGACTCGGCGTATTTGTTTAGTTTATGTACTTACCATCAGTGGTCATTAGGACTCATTGATTAAGACTTGTTACTTATGGTTTCCGGTTGTGTTTCAGGTACTTTAGCGAGCGTTTATGCAAACACGTTCTCGTACTCGCAAAAGGAATTTAGATACGGCTGAGGAGACAGACGAAGTTCTTGGTATTCCGGAGAAGATAGATTTTGAAGATTCGGATACAGAAAGTGAGCAGAAAGAACCAGTAATCATGGGTGATCGTATAGTTCTGGCAGATCCAACTCTTATGGACTTTTCTCGGCCTAAAATTGATGACATTCAGTCAAGCATCCTTCACCCGACTATTCAGGCTAACACTTTTGAAATCAAGTCGGGCACTATTCAGATGGTGCAGAATTCTGTTTCTTTTGGAGGTGGTGCTGCTGAAGATCCCAACATGCACATCAGGAATTTTGTCGAGATCTGTAGTACTTTCAAATATAATGGTGTGACTGATGAGGCTATTAAGCTGAGGCTTTTCCCATTCTCTCTGAGGGATAAAGCTAAGGACTGGTTACATTCTGAACCAGCTGGGTCCATCACTACTTGGAAAGATCTTGCACAGAAGTATCTGGTGAAGTTCTATCCAATGGCGAAGACTGCGGCTATAAGGAATGCTCTTACTCAGTTTGCGCAGCAACCTACAGAATCTATGTACGAAGCTTGGGAGCGTTACAAGGAGATGTTGAGAAAGTGTCCACATCATGATATGCCTGATTGGATGGTGATCACTGGTTTTTATAATGGTTTGGGGGCCCAATCTCGGCCCATGCTCGATGCAGTAGCTGGAGGCGCCTTGTGGGCAAAAAGCTATACTGAGGCTTATAATCTTATTGAGACTATGGCTGCAAATGAGCATCAAAACCCAACTCAAAGGATGATGCCTGGGAAGGTAGCAGGTATTCTGGAAGTTGATGCAGCTACAGCTATTGCAGCGCAGCTCCAAGCGCTGTCTATGAAGGTCGATTCTTTAGCCACCTATGGAGTCAATCAGATAGCTATGGTCTGTGAGCTTTGTGCAGGTTCTCATGCTACGGATCAGTGTTCTCTTGTTAATGAATCTGTGCAGTATGTGAATAATTATCAGTGACCGCAGCAGCCTGTGCCAGCTACTTATCACCCTAACAACAGAAATTATCCAAATTTCAGCTGGAGTAATAATCAGAATGCCATTCAGCAACCATATCAGCAAGGCATAAGTAAACAGTTTAATCCACCTGGATTCCAGCAACCACAGCATTATGCTCAAAGACAATCATATCCTCAACAAGGAGGTGCAACTCCACCTTCTAGTGCTGATTTCGAGGAACTCAAGCTGTTGTGCAAAAGTCAGGCTGTTTCTATCAAGACCTTGGAAAATCAAATCGGTCAAATAGCCAATGCAGTGCTCAATCGTCAACCTGGCACACTTCTCAGTGATACTGAAGTGCCATGCAGAAAGGAAGCTAAAGAGCAAGTCAAGGCTATTACCTTAAGGTCTGGAAAAGTTGCTGATGCTGAAAAAGTAAAAGACGGAGAAGCTGAAGTTGGTGATAAAGAAGTTAAGCAAAAGAAGAAAGCGGCGGAATTAAGGAAGACTACTGTTGAACACACTCTGCCTGAGGGTAATACGGGCGAGAAACAGCTCTATCCTCCACCACCTTTTCCTAAGAGATTGCAACAACAAAAGCTGGATAAGCAGTTTGGTAAGTTTCTGGAGGTGTTCAAGAAATTTCACATCAACATACCTTTCGCTGAGGCTCTGGAGCAAATGCCTAGTTATGCGAAATTTATGAAGAGTATTCTTTCAAGGAAGGTGAAACTGGATGAGCTTGAGACCGTTGCTCTAACGGAAGAGTGCAGTGATGTGCTGCAACAAAAATTACCTCCAAAGCTTAAAGATCCAGGTAGCTTCACCATTCCTTGCACCATCGGCAAGTTGTCTTTTGACAAGTATCTGTGTGATTTGGGAGCAAGCATCAATCTGATGCCGTTGTCTATCTTCAAAAAGTTGAATTTGCCTGATCCAAAGCCCACCTACATGTCTCTACAATTGGCTGATCATTCTATTGCATACCCATGAGGCATAGTGGAGGATGTGCTAGTAAAGGTGGATAAGCTCTTCTTTCCTTCTGACTTTGTTATTCTGGATTTCGAGGAAGATAAGAAGATTCCCATTATCTTGGGAAGACCTTTCTTGGCTACAGGTCGTACCTTGATAGATGTGCAGAAGGGTGAACTTACTATGAGGGTGCAGGATCAGGATGTGATATTCAATGTATTCAAAGCGATGAAATTCCCTACAGAAGACGAGGAGTGCTTAAAAGTGGATTTGATTGATTCTGCGGTTACTTTAGAACTTGATCATATGTTAATGTCTGATGCATTAGAGAAAGCTTTAGTGGGGGACTTTGACATTGATGATGAGGATGTCAATGAGCAACTACAATATCTAAATGCTTCTCCTTGGAGGTGAAAGCTAGACATGCCATTTGAATCTCTTGGTACTTCTGACCTCAAAAATGTTGAAGGAAAACTCAAACCATCTATTGAGGAAGCACCTACCTTGGAGCTTAAACCATTGCCTGAACACTTGAGGTATGATTTTTTAGGTGATGCATCTACTCTGCCTGTTATTATTGCATCTGACTTTTCAAGTAGTGAGGAGGACAAGCTCTTGAGGATCTTGAGAGAATTCAAGTCGGCTATCAGATGGACTATAGCAGACATAAAGGGGATCAGCCCTTCGTACTGCATGCATAAAATTCTGCTAGAGGAGGGTAGTAAGCCGACTGTTGAGCAACAACGCAGACTTAATCCTATCATGAAAGAAGTGGTGAAGAAAGAAATTCTGAAGTGGCTGGATGCAGGAATCATATATCCTATTTCTGACAGTTCTTGGGTGAACCCTGTGCAATGTGTACCCAAGAAATGAGGTATTACTGTGGTAGCAAATGAGAAGAACGAGCTCATCCCCACTCGAACAGTCACAGGATGGAGGGTATACATGGACTACAGAAAGTTGAACAAGGCCACAAGGAAGGATCACTTCCCTCTTCCATTTATTGATCAGATACTTGACATGTTGGCCGGTCATGAGTATTTTTGTCTTCATGATGGCTATTCGGGGTATAATCAGATATGTATTGCACCAGAGGATCAAGAAAAGACTACCTTCACTTGTCCATTTGGCACGTTTGCTTTTCACAGAGTTTCGTTTGGCTTATGTGGTGCACCAGCCACTTTTCAGAGATGTATGATGGCTATATTCTCTTATATAATTGGGAATAATGTCGAGGTGTTCATGGACGACTTCCCCGTCTTTGGACATTCGTATGATGAATGTTTGAATAATCTTCGTACGGTGCTCAAAAGGTGTGTGGAAACTAATTTGGTGCTTAATTAGGAAAAATATCACTTTATGGTGCGTGAAGGCATTATTCTTGGGCATAAAATCTCTAGCAAGGGTCTTGAGGTGGACAAAGCCAAGGTTGGAGTCATTGAAAATCTTCCACCACCTATTTCTGTGAAAGGAATCCGTAATTTTCTTGGTCATGCGGGGTTTTATCGGCGTTTCATCAAGGACTTTTAGAAGATATCTAAGCCATTGTGCAACTTGCTTGAGAAGGATGTGCCTTTCAAATTTGATGATGAATGTTTGACGGCATTCGAGATGCTCAAGAAGAGTTTGATAACTGCACCAGTTACTACAGCACCTGATTGGACAGAGCCTTTTGAGATGATGTGTGACGCGAGTGATTATGCGGTGGGCGCAGTTCTTGGGCAGCGCAAGAATAATCTCTTTCATGTGGTCTACTATGCTAGTAAGACTTTAAATGGAGCTCAAATGAACTACACCCCTACTGAGAAGGAGCTCTTGGCTATAGTCTTTGGTTTCGAAAAATTTTGATCTTATTTGCTTGGGACAAAGGTGACAGTGTTCACTGATCATGCGGCCATTCGCTATTGTTAGGACTATGTGTATTAGTTTGATGATAAGTTCAACAAAACACTTAAGTAGAAATCTGGTGTTTGTAGCCTCAACGGATAAGACCATTCTGGCTATCCGTTGAAGGAGTAGCTTTACTTAGAAATAAGTTTAGTGTTGTAACACATTTCATTCTCTGTACTTAAGTTGTAATTCTTAGATGTTGTGGGAAATTATAAGTCATGTTGACTACTAGTGGATATGCAAATAGGAGGGCTAATTGTAAATATTTCATGCCTTGTAATTTTGTATAAGTGAAGTAGTATCAATTGATATTAAAGGCCTTCAACGGATGAGAAACAAAGCTTCAACGGATGTCTCTAAAGCTTCAACGGATAACATCCATCAACGGATGAGTGCTTCAACGGATAAAGCTTCAACTGCTAATGTATCAACGGATAAAGCTTCAACGGATAAAGCCATCAACGGATGAAAGCTTCAACGGATGCTAAGTTCAATAGCAGTTGATAGTGACAATTCATAAGCTGACAGAGGCACATGGGTTGACAGAGACAAACTGGAATGTGGTAGCCTCTTGGAGGAATCAAGAAAAAGTAGCATTTCCATTATGGTGCAAACAAGGAAGTATTCAAAGATTCACAGCTAAACCCAAATTGCATTGGATAGAGAAATGAAGAAGAAACATGTGAAGAATCTTTTAATTGTATTCTACAGTTTTGTCTTCACTTGTAAACTTGGTGCTATATAAACCAAGTAGCAGCTAGTAATTAGATGGTGAATTTTCCAGAGCTGTTTAGAAAAATTCAGAGAGAAAATCATCTAGTTTGTACTAGGACGCAGCTGTGATTTAATTCTTTGAATCACAGATTTTCTGAAATAACACATCTCTGGTGGAACAACAAATCCACCAGAAAAGTTTTTAAGTTCTCTGTGTTCTTTACATTTGTGTTTGAATATATATCTGTCTGTATTAGCTTAAAGCAATTCACACACATTTGTTCATTAAAACACTTAGTCTTAGAAACTGCTCAAAACTTGAAAAAGTTTTGAGATTTACATTCAACCCCCCTTCTGTAAATCTCACTGTTAGTTCACTGGGAATAACAATTGGTATCAGAGCAAGATCTTAACATACAAAGAGTTTAAAGATCTATTCTGCTAACATCATGAGTAAGAAGGATATTGGTGAAAAGATTCCAATCCTGGAAAGAGATAACTATCATCACTGGAAAGTAAAGATGCATTTACATCTTCTCTCTCAAGATGAAAGCTACATCAACTGCATTGAAAATGGTCCTCACATCCCTCACAAAGTGGCCACAGCTGCTACTGCAACAGTTGCTGTTGGATAGTCTATTCCCAAGCCAAAAGCAGAATGGACTGTTGAAGATATTGAAGAGGTTCACGAGGACAAGAAAGCCATGAACATTCTGTTTAATGGCCTAGATCAAGATATGTTTGACAATTTCATTAACAGCCAAACTGCTAAGGAAATTTGGGATACTGTGCAACTTATCTGTGAAGGTACCGAGCAAGTTAGAGAAAACAAAATGCAGCCTCTCATTCAACAGTATGAATATTTTCATTTTGAAGAAGGAGAATCATTGAATGATACCTTCAACATATTTCAGAAATTGTTGAATGGATTGAAGCTGTATGGCAGAGTGTACCAAGTCAAGGACTCCAATTTAAAATTTCTGAGGTCTCTACCAAAGGAATGGAAGCCTATGCCTGTTTCTCTAAGAAATTCTCAAGATTATAAGGACTTCACACTTGAAAGATTATATGGAATTTTGAAGACTGTTAGGAATATATGTGCATTAGTTTGATGATATGTTTAACAAAACACTTAAGTAGAAATTTAGTGTCTGTAGCCTCAACGGATAAGACCACTTTGGCTATCCGTTGATGGTGTAGCTTTACTTAGAAATAAGTCTAGTATTGTAGCATATTTCAGTCTCTGTATTTAAAATGTAATTCTTAGAAGTTGAGAGAAACTATGAGTCATGTTGACTACTAGATGATATGCAGATAGGAAGGCCAATTGTAAATATTTCATGCCTTGTAATTTTGTATAAATGAAGTGGTATCAACGGATGACTTAAAGACCTTCAATGGATGAGAAGCTAAGCTTCAACGGATGTCTCTAAAAGCTTCAACGGATAACATCCTTCAACGGATGAGAGCATCAACGGATGAAAGCTTCAACGGATAACATCCTTCAACGGATGAAGTCATCAACGGATGAAAGCTTCAACGGATGTTCTGCTAATTAGCCGTTGATAAGTGGTAGTTGTACCTACAAACAGAGGCACATGGGTTGTCAGAGAAAACTGAGATGTGGTAGCCGAATTTCAGGATCAACAGAAAAAGCAGCCGTTCTTCTTTAGTACAAAGATGCAATAGTCAACAAAGTACTTGATTGAACAGGAAAAGAAGCAAGTGAAGAACTTATTTTACTATTGTAATTTTATATTGTTTTTCACTTGTACACTTGGTAATATATAAACCAAGAAGAAGCTAGTAATTAGAGAGAGATTTTCCAGAGCTGTTAAGAAATATCTTGAGAGAAAATTCATCTAGTTTGTACTAGGATGCAGCTGTGATCAACATTGTTGAACACAGATTTTCTAATATACCATCTCTGGTGGAACAACAAATCCACCAGAAAAGTTTTTAAAGTTTGTTGTGTTCCTTACATTTTGTGTTTGAATATATATCTGTCTGCATTAGCTCAAAGCAATTCATACACTTGTTCATCTAGAACACACTGCTTTAATAAACTTCTCAAAACCTGAAAAAGTTTTGAGATTTACATTCAACCCCCCCTTCTGTAAATCTCATTGTTAGTCCTCTAGGAATAACAATTGGTATCAGAGCAAGCTCTTGACACACAAAGAGTTTAAAGATCTTGGAATCTAACAAAGATGAGTAAGAAGGATATTGGAGTAAAGATCCCAGTTCTTGACAAAGACAGTTATCACCACTGGAAGGTGAAAATGCACCTTCATCTACTCTCCCAAGATGAAGGTTATGTAAACTGCATTGAGAATGGTCCTCACATTCCCCACAAAGTAGCCACAGTTGCTACGGCCACAATTGCTGTTGGTCAATCCATTCCAAAACCTAGAGCAGAATGGACAATGGAAGACACAGAAGAAGTCCACAAGGATAAGAAGGCTATGAACATTTTGTTTAATGGTCTTGACAAGGACATGTTTGATAATGTGATAAATTGTTCAACTGCCAAAGAGGTTTGGGACACAGTTCAGCTGCTGTGTGAAGGTACAGAACAAGTAAAAGAGAACAAAATGCAGCTTCTCATTCAACAGTATGAGTACTTTCATTTTGAAGAGAATGAATCTTTAAATGACACATTCAATAGATTCCAAAAGCTGTTGAATGGACTGAAGCTGTATGGTAGAGTGTACCAGGTGAAGGATTCAAATCTTAAATTTTTGAGATCCTTACCAAAGGAATGGAAACCCATGACTGTTTCCTTAAGAAACTCTCAGGATTATAAGGACTTTACTCTTGAAAGATTATATGGAATCTTGAAGACTTATGAACTAGAGTTGGAACAGGATGAGGTATTGGAGAGGGGGAGAAAGAAAGGAGGTTCAGTTGCATTGGTAGCTGAAAATGAGAAAGCATGCAGAAAAGAAACTGTGAGATCTACATCAAGCTCCAAAGATGGTGTAAGAAATCCAGAATCAGACAAGGGTAAAGAGCAAGTTGCTGAAAATGAAGACAACTCCAGTCAAGATGACTCTGATGGTATTGATGAGCATCTTGCATTTCTGTCCAGGAGATTTGCAAAGATGAAGTTCAGGAAAAACACTAGAGCCACTAAACCCTATAAGAACATGGTGGACAAATCCAAGTTCAAGTGTTTTAATTGTGGTATCAGTGGACACTTTGCAAGTGAGTGCAGAAAGCCAACCTCTGAAAAGAAGAAATTTAAACAAGTAGATTACAAAAAGAAATATTTTGATCTGCTCAAACAGAAGGAAAGGGCTTTCATTACTCA